>NC_091283.1:599673193-599982526 GCF_032444005.1 Ranitomeya imitator
TTTGTCAGAAAAAAATATAATGGTATGACCATCCACGTATATTTCTTATTGAGATCAAAAGGATAAGTGTTCAAAAAGCATTTGAAGTGATTTTTTATGTGGATTTCAAACATGTGAACCCGGAATAAAGATCCCTAGACTCGTTAGACTAATGGCGGGATCAGATGACAATCTACTGTGTATGGGGGCTTCCTGAGTCTCCCCTGACAGATGATGCCAGGGAAGAGAAGGATTACTTACCTACTTACTTTTGCTTAAGTAGGTAATCTGCAGTCAGAGCAGTCTGACAACGGCTTTCTTAGGCCCCTTTCACACATCAGTCTTTTGCTATCAGTCGCAATCCGTCAAATTTTGAAAAAAAACGATCCAGCGACTGATGTGTTTTTTTTCTCATAGACTTGTATTAGCGACGGATTGCAATGGATGGCCTCACGTTTCATCCGTCATTTGCCGGATCCATCGAAAATTGTTTGTCTGGCGGCCAGAGACGACGGACAAAGTAATGTTTTTTGTCTACAGCAAAAAAACGGACAGCGACGGATCCGTCGTCGTCCGTCGTTTGCTAGAATGGAAGCCTATGGGCGCCGGATCCGTCTAATGGCGGAATCCGGCGACGGATTCCTTTTTTTTTTACTGAGCATGCTCCCATTTTTTTTTTAGGATCCTTTAGCCAGCCCCCCTAGTCAGATCCATCGCATCAGTTTTTCACAATCTGCGACGGATCCATCGATCCGTCGAGCCAACGGATTGTGACTGACAGCAAAAAACTTCCGTGTGAAAGGGGCCTTACCACAAAGGAATTGGTTTCCGAGATATTGTTGGAAGAGAGAAGGATCCTGCATGTCAGATTTTGGTCTGATCAGGGTATATGTACACACCATCTTTTAGAAACTGGCGAAGCTGCATCTTTTTTGGAGCAGAAGACACTTCAGAAAATAACCCATGATATTTTTATATAGAGCACCTTCTTTGTCTTCTTTTTAGTCATTTTTAGGCTACGTTCACACTAGCGTTGTGCGCCGCTGCGTCGGCGACGCAACGCACAACGCACGCAAAAACGCACCAAAACGCACGCAAAAATACTGCGTTTTGCGACGCATGCGTCGTTTTTTGCCGAAATTTGGACGCAAGAAAAATGCAACTTGTTGCGTTTTCTTGGTCCGACGCTTGCGGCAAAAAAGACGCATGCGTCACACAACGCAACAAACAAAAACGCATGCGTCCCCCATGTTAAATATAGGGGCGCATGACGCATGCGTCGCCGCTGCGTCACCCGACGCAAAGTAGCATAACGCTAGTGTGAATGTAGCCTCATGGCGGCTTTGCCATTTGACTCTTCTTTTCCTATACTGCATATAGCAGAAATCACCTGAAGAATGGTTAGGTCACTTAGCTTAGTGACTTGCTAGCTTTCAAAGCCTGAAGCAGATGAAAGAAGCTACAAAAGAGGGCACATATATACAATTTTAACTGCATTGCTATGCAAATGCTCATTATGTTTAAGGTTTATTGAGCACTTTTTTAAGGCGTGTTCAACATGGAATCACCTGAAAAAGATGTATGCACATACCTTTATCCACTTTTTGGCATGGAGATAAGCCGCCACTAAATAAGTCTGCAGTGGCTCTCTCAGAACACCAGAGCGTTTAGGCTACTTTCACACTAGCGTTGTGCACTGCAAATCGCAATGCGTCGTTTAGGAGAAAAAACGCATCCTGCAAAATTGCTTGCAGGATGCGTTTTTTCTCCATTGACTAACATTAGCGACGCATTGCGATGCTTTGTCACACGTCGCAACCGTAGTGCGACGGTTGCGTCGTGTTGTGGCGGACCGTCGGCAGCAAAAAACGTTACATGTAACGTTTTTTACTGCATTGTGTCCGCCATTTCCGACCGCGCATATGCGGCCGGAACTCCGCCCCCACCTCCCCGCAACTCACAATGGGGCAGCGGATGCGCTGGAAAAATGCATCCGCTGCCCCCGTTGTGCGGCGCTTGCACAGTATGCGTCGGTACGTCGGGCCGACGCTAGTGTGAAAGTAGCCTTAGTCGACCTCAGAGCACCTGTTTATGGGGGAGTCGGGAAGGGCAGCTGTCGGCGAAACGATATTACAGCTATTGTGTGAGGGGGACTTTAGGTATGATGTGCACAAATCTGTTCTCCCATCTTGAAAGCAGTAGTCATTAATGGTACATATATTCTTGATATCTGCAGTTGGCAAAACATGGATTTGGAATATTGGATGCTACAATTGGTAAATTGGGGAGCAAGCAGCAAATTATTCTTTGGCAGCCTCTTATGCCCCCCTTTACGTGACTGTAAACTTTCTGAATTGTATCTGCCATAGAGTTGACTGTGGAAGTTGTACAGCTTTTTACACTGGTATATAGGATTATATTGGAGCAAGTTCAGAGAAGAGCGACCAGGATGATGAGCGAACTGCAAAGTATGTCCTACAAGGAACAGTTAAAGGATCTGGGAACGTTTAGTTTGCAAACAAGAAGGCTAAGAGGAGACTTAATAGCTGTCTACAAATATCTGAAGGGATGTCACAGTGTAGAGGGATCATCGTTATTCTCATTTGTACGTGGAAACACAAGAAGCAATGGAAGGAAACTGAAAAGGAGAAGATACAGATTAGATATTAGGAAAAAAAAATTACAGTGAGGTGATCAATGAGTGGAACAGGCTGACACGAGTGGTGGTGAGTTCTCCTTCATTGGAAATCTTCAAACAGAGGCTGGACAGACATCTGGTTTAGTGAATCCTGCATTGAGTAGTGGGTCGGACACGATGACCCTGGAGGTCCCTTCCAACACTAATATTCTATGATTCTACAGAGAAACTTTCAAACTTCAAAGGGTATTCCCATCCTGTACATTCATGGCATAGCCGCACTGCTGTCAGAGGGGGTCATTTGTTTGAGAATTTAGACCATCTATAACAGCAGCATGCGACAGTGCCCTGTTCTCCAGGTAAATGTGGGTCTCATTGGTAGGATCTGAACCTACTACAAATTTATGACTTAATCTTGGTATATGCAATAAATGTTAAGGATGGATATAACCCTTTAAGCATAGCTTGCACAGTCTCCGAAAATCAACAAGCACTATAAGCAGTGCGAAGGATGACCACTAACATCAGTAACCATGTGACATCTGCAGACAAAAGCTGGAGTGGATTATCTGCAGCAGATTGCACTGACAGTAAGCGTATAATTGCCTGAAACTAAATTGGCACATACAATTTCCATCACTCTGCTGGACTCCAGTATTATCTACCATAGTTTCATTTAATTCAATAAGAAGCAAGCTGATGTGTCTGTTAAACATGAAAGAAAGCAACAGGACATTAGAATAAATGATGTCACTGAATGAAAGCCATCAGACAGAGCAATCCTAATACTAAGAAGATTATGTGGTCTTAGTAGACAAGTATAGTAGTAGCCATGAAAAATAACATCCTCAATGTGAGCACATCAAGGATCCTGGAGGTATCTCCTGCTTGTAATGGAGTATGCTTCTATAGAGAAAGTGGCTGATCACTGCGGAGCTGAAGAGGAATTTTTCTACATTCTCCGAGTATTGCTGACAATAGCTTCAATTATGTTTTTCATTTTGCTGAACCAACAGTATAGGTTTATTAGAGTGGAAAATTGCACTTGCTTGACCCATATCAGCCTATTAGAATTGAGTAAAGAAAGATACAAATATATTTGGGTCAGTATGAAGAGGTGACTAGGCTTTCTTTTACCCGAGGTAAATACTAACATTATTAGGGAGGGATATATAAAAATATAACAGATATACAATGGTTTGCTGTATGTAAACCATGTCTCATATCCTGTCAGGTTCGGTAATGATTTAGCAAAAGCCGACAATTGAATTACCGGCTTCTTTGCTATCTAACTCTATATGAAATATAGAGTATACATACATACAGTGAATTGCGAAAGTATTCGGCCCCCTGGAACTTTTCAACCCTTTCCCACATATCATGCTACAAACATAAAGATACCAAATGTAAATTTTTGGTGAAGAATCAACAACAAGTGGAACAAAATTGTGAAGTTGAACGAAATTTATTGGTTATTTTACATTTTTGTGGAAATTTAAAAACTGAAAAGAGGGGCATGCAATATTATTCAGCCCCTTTACTTTCAGTGCAGCAAACTCACTCCAGAAGTTCATTGTGGATCTCTGAATGATCCAATGTTGTCCTAAATGCCTAGTGATGATAAATATAATCCACCTGTGTGTAATAAAGTCTCCGTATAAATGCACCTGCTCTGTGATAGTCTCAGGGTTCTGTTTGAAGTACAGAGAGCATCATGAAGACCAAGGAACACAACAGGCAGGTCCGTAATACTGTTGTGGAGAAGTTTAAAGCTGGATTTGGATACAAAATGATTTACAAAACTTTAAACATCCCAAGGAGCACTGTGCAAGCGATCATATTGAAATGGAAGGAGTATCATACCACTGCAAATCTACCAAGACCCGGCCGTCCCTCTAAACTTTCATCTCAAACTATGAGAAGACTGATCAGAGATGCAGCCAAGAGGGCCATGATCACTCTGGATCAACTGCAGTGATCTACAGCTGAGGTGGGACAGTATGTCCATAGGACAACAATCAGTCGTACACTGCACAAATCTGGCCTTTATGGAAGAGTGGCAAGAAGAAAGCCATTTCTCAAAGATATCCATAAAAAGTGTTGTTTAAAGCTTGCAACAAGCCACCTGGGAGACACACCAAACATGTGGAAGAAGGGGCTCTGGTCAGATGAAACCAAAATCAAACTTTTTGGCAACAATGCCAAATGATATGTTTGGCGTAAAGGCAACACAGCTCATCACCCTGAACCCACCATCCCCACTGACAAACATGGTGGTGGCAGCATCATGGTTTGGGCCTGCTTTTCTTCAGCAAGGACAGGGAAGATGTTAGTGCTAGCGGAACGCATTAAGTAACAGAGCTTGATACGAGGTGTGTTTGCAGCCCGGCGTCCACCAAGCAGAGATACCTGCTGCAAAGTAATAGCGGAAGGACAATGAGCTCACACATGGGTTAAACTTCACCCCGTGTGAAATGTAAGCAACCTCTGTTGCCTCACAGAGTCGCACTGTACACAGAAACTAATACTCTAACTAGGGTTGTGCTTGCTCTGGAACTCTTCTGTGCTAACCGCACGCATGAAGGAACCAGATGGTAAGCCAAGGCTAATTGCCCCCACTGACGCTAACTGCCTGCCTGAGTGTACAGCTCCAAAGCTAAACAGGCTCACAGCACATATATACTGAGTGTTTTTACCAATTTGCGGACTTACATCCCACTGCCGCATGAAGAGATCCATACACATGTATAAAAACAAAATTTAACTTTATTGACACAAAATATATAAAATATCCACAGGCAGATATCACATAAATTAACAAAAGGTGTTCGAAGGAATGGCAAAGAGTGGAGCTCAACTCAATATATATTACATATCTATTGTCCTTAATAAACATATATCATAGTAACAGCCTAATAAGGGATGATATGCACACAACTGCCTATTTAAAGTCCTAATGGTGATAAATCACCTATCCAGGTTAACCGTGCATTTCAATCCACCTATCCCAGAACCTATGAAAGCGTGAACTGCCAATATAGCGAAAGTGTTCCCAGACTATAATAGTCCTATATTCACACTGCTACAATATAGCTATACCATGTATGGTACTTACTCGCAGACAAAGGTGTTCCCAGGAGACTGTGTGTCATGATTCCAATGGCAGGGAATCACAAAAGGACAAGCACCAACGAGCTCTAGGGTGATGGAACCTGAGCTGACCGCGACCCTAAACCTGAACACACAAATAACAATAGCCGGGGAACGTGCCTACGTTGATCCTAGACGTCTCGCACCAGCCGAAGATCTAATTTCCCCTATTAGAAGAAACACAGACCTCTCTTGCCTCCAGAGAAATACCCCACAGAAATAGCAGCCCCCCACATATAATGACGGTGCCTTCCTCGGCACATACACAGTATGAAAACAGATTCAGCAAAATGAGGCCCGCTAAAACTAGATAGCAGAGGATACAAAAGTAAACTGCGCGGTCAGCAAAAAACCCTTCAAAAAACCATCCTGTAATTACTTGAACTCATGTTCCAACTCATGGAACATGAGGAGCAATTACAGCCCACTAAAGCAACCAGCAGCAAAGAGACAATTATATGCAAGCTGGACAAGACAAAAATAAAGCAAAACGTGGAACAAGAAAATCAAAACTTAACTTGTCCTGAAGATTACTGAAGCCAGAAGCTGAGGTAACAAAACACTCTGATAACCTTGATAGCCGGCGGGGAAATGACAAGAAAGCCCGGTTAAATAGGAAACTCCCAAATCCTAATAGAACAGGTGGACACCAGAGACAGCAGAACACAAATCACCCAGTACCATCAGTAACCACCAGAGGGAGCCCAAAAACAGAACTCACAACAGTACCCCCCCCCTTGAGGAGGGGTCACCGAACCCTCACGAGAACCACCAGGGCGACCAGGATGAGCCCTATGAAAAGCGCGGACCAAATCATCAGCATGAACATCAGAGGCAACCACCCAAGAATTATCCTCCTGACCATAACCCTTCCACTTGACCAAATATTGGAGTTTCTGTCTGGAAACACGAGAATCCAAGATCTTCTCCACAACATACTCCAATTCTCCCTCCACCAGCACCGGAGCAGGAGGCTCAAGCGAAGGAACAACAGGTACCTCATACCTCCGCAACAACGACCGATGGAACACATTATGAATAGCAAACGATGCCGGGAGATCCAAACGAAACGACACAGGGTTAAGAATTTCCAAGATCCTATAAGGACCGATGAACCGAGGCTTGAACTTAGGAGAAGAGACCTTCATAGGAACAAAACGAGAAGACAACCACACCAAGTCCCCAACACGAAGTCGAGGACCCACGCGGCGACGGCGATTAGCAAACTGCTGAGCCTTCTCCTGGGACAACTTCAAATTGTCCACCACATGACTCCAAATCCGATGCAACCCATCCACCACCATGTCCACTCCAGGATAATCAGAAGGCTCCACCTGACCAGAGGAAAAATGAGGATGAAACCCCGAATTACAAAAGAAAGGAGAAACCAAGGTAGCAGAACTAGCCCGATTATTAAGGGCAAACTCGGCCAGTGGCAAAAAGGTAACCCAGTCATCCTGATCAGCAGAAACAAAACACCTCAAATAAGTTTCCAAGGTCTGATTAGTTCGCTCCGTCTGGCCATTCGTCTGAGGATGGAATGCAGACGAAAAGGACAAATCAATGCCCATCTTAGCACAGAACGTCCGCCAAAATCTAGACACAAACTGGGATCCCCTGTCAGAAACGATGTTCTCCGGAATCCCATGCAAACGAACCACGTTCTGGAAAAACAGAGGGACCAACTCAGAGGAGGAAGGCAACTTAGGCAAGGGTACAAGATGAACCATTTTAGAAAAGCGGTCACACACAACCCAGATGACAGACATTTTTTGAGAGACAGGGAGATCCGAAATAAAGTCCATGGAAGTGTGCGTCCAAGGCCTCTTCGGGATAGGCAAAGGTGACAACAATCCACTGGCTCGAGAACAGCAAGGCTTAGCCCGAGCACAAACCTCACAAGACTGCACAAAAGAACGCACATCCCTCGACAAGGAAGGCCACCAAAAAGACCTGGCGACCAAGTCTCTAGTACCAAATATTCCAGGATGACCTGCCAACGCAGAAGAATGGACCTCGGAGATGACTCTACTGGTCCAACTATCCGGAACAAACAGTCTCTCAGGCGGACAACGATCAGGTTTACCCGCCTGAAACTCCTGCAAAGCACGTCGCAAGTCTGGGAAGACGGCCGACAAAATCACCCCATCCCTAAGGATACCAGTGAGCTCAGAATTTCCAGGGGAGTCAGGCAAAAAACTCCTAGAAAGAGCATCCGCCTTCACATTCTTTGAACCTGGCAGGTATGAAACCACAAAATTGAAACGAGAGAAAAACAGTGACCAACGAGCCTGTCTAGGATTCAGACGCCTGGCAGACTCAAGGTAAATCAGATTTTTGTGATCAGTCAAGACCACCACACGATGTCTAGCACCCTCCAGCCAATGACGCCACTCCTCAAATGCCCACTTCATGGCCAAAAGTTCCCGATTACCCACATCATAATTCCGCTCAGCGGGCGAAAATTTTCTAGAAAAGAACGCACATGGCTTCATCACCGAGCAATCGGAGCTTCTCTGTGACAAAACCGCCCCCGCTCCAATCTCGGAAGCATCAACCTCAACTTGGAAAGGAAGCGAAACATCAGGCTGACGCAACACAGGAGCAGAAGAAAACCGGCGTTTAAGTTCCCGAAAGGCCTCCACAGCCGCAGGAGACCAATCAGCAACATCAGCACCCTTCTTAGTCAAATCCGTCAAAGGCTTAACAACACTAGAAAAATTAGTTATGAAACGACGATAGAAATTAGCAAAGCCTAAGAACTTCTGCAGACTCTTAAGAGATGCAGGCTGCGTCCAGTCACAAATAGCCCGAACCTTGACGGGATCCATCTCAATAGTAGAAGGGGAAAAAATATACCCCAAGAAAGAAATCTTCTGGACTCCAAAGAGACACTTTGAGCCCTTTACAAACAAGGAATTAGCCCGCAGGACCTGAAACACCTTCCTGACCTGCTGAACATGAGACTCCCAGTCATCAGAAAAAACCAAAATATCATCCAAATACACAATCATAAATTTATCCAGATATTCACGGAAAATATCGTGCATAAAGGACTGGAAGACTGAAGGAGCATTAGAAAGTCCGAAAGGCATTACCAAATACTCAAAATGGCCCTCAGGCGTATTAAATGCGGTTTTCCACTCATCACCTTGCTTTATTCGTATAAGATTATACGCACCCCGAAGATCAATCTTAGTGAACCATTTAGCCCCCTTAATGCGAGCAAACAAATCAGTCAACAAAGGCAAAGGATACTGATATTTTACGGTAATATTATTCAAAAGACGATAATCTATACAAGGCCTCAAGGACCCATCTTTTTTGGCCACGAAAAAAAAACCTGCTCCCAAAGGGGACGAAGATGGACGGATATGTCCCTTTTCCAAGGACTCCTTAACATAATCCCGCATAGCAGTATGCTCTGGCACTGACAGATTGAACAAACGACCTTTAGGAAATTTACTACCAGGAATTAAATCTATAGCACAATCGCAATCCCTGTGAGGAGGAAGCGAACTGAGCTTAGGCTCCTCAAAAACATCCCGATAATCAGACAAAAATACAGGAACCTCAGAAGGAGTAGATGAAGCGATAGAAATCGGAGGTGCATCATCATGAACCCCCTGACATCCCCAGCTTAACACAGACATTGTTTTCCAGTCAAGGACTGGATTATGAGTTTGTAACCATGGCAGACCAAGTACTAGAACATCATGTAAATTATACAATACCAGGAAGCGAATCACCTCCTGATGAACGGGAGTCATACACATGGTCACTTGTGTCCAGTACTGAGGTTTATTCATAGCTAAAGGTGTAGAGTCAATTCCCTTCAAAGGAATAGGGCCTTCCAGAGGCTCAAGACTAAACCCACATCGCTTGGCAAATGACCAATCCATAAGACTCAGGGCAGCGCCTGAATCTACATAGGCATCGACGGAAATGGATGATAATGAGCAAATCAGAGTCACAGACAGAATGAACTTAGACTGTAACGTACTAATGGCAACAGACTTATCAACCTTTTTTGTGCGTTTAGAGCATGCTGATATAACATGAGCTGAATCACCACAATAAAAGCACAACCCATTTTTCCGCCTATAGTTTTGCCGTTCACTTCTAGACTGAACTCTATCACATTGCATTGTCTCAAGTGCCTGTTCAGAAGACACCGCCAAATGGTGCACAGGTTTGCGCTCCCGTAAACGCCGATCAATCTGAATAGCCATAGTCATAGACTCATTCAGACCCGTAGGCGCAGGGAACCCCACCATAACATCTTTAATGGCCTCAGAAAGGCCATCTCTGAACTTTGCAGCCAGGGCGCACTCATTCCACTGAGTAAGCACTGACCATTTCCGAAATTTTTGACAATATATTTCTGCTTCATCTTGCCCCTGAGAGAGAGCTAATAAAGCTTTTTCAGCCTGAATCTCCTGGTTAGGTTCCTCATAGAGCAAACCCAATGCCAGAAAAAACGCATCCACATTAAGCAACGCAGGATCCCCTGGTGCCAATGCAAATGCCCAATTTTGAGGGTCACCCCACAGGAAAGATATAATAATCTTAACCTGCTGAGCAGGGTCTCCAGAAGAGCGAGATTTCAAAGAAAGGAACAGCTTGCAATTGTTCCTAAAATTCAGAAAACTAGATCTATCTCCAGCAAAGAACTCTGGAATAGGAATTCTAGGTTCAGACATAGGAGCATGTACAACAAAATCTTGTATATTTTGAACCTTAGCAGCAAGATTATTCAAGCTGGAAGCTAAACTCTGGACGTCCATGATAAACAGCTAAGGTCAGAGCCATTCAAGGATTAACCCCTTCATGACCAGGGGATTTTTCGTTTTTCCGTGTTCGTTTTTCGCTCCCCTCCTTCCCAGAGCCATAACTTTTTTATTTTTCCGTCAATTTGGCCATGTGAGGGCTTATTTTTTGCGGGACGAGTTGTACTTTTGAACGACATCATTGGTTTTAGCATGTCGTGTACTAGAAAACGGGAAAAAAATTCCAAGTGCGGTGAAATTGCAAAAAAAGTGCAATCCCACATTGGTTTTTTGTTTGGCTTTTTTGCTAGGTTCACTAAATGCTAAAAATGACCTGCCATTATGATTCTCCAGGTCATTACGAGTTCATAGACACCAAACATGACTAGGTTATTTTTTATCTAAGTGGTGAAAAAAAATTCCAAACTTTGCTAAAAAAAAAAAAAAAAAATTGCGCCATTTTCCGATACTCGTAGCGTCTCCACTTTTCGTGATATGGGGTCGGTTGAGGGCTTATTTTTTGCGTGCCGAGATGACGTTTTTAATGATAGCATTTCGGTGCAGATACGTTCTTTTGATCGCCCGTTATTGCATTTTAATGCAATGTCGCGGCGACCAAAAAAACGTAATTCTGGCGTTTCGAGTTTTTTTCCCGCTACGCTGTTTAGCGATCAGGTTAATACTTTTTTTTATTTGATAGATCGGGCAATTCTGAGCGCGGCGATACCAAATATGCGTAGATTTGATATTTTTTTTATTGATTTATTTTGATTGGGGCGAAAGGGGGGTGATTTAAACTTTTATGTTTTTTTTATTTTTTTCACATTTTTTTAAACTTTTTTTTTTAACTTTTGCCATGCTTCAATAGCCTCCATGGGAGGCTAGAAGCAGGGACAGCACGATCGGCTCTGCTACATAGCAGCGATCTGCTGATCGCTGCTATGTAGCAGAATTGCACGTGTGCTGTGAGCGCCGACCACAGGGTGGCGCTCACAGCGACGGGCAATCAGTAACCATAGAGGTCTCAAGGACCTCTATGGCTACAATGGAGACGCATTGCCGACCCCCGGACATGTGACGGGGGTCGGCGATGACGTCATTTCCGGCCGCCCGGCCGGAAGCGGTAGTTAAATGCCGCTGTCTGCGTTTGACAGCGGCATTTAACTAGTTAATAGGTGCGGGCAGATCGCGATTCTGCCCGCGCCTATTACGGGCACATGTCAGCTGTTCAAAACAGCTGACATGTCCCGGCTTTGGTGCGGGCTCACCGCGGAGCCCTGCATCAAAGCAGGGGAGCCGGCATCGGACGGTATAGTACGTCCGATGCCGGTAAGGGGTTAAGAGGAGGAAAAAAAAAAAAAAAAATCAGCCTGGCTGCAATTAAGGCTAGGCAGCAACCTCAGAGGAGAGAAAAAAAAAAAAAAAAACTTCCTCAGACTACTTTTCCTCCTACTTCAGCCCAAACATTTTGGCCGGCTATACTGTCATGATTCCAATGGCAGGGAATCACAAAAGGACAAGCACCAACGAGCTCTAGGGTGATGGAACCTGAGCTGACCGCGACCCTAAACCTGAACACACAAATAACAATAGCCGGGGAACGTGCCTACGTTGATCCTAGACGTCTCGCACCAGCCGAAGATCTAACTTCCCCTATTAGAAGAAACACAGACCTCTCTTGCCTCCAGAGAAATACCCCACAGAAATAGCAGCCCCCCACATATAATGATGGTGAAATGAGAGGAAGGCACATACACAGTATGAAAACAGATTCAGCAAAATGAGGCCCGCTAAAACTAGATAGCAGAGGATACAAAAGTAAACTGCGCGGTCAGCAAAAAACCCTTCAAAAAACCATCCTGTAATTACTTGAACTCATGTTCCAACTCATGGAACATGAGGAGCAATTACAGCCCACTAAAGCAACCAGCAGCAAAGAGACAATTATATGCAAGCTGGACAAGACAAAAATAAAGCAAAACGTGGAACAAGAAAATCAAAACTTAGCTTGTCCTGAAGATTACTGAAGCCAGAAGCTGAGGTAACAAAACACTCTGATAACCTTGATAGCCGGCGGGGAAATGACAAGAAAGCCCGGTTAAATAGGAAACTCCCAAATCCTAATAGAACAGGTGGACACCAGAGACAGCAGAACACAAATCACCCAGTACCATCAGTAACCACCAGAGGGAGCCCAAAAACAGAACTCACAACAACTGTGACCAGGAGCTATGAGCCCACCGAACCCTCCAGGTGAGCCCCGACGCGCGTTTCGCCCGTAAGCTTCTTCCGGGGGCGTAACCCAGTCAGAGAAGAGACAGCTTCTTATATCACGTGCCACCAATAGAGTAGCGGCACTTCATGAGGGGCGGGGTAACTAACAGAGTCCGTCAGGCTTAGCGGCGCATAGTGTTCCGATCCCATTCCTTCTGAAGAGGGTGCAACTGAGGCTGCGCTCACTGGAACGCTGCGTGAACCGCAAGCGTCACCAGTACAGAGCGCATCTTAGTGCGCCGGGACTTGGGATTTACTGCGCATGCGCACCGCAAGACAGACGCCAGCTAGAGAACTAATAGGAAAACTGCAATAGACCGAGGAAAGGTGACTCAATATGGACTATGGCTAATACTGTAACCTTCCAATTAATGACCAGTGCCATCATATTAATATAATACAAATGAAAAAGTGAAACATTGATATAACTATAAATAAAAATATATATAAATATACATATTTTAACTGTGATGTATTTAATACCCTTTATTACTATGGGCATACAGTGAATAAAAGATTAAAAGGGTGTACCCAAAGAATAAAAAGTGAAACGTGAATCTGTAAGTAATAAGTGTCATTTATTTGTGACTAATAATACAGAGTGCATTACTGAAATAAAATTTATAATAAAAAAAAAAGGAATAATAATACTAAGGATAATAATAATTTAGGTGACTAGAAGGAATACCCTTAAATACCACCCTACCCATATTGAAATAATAAATCAATTCTTATAGCTGATGCCCCTTCACATCAGTGTATATAACTAAAGTGCTAGTGCGGCATTTATAAAGTGCATAAAACTCTACCTTGCTCCACTCTATACCCTCTTATATGTAGAAAAGTGCCAGTGCTAGGATATAGTATTTATTCTACCCAAAGGCTACATAAAAAGAGAAATCTCCATATATATCTAAAAAATGCAATAGATACCCCCCACATAATTAATACCACCACCCTGAATCCTTGCTGTCCTCTATCGAAGTTGATCCAATAATAGGTCTAGATATTCTCTAATGTTGCACCACATAATCCCAAGCTGGAAATTCACAGATCCCCTCCCATATAAATATATAGCCAATGCCTTCCAAATGGAAAGCTAGTCCAATATATAATATAAACATGCTAAGAAAAACAAATTCTTGGCTCTTCCTCCTATATGGACTCTGATCTTGTTCTTCTTATCATTTCTTCCATCCATACGGTTTTTACTCATCCAGATTCCTTAGACGCTTCTAATAGCATAGGGTATGGGATATATATTCTCAGCTACAACCAATTCTCATGTATGACCCCAATTAGTACCCCATAAGAAACCATCTAATAAGAAAAGAAAATGAAAATTAGTAACAACATAAAAATATACACATTCAAATATTAATACTAGTTTAAAAAAAGATAAGTAATTAATAATACTCTCACTAAAACCTAAAAAGATGCCCTCCTACAACTTGATTATAGAAATAATACACAAAAGGCCTAACAACTATATAAATCAGGCCACAGAATGTTTGAGTTAAAAAAAATAGAAATTTATTATTAACAAGTAGAATAAAACATTACTTTCACTAAATACAAAGAATGCCTCCAATCCAATGACCGACTTTATATGCAATACAGGTATACAGCAATAGCAGGTTTAATGTTTAATGTTATATAAAAATAACACATTTTTATTAATTTACCAGTATCTATAGCTTAAAATAAGTTTATATGTCACAGTACATACGAAATTGGAAAATATGAAAAGATAGCCGGTCTAAAGAAAGACAATTCTGAATATATATATATTAAAAAATAAAAAGAACCACCCGGTTGTACTGTGCAAAGTTACAGTGAAACCCACTGTGAGGAAGAGACTAAAAATCAACACAATACCACATGGATCGAAAATACAAAAGAATCATGCATAAGCATAGGGTAAGTAATATACGGCTTTATTACTGGGGTGCCAATGATTAACAAAAAATCAGAAGAAAATAAAAGATTTTTTCTTAAAAACATAAATGGAACATGCGCAATAACAGGATATAATAAATTGTATATATATATAATACAAAAATAGAACCACCACAAGATCAGGATTTATTTCAAATCAACAGGCTATACCAGGGTATGTAAACAAAAAAGGGGGGGAAGGGATATTAGCAAAAAAATAAAAATAAAAAAATAAAAATAGTAACTGCATATAGATACGGCCTCCACTAGATAAAGTGGCTATGTGCCAATAAGTAAATTACTCTCTAACTAGTTATTACAACACTCACATATATAACATAGTGTGCAAATATAGCCGTATGCAAAAATGCCTCCACTGCAAATAAAGTGATAATGTGCTCAGGAGTAATATTCAAAGAAAAATTTTTTTTATAATGTATGCTCATACACACAGTGCATATGTGTGCAAATATAATCAAAAAAGGGGGGGCTGAGGAGTAAATTTACCCTGGGAAAATTTGTATTTATAAAGGAACTAAAGTGCAAATAAATAATAGTAACTGCATGTAGATACAGCCTCCACTGGATAAAGTGACTATGTGCCAATAAATTACTCTCAAACTAGTTATAACAACGCTCACATATATAACATAGTGTGCAAATATAGCCGTGTGCAAAAAATACTCCACTACAAATAAAGTGATAATGTGCTCAGGAGTAATATTCAAAGAAAAAGCTAATTATAATATATACTCATACACATAGTACATGTGTGTGCAAATATAATCAAAAAAGGGGGCTGAGGAGTAAATTAACCCTGGGAGAAATCGTATTTATAAAGGAACTAAAGCGCAAAAATAAACCACCAGAGCTCAACTACTAAGGTATGTCCAATGGCCAATAAGGCCTAAATCAAAGCATAAAAAGGTCCCTCCTAACGTGACTGCACACCTCAATTTATGCAGCACCCAAGTGGTAAGATGAATATAGTTGCGCAAACACAAAAGCCACCAGCGACCCTAATCCAAAATCATAATTACCTCTGCACGCACTTTACAAAGCCGATCTAACATATTGGCTACGTGGCTTAATTAAGTGGTTGGTGGTCAGTTATTTATCATCTGACTTTGTGTCTCTTATGCTTACCTTGCGTTAGATCATCTTATGTGCTGATAGCACTTGTGGATTGCATTTGTGGTCGCTGGGTTAGGTGCTGTCTTCAGGATGTGCTTATTTTTTAAAATCTGTGCCGTCATTTGTTATCTTGCACGATGCGGGCGTCATGGTTACTGGGCGACGCGAGTGCTTGTGAGGTGTGTATTTTTTGCGCATGCGCACTTATTCACGGCCAGCGTTATGGCTGCCTGGTTACGTAGCAGTTAACGATCGCGATGTGGAATCGCGCTTCTGCAGCTGCGCACTGCATGTGTATCATGTGGGGTAGATTGTTATGAAAGGTAATTCAGTACCACAATGGACATAGAGGTCAGCGCACATACAGTGACCTGGCAATAACCCAAAAAACAAGAACGAGCTCTGAGACGTGGGAACTCTGTTGACCGCAATCCCTAATCCTCTCAAACCACACTAAAGGCAGCCATGGATTGTGCCTAACGCTCCCTATGCAACTCGGCACGGCCTGAGAAACTAGCTAGCCTGAAGATAGAAAATAAGCCTACCTTGCCTCAGAGAAATACCCCAAAGGAAAAGGCAGCCCCCACATATAATGACTGTGAGTTAAGATGAAAAGACAAACGTAGAGATGAAATAGATTTAGCAAAGTGAGGCCCAACTTTCTGAACAGAGCGAGGATAGGAAAGGTAACTTTGCGGTCAACACAAAACCCTACAAAAACCACGCAAAGGGGGTAAAAAGACCCTCCGTACCGAACTAACGGCACGGAGGTACACCCTCTGCGTCCCAGAGCTTCCAGCAAGCAGAAAAAAACAAATTGACAAGCTGGACAGAAAAAAACAGCAAACAAATAGCAAAGAGGAACTTAGCTATGCAGAGCAGCAGGCCACAGGAACGATCCAGGAGGAAACAGGTCCAATACTAGAACATTGACTGGAGGCCAGGATCAAAGCACTAGGTGGAGTTAAATAGAGCAGCACCTAACGACTTCACCACATCACCTGAGGAAGGAAACTCAGAAGCCGCAGTACCACTTTCCTCCACCAACGGAAGCTCACAGAGAGAATCAGCCGAAGTACCACTTGTGACCACAGGAGGGAGCTCTGCCACAGAATTCACAACAGTACCCCCCCCTTGAGGAGGGGTCACCGAACCCTCACCAGAGCTCCCAGGACGACCAGGATGAGCCATATGAAAGGCACGAACAAGAGAATCAGAGGCAAAGACCCAGGAATTATCTTCCTGAGCATAACCCTTCCACTTAACCAGATACTGGAGTTTCCGCCTTGAAACACGAGAATCCAAAATCTTCTCCACAATATACTCCAACTCCCCCTCCACCAAAACCGGGGCAGGAGGATCAACAGATGGAACCATAGATGCCACGTATCTCCGCAACAATGACCTATGGAATACGTTATGAATGGAAAAAGAATCTGGAAGGGTCAGACGAAAAGACACAGGATTAAGAACCTCAGAAATCCTATACAGACCAATAAAACGAGGTTTAAACTTAGGAGAGGAAACCTTCATAGGAATATGACGAGAAGATAACCAAACCAAGTCCCCAACCCGAAGTCGGGGACCCACACAGCGTCTGCGATTAGCAAAACGTTGAGCCTTCTCCTGGGACAAAGTCAAATTGTCCACTATATGAGTCCAAATCTGCTGCAACCTGTCCACCACAGTATCCACACCAGGACAGTCCGAAGACTCAACCTGCCCTGAAGAGAAACGAGGATGGAACCCAGAGTTGCAGAAAAACGGTGAAACCAAGGTAGCCGAGCTGGCCCGATTATTAAGGGCGAACTCAGCCAAAGGCAAAAAGGACACCCAGTCATCCTGATCAGCAGAAACAAAGCATCTCAGATATGTTTCCAAGGTCTGATTGGTTCGTTCGGTCTGGCCATTAGTCTGAGGATGAAAAGCCGAGGAAAAAGACAAGTCAATGCCCATCCTACCACAAAAGGCTCGCCAAAACCTCGAAACAAACTGGGAACCTCTGTCAGAAACGATATTCTCTGGAATGCCATGTAAATGAACCACATGCTGGAAAAACAATGGCACCAAATCAGAGGAGGAAGGCAATTTAGACAAGGGTACCAAATGGACCATCTTAGAAAAGCGATCACAGACCACCCAAATGACTGACATCTTTTGAGAGACGGGAAGATCTGAAATAAAATCCATAGAGATATGTGTCCTAGGCCTCTTCGGGACCGGCAAGGGCAAAAGCAACCCACTGGCACGAGAACAGCAGGGCTTAGCCCGAGCACAAATCCCACAGGACTGCACAAAAGTACGCACATCCCACGACAGAGACGGCCACCAAAAGGATCTAGCCACCAAATCTCTGGTACCAAAGATTCCAGGATGACCAGCCAACACCGAACAATGAACCTCAGAGATAACTTTATTCGTCCACCTATCATGGACAAACAGTTTCTCCGCTGGGCAACGATCAGGTTTATTAGCCTGAAATTTTTGCAGCACCCGCCGCAAATCAGGGGAGATGGCAGACACAATTACTCCTTCTTTGAGGATACCCGCCGGCTCAGATACACCCGGAGAGTCGGGCACAAAACTCCTAGACAGAGCATCCGCCTTCACATTTTTAGAGCCCGGAAGGTATGAAATCACAAAGTCAAAACGGGCAAAAAACAACAACCAATGAGCTTGTCTAGGATTCAACCGCTTGGCGGACTCGAGATAAGTCAAGTTCTTATGATCAGTCAAGACCACCACGCGATGCTTAGCCCCTTCAAGCCAATGACGCCACTCCTCGAATGCCCACTTCATGGCCAGCAACTCTCGATTGCCCACATCATAATTTCGCTCAGCAGGCGAAAACTTCCTGGAAAAGAAGGCACATGGTTTCATCACCGAGCAATCAGAACTTCTCTGCGACAAAACAGCCACTGCTCCAATCTCAGAAGCATCAACCTCGACCTGGAACGGAAGCGAAACATCTGGTTGACACAACACAGGGGCAGAAGAAAAACGACGCTTCAACTCTCGAAAAGCTTCCACAGCAGCAGAAGACCAATTGACCACATCAGCACCTTTCTTGGTCAAATCGGTCAATGGTTTAGCAATACTAGAAAAATTGCAGATGAAGCGACGATAAAAATTAGCAAAGCCCAGGAACTTTTGCAGACTTTTCAGAGATGTCGGCTGAGTCCAATTATGGATGGCTTGGACCTTAACAGGGTCCATCTCGATAGTAGAAGGGGAAAAGATGAACCCCAAAAATGAAACCTTCTGAACATCAAAGAGACACTTTGATCCCTTCACAAACAAAGAATTAGCACGCAGGACCTGAAACACCGTTCTGACCTGCTTCACATGAGACTCCCAATCATCCGAGAAGATCAAAATGTCATCTAAGTACACAATCAGGAATTTATCCAGGTACTCTCGGAAGATGTCATGCATAAAGGACTGAAACACTGATGGAGCATTGGCAAGTCCGAATGGCATTACTAGATACTCAAAATGGCCCTCGGGCGTATTAAATGCAGTTTTCCACTCATCGCCTCGCTTAATACGCACAAGATTATACGCACCATGAAGATCTATCTTGGTGAACCAACTAGCCCCCTTAATCCGAGCAAACAAATCAGATAACAATGTCAAGGGGTACTGAAATTTAACCGTGATCTTATTTAGAAGGCGGTAATCTATACAAGGTCTCAGTGAACCATCCTTCTTGGCTACAAAAAAGAACCCTGCTCCTAATGGCAACGATGACGGGCGAATATGCCCCTTCTCCAAAGACTCCTTCACATAACTCCGCATAGCGGCGTGCTCAGGCACAGACAAATTAAACAGTCGACCTTTTGGGAATTTACTACCAGGAATCAAATCGATAGCACAATCACAATCCCTATGCGGAGGTAGGGTATCGGACTTGAGCTCATCAAATACATCCCGGTAATCAGACAAGAACTCAGGAACCTCAGAAGGGGTGGATGATGAAATAGTCAGAAATGGGACATCACCATGTACCCCCTGACAACCCCAGCTGGACACAGACATGGATTTCCAATCTAATACTGGATTATGGACTTGTAGCCATGGCAACCCCAACACGACCACATCATGCAGATTATGCAACACCAGAAAGCGAATAACCTCCTGATGTGCAGGAGCCATGCACATGGTCATCTGGGTCCAGTACTGAGGCTAAATTCTTGGCCAAAGGCGTAGCATCAATTCCTCTCAATGGAATAGGACACTGCAAGGGCTCCAAGAAAAACCCACAACGCCTAGCATACTCCAAGTCCATCAAATTCAGAGCAGCGCCTGAGTCCACAAATGCCATGACAGAATACGATAACAAAGAGCAGATCAAGGTAACGGACAGAAGAAATTTTGACTGTACCGTACCAATGGTGGCAGACCTAGCGAACCGCTTAGTGCGCTTAGGACAATCAGAGATAGCATGAGTGGAATCACCACAGTAGAAACACAGCCCATTCAGACGTCTGTGTTCTTGCCGTTCAACTCTGGTCAAAGTCCTATCGCACTACATAGGCTCAGGTTTAAGCTCAGGTAATACCGCCAAATGGTGCACAGATTTACGCTCGCGCAAGCGTCGACCGATCTGAATGGCCAAAGACATAGACTCATTCAGACCAGCAGGCATAGGAAATCCCACCATGACATCCTTAAGGGCTTCAGAGAGACCTTTTCTGAAAATAGCTGCGAGCGCACCTTCATTCCACTGAGTGAGTACGGACCACTTTCTAAATTTCTGACAATATACCTCTATTTCATCCTGACCCTGACACAGAGCCAGCAAATTCTTCTCTGCCTGATCCACAGAATTAGGCTCATCGTACAGCAATCCGAGCGCCAGGAAAAACGCATCGATATTACTTAATGCAGGATCTCCTGACACAAGAGAAAATGCCCAGTCCTGAGGGTCGCCACGCAAAAAAGAAATAACGATCCTAACTTGTTGAACTGGGTCACCAGAGGATCGAAGTTTCAAAGCCAGAAATAGTTTACAATTATTTTTGAAACTCAGAAATTTAGTTCTATCTCCAAAAAACAAATCAGGAATAGGAATTCTCGGTTCTAACATAGAATTCTGAACCACAAAGTTTTGAATACTTTGTACTCTTGCCGTGAGCTGATCCACACATGAAGACAGACCTTTAATGTCCATCGCTACACCTGTGTCCTGAACCACCCAAATGTCTAGGGGAAAAAAAAGGCAAAACACAGTGCAAAGAAAAAAAAATGGTCTCAGAACTTCTTTTTTCCCTCTATTGAGAATCATTAGTACTTAGGGCCTCCAGTACTGTTATGAAAGGTAATTCAGTACCACAATGGACATAGAGATCAGCGCACATACAGTGACCTGGCAATAACCCAAAAAACAAGAACGAGCTCTGAGACGTGGGAATTCTGTTGACCGCAATCCCTAATCCTCTCAAACCACACTAAAGGCAGCCGTGGATTGCGCCTAACGCTCCCTATGCAACTCGGCATGGCCTGAGAAACTAGCTAGCCTGAAGATAGAAAATAAGCCTACCTTGCCTCAGAGAAATACCCCAAAGGAAAAGGCAGCCCCCACATATAATGACTGTGAGTTAAGATGAAAAGACAAACGTAGAGATGAAATAGATTTAGCAAAGTGAGGCCCAACTTTCTGAACAGAGCGAGGATAGGAAAGGTAACTTTGCGGTCAACACAAAACCCTACAAAAACCACGCATAGGGGGCAAAAAGACCCTCCGTACCGAACTAACGGCACGGAGGTACACAGCAAGCAGAAAAAAACAAATTGACAAGCTGGACAGAAAAAAACAGCAAACAAATAGCAAAGAGGAACTTAGCTATGCAGAGCAGCAGGCCACAGGAACGATCCAGGAGGTAACAGGTCCAATACTAGAACATTGACTGGAGGCCAGGATCAAAGCACTAGGTGGAGTTAAATAGAGCAGCACCTAACGACTTCACCACATCACCTGAGGAAGGAAACTCAGAAGCCGCAGTACCACTTTCCTCCACCAACGGAAGCTCACAGAGAGAATCAGCCGAAGTACCACTTGTGACCACAGGAGGGAGCTCTGCCACAGGATTCACAACAGTAGATATGCCGATGGTGTATGCCGATTTGACAATTTAGTAATACGGCACCAGATATTTATAATGTTTAGGGTCGGCGGCCCCACTCGCACCGATGAATATCATGGCATTTATGTTTGCGCGGTAGTTGTAGGTCGCATTCATAGCTGCGCATGCGTACCTACTCACGATGCGTGTCTCGGTTGCTGGGTGATATAAAAGATGACGAATATATTATGACAGCGCACTTCCGCATTTGCGCACTGCGTGGCGACCTGGTAACTTGGCGAGCGGCAACCTGGTAACTTAGCAACGCGGCACTTGACTTTTACGTCACCTGGTATCGGCGCACAATATAGCGGTGGTGTCCTTACTTGAATGTATGCTCTTTTTCGGCGTCATGGCTATTGGCTGGAGACTCATTTAAATAGACCCTCATTTCCTCTCTTTAAACATACGCCCCCGGAAGAAGAGATATATCGAAACGTGCGTAGGGGTATTACACCGGCTTTGTAAAGTGCGTGCAGAGGTAATTATGATTTTGGATTAGGGTCGCTGGTGGCTTTTGTGTTTGCGCAACTATATACATCTTACCACTTGGGTGCTGCATAAATTGAGGTGTGCAGTCACGTTAGGAGGGACCTTTTTATGCTTTGATTTAGGCCTTATTGGCCATTGGACATACCTTAGTAGTTGAGCTCTGGTGGTTTATTTTTGCGCAACTTGATATATTTACCACTTAGGTGCTGTATATTATAGGGGTATGTGGTCTGGATGAGGATACATCTCCTTATGTTTTGAGATAAGCCCTATTGGCTATCAGACATACCTTAGGAGTTAGGTACCGTATATTACTGGCTATGTGGCAATATTTATGGTCGATTTTCTGTACCCTGTGATGGGTTTATTTGTACTTTTTGATATAAATTTTACTAGCCATTTTTTATAGTCAGGTATATGGATATATGATACATCGTGGTGTAACAGATCCCCTTGGGTTCACCAGTAACCCTCCAGCATATCAATATATAACTTTCAGCTATAGATACTGGTAAATTAATAAAAATGTGTTATTTTTATACAACATTAAACCTGCTATTGCTGTATACCTGCATTGCATATAAAGTCGGTCATTGGTTTGGAGGCATTCTTTGTATTTAGTGAAAGTAATGTTTTATTCTACTTGTTAATAATAAATTTCTATTTTTTTGAACTCAAACATTCTGTGGCCTGATTTATATAGTTGTTAGGCCTTTTGTGTATTATTATAGTGGAATGTGTTCTTGATCTTTTTTTTTGGACTAATATGTATGATTGATTATAGAAATGCTGCAAAGCCTAAGTTCTCATTTAATCCTTGTGGACTCATTGCTCCCAAACGAAAGATCCACTTACTCTCTAGTTGAGCCAAAGATCGACCCAAATCCCCTCCTCTAATCCCTTAGTCAATTTGATCTATCGCTCTAATAGTAACATCATTACTCGAGCATCCATGGTGCTTCTTGAAATGTCTGGGGAGAGACTTGAGGGTACTTATATCCTATGTGGTTCTGGCCTTTTGTATGTCTCTCACATGTTCTCGGGTTCTGATTTTAAGTTCCCTTGTTGTTAATCCCACATAGATTTTACCGCAGGTACATTTGGCCTGATATATAACCCCCTTAGATGAACAATCAGGTACGTTTCATATCCACGTTCAACAACAAGTGGCAAGATCTAACACAAATTGTCCTGAAACACTGGGGAGTTCTGAAGAGTGACCCTACTTTGAAGGCCATTTTACCTGAAAGACCTTCATTTGTAGCGAAAAGGGCAGCCAATTTAAAAGATATTTTGGTGCATAGCCATTATGATCCTCTGAAGAATACCAGGACAATGAAGAAAAACAAAAGTAGGGCTGAATTCTTTCCTTGCGGCTTATGCAAAGGGTGTCTTAATCATGAGAAAACTACCATCTTTACAAACCATGATGGCACCCGTAATTATGACATATGTAGCTACCTTGATTGTTCATCTAAGGGGGTTATATATCAGGCCAAATGTACCTGCGGTAAAATCTATGTGGGATTAACAACAAGGGAACTTAAAATCAGAACCCGAGAACATGTGAGAGACATACAAAAGGCCAGAACGACAGAGGATATAAGTACCCTCAAGTCTCTCCCCAGACATTTCAAGAAGCACCATGGATGCTCGAGTAATGATCTTACTATTAGAGCGATAGATCAAATTGACTTTGGGATTAGAGGAGGGGATTTGGGTCGATCTTTGGCTCAACTAGAGAGTAAGTGGATCTTTCGTTTGGGAGCAATGAGTCCACAAGGATTAAATGAGAACTTAGGCTTTGCAGCATTTCTATAATCAAGTTGTAGGAGGGCATCTTTTTAGGTTTTAGTGAGAGTATTATTAATTACTTATCTTTTTTTAAACTAGTATTAATATTTGAATGTGTATATTTTTATGTTGTTACTAATTTTCATTTTCTTTTCTTATTAGATGGTTTCTTATGGGGTACTAATTGGGGTCATACATGAGAATTGGTTGTGGCTGAGAATATATATCCCATACCCTATGCTATTAGAAGCGTCTAAGGAATCTGGATGAGTAAAAATCGTATGGATGGAAGAAATATGATAAGAAGAACAAGATCAGAGTCCATATAGGAGGAAGAGCCAAGAATTTGTTTTTCTTAGCATGTTTATATTATATATTGGACTAGCTTTCCATTTGGAAGGCATTGGCTATATATTTATATGGGAGGGGATCTGTGAATTTCCAGCTTGGGATTATGTGGTGCAACATTAGAGAATATCTAGACCTATTATTGGATCAACTTCGATAGAGGACAGCAAGGATTCAGGGTGGTGGTATTAATTATGTGGGGGGTATCTATTGCATTTTTTAGATATATATGATATATATGGAGATTTCTCTTTTTATGTAGCCTTTGGGTAGAATAAATACTATATCCTAGCACTGGCACTTTTCTACATATAAGAGGGTATAGAGTGGAGCAAGGTAGAGTTTTATGCACTTTATAAATGCCACACTAGCACTTTAGTTATATACACTGATGTGAAGGGGCATCAGCTATTAGAATTGATTTATTATTTCAATATGGGTAGGGTGGTATTTAAGGGTATTCCTTCTAGTCATCTAAATTATTATTATCCTTAGTATTATTATTCCTTTTTTTATTATAAATTTTATTTCAGTAATGCACTCTGTATTATTATTCACAAATAAATGACACTTATTACTTACAGATTCACGTTTCACTTTTTATTCTTTGGGTACACCCTTTTAATCTTTTATTCACTGTATGCCCATAGTAATAAAGGGTATTAAATACATCACAGTTAAAATATGTATATTTATATATATTTTTATTTATAGTTATATCAATGTTTCACTTTTTCATTTGTATTATATTAATATGATGGCACTGGTCATTAATTGAAAGGTTACAGTATTAGCCATAGTCCATATTGAGTTACCTTTCCTCGGTCTATTTCACAGTTTTCCTATTAGTTCTCTAGCTGGCGTCCGTCTTGCGGTGCGCATGCGCAGTAAATCCCAAGTCCCGGCGCACTAAGATGCGCTCTGTACAGGTGACGTTTGTGGTTCACGCAGCGTTCCAGTGAGCGCAGCCTCAGTTGCACCCTCTTCAGAAGGAATGGGATTGGAACGCTATGCGCCGCTAAGCCTGACGGACTCTGTTAGTTACCCCGCCCCTCATGACGTGCCGCTACTCTATTGGTGGCACGTGATATAAGAAGCTGTCTCTTCTCTCACTGGGTTACGCTCCCGGAAGAAGCTTACGGGCGAAACGCGCGTCGGGGAGCACCTGGAGGGTTCGGTCGGCTCATAGCTTCTGGTCACAGTCTCCTGGGAACACCTTTGTCTGCGAGTAAGTACCATACACGATATAGCTATATTGTAGCAGTGTGAATATAGGACTATTATAGTCTGGGAACACTTTCGCTATATTGGCAGTTCACGCTTTCATAGGTTCTTGGATAGGTGGATTGAAATGCACGGTTAACCTGGATAGGTGATTTATCACCATTAGGACTTTAAATAGGCAGTTGTGTGCATATCATCCCTTATTAGGCTGTTACTATGATATATGTTTATTAAGGACAATAGATATGTAATATATATTGAGTTGAGCTCCACTCTTTGCCATTCCTTCGGACACCTTTTGTTAGTTTATGTGATATCTGCCTTTGGATATTTTAAATATTTTGTGTCAATAAAGTTAAATTTTGTTTTTATACATGTGTATGGATCTCTTCATGCGGCAGTGGGATGTAAGTCAGCAAATTGGTAAAAATAGTTTTGGAAGTGCCATAGTTAATCGATTTTGTGCACTATTGTGAGGGTTTATATATACTGAGTGGTAGAGTATCCACTGGCAATAGCCAAACACAAGTGATACTAGCGCATGGCCGTGCAGCCATGCGACCCTTTTATAGTTGTAGCTCTCCAGGAACTTCGTAGTGGACCAATAGGAGCTGCTACAGGACCTGGCCGTGTGACCCCCAACCTCCAATGAGAGGTCTTCCCTTGGGCATGCTCAGAAGGAGAAAAGCAGGACTTTGTCCCAGGAGCGCCTTCTTGCCGCCGAACAGTACTGGTTATAATGGCTGAACCTGGAAGGGCAGCAGTAACCAAACGTGCAGCATCTGTCCGAGCCAGGCGCTGGGACCGACGTCTCCGCTGAGCAGGTTCAGCTGCGGCTGGAGAAGAATGGGAGACCGCAGCGGACATGGTTCAAGATTCCCCCTGTGCAGCGGCAGGAACTCGACACCTCACATTACCCCCCCCCCCCTCCTAGGGCCCCCCTTCTTGGGCCTCGCTACGCTTTAAGACTGCGATGAGCAGCGGAGCCCGAATGTGTGACACAGGTTTCCAGGTTCTGTCCTCTGGGCCGTGGCCCTTCCAATCCACCAGATAGTATTTTTTGCCACGTACCACCTTGCACCCCAAGATAGAGTTTACCTCGTACTCATCCGTGGACGAACCCGATATCCCGGCAGATGACTCGGAAAACCAGGACATATAGACGGGCTTTAAGAGGGATACATGAAAAGTGTCGGTGATACCTACGCGCGGAGGAATAGTAAAATGGTAGACCACAGGGTTAACCTGTTGCAGAACCTTGAAAGGGCCTATGTAGCGAGGCGCAAACTTAGTGGACTCAACTCGTAGCCTGATGTTACGGGCGGAGAGCCACACTAAGTTGCCAGGAGCAAAGCTCGGATCATGACGCCGGTGTGCATCGGCAGAAACCCTCATTCTCTCCTTGGAGGCTGGATGGCATCCTGTGTGCGGTCCCAAATGTCACGTGCCTCCACCACCCAGTCTGCCACCCTAGAATCGGTGGATGACACGGGCATGGGCACAGGGACACTCGGATGCTGGCCGTAATTAAGGAGAAATGGAGAAATGAAGTCTGCCCGGTGGAGTCGGCTACCGCGTTGTTGAAAGCAAATTCCGCCCATTGTAACAAAGATGCCCAGTCATCCTGCCTGGCGGAGACAAAATGTTGCAGGTATGTGACCAGAGTCTGGTTGGCCCTCTCTACCAACCCATTCGTCTCGGGATGGTACGCAGAAGAGAGATTCGGCATAATGCTGAGTAAACGACTGGGGACCCCGGTCACTGACAATTTTGTCAGGCATGCCATGTAGACGGAAAACATGTGTAATGAACAATGCCACCAAGGCCCGTGCAGAGGGTAACCATGGAAATGGCACCAAGTGCACCATTTTAGAAAAATGGTCGGTGACTACCCAGATAACGACTGCCCGGTGGAGTCGGCTACCGCGTTGTTGAAAGCAAATTCCGCCCATTGTAACAAAGATGCCCAGTCATCCTGCCTGGCGGAGACAAAATGTTGCAGGTATGTGACCAGAGTCTGGTTGGCCCTCTCTACCAACCCATTCGTCTCGGGATGGTACGCAGAAGAGAGATTCGGCATAATGCTGAGTAAACGACTGGGGACCCCGGTCACTGACAATTTTGTCAGGCATGCCATGTAGACGGAAAACATGTGTAATGAACAATGCCACCAAGGCCCGTGCAGAGGGTAACCATGGAAATGGCACCAAGTGCACCATTTTAGAAAAATGGTCGGTGACTACCCAGATAACGATGCAGCTACGAGACTTGGGTAAGCCCACCACGAAGTCTATCCTGGCCATCTCCCAGGACCTGTCTGCCACCGGCAGGGGGTAAAGTAGCCCACCAGGCCATTGCCAAGGAGACTGATTCTTGGCGCAGGAGATGCCCACCTGAATATAGTCTCTAACATCACGGGCCATATGCGGCCACCAGTATGTCCTCGCCAGAAGCTCAGATGTCCTTTTGATCCCAAAATGTCCACCCACCCTGGACGAGTGAGCCCAAGAGAGAACCTCCGGTCGCAAATTTTATGGCACGAAAGTCTTGCCCAGAGGGACAGACTCTAGACACCGGAGCCACAGTTCTCAGACTCTCAGAGGGAACAATTAGAATGCGGTGAGTGAAGGACCTTCGATGACGTCGCGGTCACATGAGCGGTCAGGTCACCGGTCACCTGGCCGCTCATGTCACCGCGACGTCATTGAAGGTCCTTCACTCACCGCATTCTAAGGAACAGAGGGAGACTCCTGCAGCGCTGTGATCCAGGGCCCGTCCGAGGGTGAGTATATCCATGTTTGTTATTTTTATTCTTTATTTTTTACATGAATATGGATCCCAGGGCCTGAAGGAGAGTCTCCTCTCCTCCAGACCCTGGGAACCACACGCCGAAATGCAGGATCGCTCCCTGCACACGCCGTACCCAGCGTATAAGACGACCCCCGACTTTTGGGACAATTTTTAGGGGTCAAAAAGTCGTCTTATATGCCGGGAAATACGGTACTTAACAAAAAAGTTTGAAACAACTGAAAATATGTCTTACTAGATGGCAGCCCGATTCTAAAGAATCGGGAGTCTAGAATCCATATATACTTTATTTATTCAAATGTAAGAATAATACAATTAATAAATAATAGTAAGAAAGAACAAAAATAATAGGCAGTATATGGAGAAAACACCAAACAAAAGTTCAAAATTGGTGTGAAAATGTCACTGAACCACTTCACAACTAAATATATATAGTTTTGGTAAATGGTATTATCATTTTTTTGACGAAATTCGGCAGGAGCTTGAAGAGCAACGTCACTGGGCCCGCCTCCACGCAGTAGAAACTTGCTGTGAGGTAAAAATTCAAAAATCACACCAAAATGGCGGGCGGAGTGTGTCACAGTACGGCACGTTTCTGATTGGTCGCTCGCAGCAGGCGGCAACCAATCAGACACTGGACACTGTTGACGTCACTTATCTCCGGACATTAGCTCCGGACATTAGCTCCGGACATTATCTCCGCACATTAGCTCCGGACATTAGCTCCGGACATTAGCTCCGGACAAAGCCACGGAAGTTGGCAGAAATTGCAGGAAGTAGTATTCTAGGCAATTAATCTCCGGACATTAGCTCCGGACATTAGCTCCGGACATTAGCTCCGGACATTAGCTCCGGACAAAGCCACGGAAGTTGGCACAAATTGCAGGAAGTAGTATTCTAGGCAATTATATATTAGATTATTCTAGGTTCCTCAAAGTAGCCAACTTTTGCCTTGATGACTGCTTTGGTCACTCTTGGCATTCTCTTGATGAGTTTCAAAAGGTAGTCACCGGAAATGGTCTTCCAACAATCTTGAAGGAGCTCCCAGAGATGCTTAGCACTTGTTGGCCCTTTTGCCTTCACTCTGCGGTCCGGCTCACACCAAACCATTTCGATTGGGTTCAGGTCTGGTGACTGTGGAGGTCAGGTCATCTGGCGTAGCACCCCATCACTCTCCATCTTGGTCAAATAGCCTTTACACAGCCTGAAGGTGTGTTTGGAGTCATTGTCCTGTTGAAAAATAAATGATGGTCCTACTAAATGCAAACCGGATTGAATAGCATGCCGCTGCAAGATGCTGTGGTAGCCATGCTTCAATTTTGAATAAATTTCCAACAGTGTCACCAGCAAAGCACCCCCACACCTCCTCCTCCATGCTTCATGGTGGGAACCAGGCATGTAAAGTCCATCCATTCACCTTTTCTGCGTCGCACAAAAACACGGTGGATAGAACCAAAGATCTCAAATTTGGACTCATCAGACCAAAACACAGATTTCCACTGGTCTAATGTCCATTCCTTGTGTTCTTTAGCCCAAACAAGTCTCTTCTGCTTGTTGCCTGTCCTTAGCAGTGGTTTCCTAGCAGCTATTTTACCATGAAGGCCTGCTGCACAAAGTCTCCTCCTAACAGTTGCTGTAGAGATATGTCTGCTGATAGAACTCTGTGTGGAATTGACCTGGTCTCTAATCTGAGCGGCTGTTAACCTGCGATTTCTGAGGCTGGTGACTCGGATAAATAATAATAATAATAATTTTTATTTATATAGCGCCAACATATTCCGCAGCGCTTTACAAATTATAGAGGGGACTTGTACAGACAATAGACATTACAGCATAACAGAAATACAGTTCAAAACAGATACCAGGAGGAATGAGGGCCCTGCTCGCAAGCTTACAAACTATGAGGAAAAGGGGAGACACAAGAGGTGGATGGTAACAATTGCTTTAGTTATTCGGACCGACCATAGTGTAAGGCTCGGGTGTTCATGTAAAGCTGCATGAACCAGTTAACTGCCTAAGTATGTAGCAGTACAGACACAGAGGGCTATTAACTGCATAAAGTGAATGAGAACATAATGCGAGGAACCTGTTTTTTTTTTTTATATATATATATAAATAGGCCACACAGGGATCGTTAGGTTAATGCATGGAGGTGGTAGGCCAGTCTGAACAAGTGAGTTTTTAGGGTACGCTTAAAACTGTGGGGATTGGGGATTAATCGTATTAACCTAGGTAGTGCATTCCAAAGAATCGGCGCAGCACGTGTAAAGTCTTGGAGACGGGAGTGGGAGGTTCTGATTATTGAGGATGCTAACCTGAGGTCATTAGCGGAGCGGAGGGCACGGGTAGGGTGGTAGACTGAGACCAGAGAGGAGATGTAGGGTGGTGCAGAGCCATGGAGTGCTTTGTGGATGAGGGTAGTAGTTTTGTACTGGATTCTGGAGTGGATGGGTAGCCAGTGTAATGACTGGCACAAGGTAGAGGCATCGGTGTAACGGTTGGTGAGGAATATGATCCTGGCAGCAGCATTCAGGACAGATTGGAGTGGGGAAAGTTTGGTAAGAGGGAGGCCGATTAGTAGAGAGTTACAATAGTCCAGACGAGAATGAATAAGTGAAACAGTAAGGCCATGTTCACACAGTGCGTTTTTTAATGCGGAACCGGCGCGATTTTGCCGCTGCGGCTCCGCAGCTGTTTTTCATGCAGGGTACAGTACACTGTACCCTATGGAAAACAGGAACCACTGTGCACATGATGCGGGAATCGGGAAAAAAACCGCGCTGAATAGCCGCGGTAAAAAAGAAGTACCATGTCACTTCTTTTTGCAAAACTGCAGCGGTTCTGCACCCATTGCCCTCCATTGTGAGGTCAAACCCGCAGTAAAACCCGCAGATGAAAAATATATCTGCGGGTTTTACTGCGGTTTGTGGTGCAGAACCGCTGCAGTGTGGCTGCCCCCCGTGCCCCAATCCCACCCCCCCATGCTCCGATGCCACCCCCCGTGCTCCGACGCCCCCCCCGTGCCCTCATCTCCCCCCCTCATCTCCGTCCGGCCGTCTTCTCCCTGGGCGCCGCCATCTTGCAAAATGGCGGGCGCATGCGCAGTGCGCCCGCCGAATCTGCCGGCCGGCAGATTCGTTCCAAAGTGCATTTTGATCTCTGAGATATAACCTATCTCAGTGATCAAAATAAAAAAAATAGTAAATGACACGCCCCCCCTTTGTCACCCCCATAGGTAGGGACAATAAAAAAATTAAGAATTTTTTTTTTCCACTAAGGTTAGAATAGGGTTAGGGGTAGGGTTAGGGGTAGGGTTAGGGTTAGGGTTAGGGGTAGGGTTAGGGTTAGGGTATTTTCAGCCATTTTAACCCTAAAAAACTTCCTAGAAAACACACAGACTCTGCATAGAAAACTGCATAAAAAAACGCATCAAAAAAACGCACCAAAAAAGCACCAAAAAAAGGACCTGCATTTTCTGGCAAGAGCTGCGGTTTTTAGTCCTGAAAAAAATTGAGGGAAATCAGGAACGTGTGAACATACCCTAAGAGTTTTTGCAGAGTCGAAAGTAAGAAAAGGGCGAATTCTAGAAATGTTTTTGAGATGCAGCAGAGGTGACTCTTGGTCTTGCTTTCCTGGGGCAGTCCTCATGTGAGACAGTTTCTTTGTAGCACTTGATGGTTTTTGCAACTGCACTTGGGGACACTTTCAAAGTTTTCCCAATTTTTCGGACTGACTGACCTTCATTTCTTAAAGTAATGATGGCCACTCGTTTTTCTTTACTTAGCTGCTTTTTAATACAAATTCTAACAGTCTATTCAGTAGGACTATCAGCTGTGTATCTGCTCAACACAACTGATGGTCCCAACGCCATTTATAAGCAAGAAATCCCACTTATTAATCCTGACAGGGCACACCTGTGAAGTGAAAACCATTTCAGGTGACTATCTCTTGAAGCTCATCAAGAGAATGCCAAGAGTGGGCAAAGCAGTCATCCAAGTAAAAGGTGGCTACTTTGAAGAACCTAGAATATAAGACATATTTTCAGTTGTTTCACTTTTTTTGTTAAGTATATAATTCCACATGTGTTAAATTATAGATTTGATGCCTTCAGTGTGAATTTACAATTTTCATAGTCATGAAAATACAGAAAAATCTTTAAATGAGAAGGTGAGACCAAACTTTTGGTCTGTACTATATATATATATATATATATATATATATATAGTAGCGTTTCCCTTACTTCGGGTCTTGGGGAACACTCGCTTGGCACGGGAATAACGCATACAGGCTCGGTTTTCTTACAAAACACAGTCTCTTAGGTTTATTTCATATCCACATAAACAACATCTTCAGGAACTTGACAACAGCATGGACACCATCTGTACATATTCAGCTTTATCACAGTACCTTACTGATCCCGATTAACATAACACACGGTTTTCGTTACCCGTTGGCAACCTACACGGGTTCCTGGACACCTCTTGGCCTCAGAGGTGCCCCAGATACAATGTCTCTCTCTTTCTTTCACTCTGACCCTGGTCAGTACAACACGGATCTCCATCCATTACCTGTTTGTGCTGCACAGGTTCTCGGATACCTCTCTTCACTGGAGGCATCCTTCAGACATTCTTACTCTGACCCCGGCCAGTACAACACGGATCCCCATCCATTACGTGTCTTCGCTGCACAGGTTCTCGGACACCTCTCTTCCTTAGAGGCATCCCACAGACATTCTCACTCTGACCCCGGTCAGTGCAACACGGATCTCCATCCGTTACCTGTCGTCACTGCACAGGTTCTCGGATACCTCTCTTCCTTAGAGGCATCCTTCCGACATTCTCACTCTGACCCCGGTCAGTACAACACGGATCTCCATCCATTCCACAGTCTGGTCTGTTCGAGGTCCAGAGCCCCCACCATATGCTCTTCAGGGAGACAACACTCCCAACACATGGGGCTCTCCAGGACCTTCCAGCACAGTCCATTCGGGTCCGCACTCAGAGCCCATGTGACCAGACCTCAGTCACATTATATGGTTGTAACCACTCCCCTAGATGGTAGTGTGTGTGGCTAGTTTGACCCTTCCATCTCTCAGAACTAGCCCTGCCAGCCTCCCTAGTTAAACAATACACTTCACTTGTAGGACTACAGGTCCCAGAACATCCTTACTTCAGGCTGACAGTGCAGATTGCCCTCCTCTGCGACACACATACCGGCCATTCACACTAATGCCGGACTTTGACATCACAACACTTATATCTGCGATTGCCATGCATTCCTATGGCTTCCATATGCCTCCATGCGCACTCTGGCACTCTGGGAAGCCCATACAGCGCCCCTTACCTATAACATAAGTTACTATACTACTATATATATATATATATATATATATATATATATATATATATATAGACTGTATATATGTTTTGACGAATATTTGAGCCCATGGATCCATTATATGTCCATTTTGCAAGCCGGTGAGAAAATCTTGGCAAATGGATGTCATACGGATGACACACGGATACTTTTTTGAGAAAAAAATCGCATCCTCGCATTGCACACGGATAACATGCGGATCACCATATGGAGAACATTTGTGCGATTCTCGGCCGACAAAATCAGACAGTTTTTTATAAGTTGTGTGTGACTCCAGCCTACTGACCCTCTAGCAACTTCATCTTTTTTCAGCACCGCTGCGGTCCCGCAACGCCATCTTGTGTCCACAACTTCTGACTGGCCGGAAATCAGAAGTTATGTCACAAGTTCTCAATGCAAGTCTATAAGAGGCAGAATGAGGCTCACATATACTTGTATTGAGTTATTGTGGCGCCCCAGGGTCACACATTCACACTCCAGGCCACCAGGGGGAGCTTTTGATCCTACTTGCTAGGTGACTTCTCATATATATAACTGGTAGTCTGTAGGGAAGGTTAGTGAGTTCCAGGAAGGACCAGTCAGATGGACTGGATCAGTTTGAGGCAGCAGAAGGTGCAGCTGCGCAGTGCAGCAGGTCCTGGAAAGAGACATTGGGAAAGCCGAATACATTGCAGAGAGCATGCAGGAGAGCAAAGCACAGGAGAGAATACCAGGGGGAGACCAGCCCCGAGCAGGCTGCCTCCTTCTGAGGCGCAGAGACCGGTAGCCGGAACACCGAGGGTGTAAGGACCTCTATGGCTTACATCAGAGACCGGGAAGAGAGCTGGACTCCAAGTTACCTGTCCGACCTAACACCCAGGAGGCACGGTGGCACCCCTCAGAGGCCGGGGTGTGCTAGAGTCCCTATAAACAGCCTCAAGCCACCAGTCATACGGGTTATATCCTATCCTACCCGAGGGACAGAGAGAAAGATAACATCTGTGAGGACCTTATGTGGAGCTTTAAGCCATAAGGGACTATATCACCACAGTGCCAGAGGAAGGTTTTTGCTTTCCACCTGGGTAAGGAGACTCCTAACTTGCCTTCAAGCCAGTCGGACCCTGCCTGCCCTGTGATGATCTGGTGCTCTGGACTGCGGATGCTGAAGTCTTCAGTAAACCAAGGTAAAGAGACTGCAACCTTGTGTCCTCATTTTTTACTGCACTCCTCACCATCTTCCATCTACACACCGGGAGCCCTGGGGATATACTTCACCTGTGGGAAGTTATATCATATAGCTGCCATAACATCACCCCAGAGGACCCCTTAAAGCAGCGTCGGTCCCCACTGACCAAATACCACAGGTGGCGTCACGATCACAAATTTTATTCCCTTTAAAGACCTTTCCCTTTAACGTTGATGCCCAGGGCCACGGGCTGGGTCGCCACCGTGACATCCCCCTGTGACCGCAGGACCCGGTACCGAGTACCCCACAGCCCTGGGGGCGTGTCATTATGACCTCCAGCTTCCTCCATGAAACACTGAAGCGATCCGGCAGGAGACTGACAGGATCGGTGGCGATAGAAGGGGAAGACTGCGGCAGGTAAGTGTGAAAGTCAGGGACCTTAGATTAAAATCACCAATCCAGCGATAACATACAAAGGCAATGGAGTAGTGTTTTAAATAAGTCAAAGCTTTTAAAAAATGTTGCATTTCCACACAGTGTCCAATTCCAAAACTCAAAAAGAACATAGTGTTACAAAAAAAGCCAAAAAGAATGCTGTGCATACTTTATGTTACATCTTTTGTCACTTCTTTTAACTGCTTAAAAAGCTGTTAAGCGACTCTTATGGCACCTTCCAAGCTTATGGAAGCTGCCACTATATCATAAATAGAAATGAAAAAAAATGCTGTCAGCAAAACTTTCGCAAAACATGTCCACAATGACACCAGAAAAGACCTTTCAGGGAAAACACCCCATTATTGTCAAGCACTTTCTGCTTAAAAAATGACATCTTGGGGGGTGTGCACACTGAGACCCTGATTTATCAAGGCAGGCATTTTTCACTCCAGTCTTGATGGTGTTGGGTTGGAGTGTGAGGAGCCTGACTGATTAAGAGGCAGATACCTTTCAATGAATCAGACGAGGCTCAAACTGGCTGTGTGTGCCTTCAACTCAAATCGGATTCCAGTTGGAGAGTCAGATTGATGACGCAAGGTATGAAATTGATCGTCATGAAGTTGACAAATGTGACAATGCCAAATTCGCAACATTTTTGCCCAGTCTTGAATTGCACAAAAATGCTATGGCTTTTGGAGTAGAACCTTGGTGAATCGGGGCTTAAGTCTATTTTTGGAGCGGAAAGGGGTTATGTACATATGGGTTCTGTTAGATATTAACACATGCCAAATTTTTCGATCACATAAACGCTTCAGGAAACTGCAGACGCTATTTCCTGAAGTGGATCCTTCAGCAGTTTTGCCAAAATTGTTGCAGCAGCTTCACATGCATCGGCTTTTTAATATATAATCTATTGAGAGTGGGAAGAAGTCGCCTAATAGACGAACATTATACGTCTTTTAACTACTTTTCTCACATGGGGTGTGACCAAGAAAGTAAATTGATCCACACTATGGTACTAATTAAAAGATAACAATTTATTAAAGTCAGATATTAAAAGACATGTAAAGTACAACACTACAATTCAAAAAAGGTGCAAAGAATCCACAAAAACGAGGGACACAACCTTCATAGGCATTCAAAACCCAAATCTGCATATACACCTACATCAAAAATAGCCATCTACAGAGATAGTCTAAATAGATAGAAAATATCCTGAATAAGGAGCTAACAAGGCCCCACTATAAGGAGGAGTATGTACGTCGTTCCAACAAGAAGTGACCTACCAAGAATGTATGGTCATGCTCCTATGCACAAGTGGCAATGGTGGAATTGACAATATGTAGATGCAGGTTAACATTAGTTACCTTGTGGTGTATGCAGGGTGAATGCCCCGACGTCCCTCTGCCCCTGTCTTTTAACTACTCCAGTATTTCCGAACCCTGAGGGGGTAAAAGTAATAACAAAAGACTGAACATATGCACAGCAATGTCATTTAGCAATGTAGTTTTTTTCATAAATATGCATATGTGCATTCTTTTGAACATTTTTTGATAAGTGGAAAATGCCTGAAAGAGACTTTGTGTGCACATACCCACTGACAGGAAACACCACATTTTCTAGGAGTTTTGCATTTTAAAGGTGGATTTGGGGAAATTCTGCTCAATTGCACTCAGATTCTGCTCCAAAAACTCTAAATACTCAATGTGCACATGTAAGGTAACATAGTAACATAGTAACATAGTAAGGCCGAAAAAAGACATTTGTCCATCCAGTTCAGCCTATATTCCATCATAATAAATCCCCAGATCTACGTCCTTCTACAGAACCTAATAATTGTATGATACAATATTGTTCTGCTCCAGGAAGACATCCAGGCCTCTCTTGAACCCCTCGACTGAGTTCGCCATCACCACCTCCTCAGGCAAGCAATTCCAGATTCTCACTGCCCTAACAGTAAAGAATCCTCTTCTATGTTGGTGGAAAAACCTTCTCTCCTCCAGACGCAAAGAATGCCCCCTTGTGCCCGTCACCTTCCTTGGTATAAACAGATCCTCAGCGAGATGTCCCCTTGTATACTTATACATGGTTATTAGATCGCCCCTCAGTCGTCTTTTTTCTAGACTAAATAATCCTAATTTCGCTAATCTATCTGGGTATTGTAGTTCTCCCATCCCCTTTATTAATTTTGTTGCCCTCCTTTGTACTCTCTCTAGTTCCATTATATCCTTCCTGAGCACCGGTGCCCAAAACTGGACACAGTACTCCATGTGCGGTCTAACTAGGGATTTGTACAGAGGCAGTATAATGCTCTCATCATGTGTATCCAGACCTCTTTTAATGCACCCCATGATCCTGTTTGCCTTGGCAGCTGCTGCCTGGCACTGGCTGCTCCAGGTAAGTTTATCATTAACTAGGATCCCCAAGTCCTTCTCCCTGTCAGATTTACCCAGTGGTTTCCCATTCAGTGTGTAATGGTGATATTGATTCCTTCTTCCCATGTGTATAACCTTACATTTATCATTGTTAAACCTCATCTTCCACCTTTCAGCCCAAGTTTCCAACTTATCCAGATCCATCTGTAGCAGAATACTATCTTCTCTTGTATTAACTGCTTTACATAGTTTTGTATCATCTGCAAATATCGATATTTTACTGTGTAAACCTTCTACCAGATCATTAATGAATATGTTGAAGAGAACAGGTCCCAATACCGACCCCTGCGGTACCCCACTGGTCACAGCGACCCAGTTAGAGACTATACCATTTATAACCACCCTCTGCTTTCTATCACTAAGCCAGTTACTAACCCATTTACACACATTTTCCCCAAGACCAAGCATTCTCATTTTGTGTACCAACCTCTTGTGCGGCACGGTATCAAACGCTTTGGAAAAATCGAGATATACCACGTCTAATGACTCACCGTGGTCCAGCCTATAGCTTACCTCTTCATAAAAACTGATTAGATTGGTTTGACAGGAGCGATTTCTCAAAAACCATGCTGATATGGAGTTAAACAGTTATTCTCATTGAGATAATCCAGAATAACATCCCTCAGAAACCCTTCAAATATTTTACCAACAATAGAGGTTAGACTTACTGGCCTATAATTTCCAGGTTCACTTTTAGAGCCCTTTTTGAATATTGGCACCACATTTGCTATGCGCCAGTCCTGCGGAACAGACCCCGTCGCTATAGAGTCCCTAAAAATAAGAAATAATGGTTTATCTATTACATTACTTAGTTCTCTTAGTACTCGTGGGTGTATGCCATCCGGACCCGGAGATTTATCTATTTTAATCTTATTTAGCCGGTTTCGCACCTCTTCTTGGGTTAGATTGGTGACCCTTAATATAGGGTTTTCATTGTTTCTTGGGATTTCACCTAGCATTTCATTTTCCACCGTGAATACCGTGGAGAAGAAGGTGTTTAATATGTTAGCTTTTTCCTCGTCATCTACAACCATTCTTTCCTCACTATTTTTTAAGGGGCCTACATTTTCAGTTTTTATTCTTTTACTATTGATATAGTTGGATGAACAGTTTGGGATTAGTTTTACTCTCCTTAGCAATGTGCTTCTCTGTTTCCTTTTTGGCAGCTTTAATTAGTTTTTTAGATAAAGTAAAGTAAAGCAGGTGTGCAGGGTGATAGCCATAGGTGAGCTGCTGCTTCTCCACACCCTGGCACCCCACAAATAAACAGTGTCCCAGTCCATATGTAGTGTGCTGTGAAGTCTGCTTTTCACTCATTTGTAGGCCAGAGGACTCCACTGCATCCATGTCCTCAGGTCCAGGATCAACCCCACACACATCAGGGGACAACTGATTCGTTATCACAAATTCAATTTAACTGGACAGTTCAGATGCAACAGTCTTTAACGCATAGTTTTGGGCACAGCACCCTCCAGTTCCAGTTTCATCAATGCAGTACATTTCAAGCCTCTGCTTACATTCAGCTCGGACTACCCCTATGCTTTATCCTCTGTCTATTTCCCATCCGTCCCCACAGCACTCCCTACTATATCAGCTACGTTTCCCTCACGTGGTTCGCCGTCGAGCTTCCTTTGTATGGAAGGGAATAAAGCACATTCCTTAGCGCCTGGTTGGGGCCACAGGCCCCGGACGTTGCAGGAAGGTCCACAGGAAATTTGGTACTACTTTATGCTGTTAAAACAATATGTACTCCACGTGCCTCCAGACCACTACACACTGAACCTGAACTTCACAGTAGCCTCTCACTAACTCAAACTGACTTAACCAGGAAATGCTTCCCCTTTTTGTTTGGTACCCTCTCCCAAGCTGGGCCGGTCCCAAACATTTAACTGTATTCTAACCTATTCCTATACACTAATAAGGCCCGCCACTGCCTATCTATCACTTCCTAAGTACTAGACTATGTCCAATGCTTTCCCTAAACCTGAGCTGAGTGTACAGAGCTACATTAGGCATTACAGTACCCAACACAGCAGCATCAGTACTTATAAGATTCTATGCATTTCACATTTTAAATTACACCATAAGCCGCAATAAAACCACATGTAACAGTACACACAATACAACTGTTATCTTAAGGGGCAGTTATATGACAGTCTTTGACACACCCTTACACACATACCCTTGAAGAGTGGGTCCTCTTGAAAAACTGCTTCATAAACGATTGGAAAACTATTCCACTTCTACTTCAAATTCCATTTCTATTGGAAATCTACTTTGCTGTTCGTTTGAGGAGTGTGTTGAATTCTGTTTTTTCCTGAAGAAAAGAAAGTGCTCTGGAAATTCTCCAAATCCTCCTCAAAACTTGGATTTTCTGCTTAATTTCCACTCCAAAAACTCAGCAATAAAACTTAGTGTGCACATAACCAAAAGGACTGCTAAGAAATTTTCAGGGGAAAAAAATCTTCCAAAAATCTTCAAACCTTCTTTGGGTAACGCTTTAGGAAAATAAAAACTTTTCAAACAATTGCCTTTTTGCTGAGTCTTCATAGCAGAAACTGAGCAGAACCTAGAAGTTTTTGAGTCGTTTTGCATTTATGAGGAGCATTTGCAGAGTTTCCTGTCAATGTCTGCTCCAAAAACACCTCAAAATACTCTGTGTGCACATATCCAACAGGAGTTTCCTGAAGTGGTTTCATTGAATTCCTCAGAAAACTCAGTATGAACATAGCCTAATTGTCTTAATAATGCTATCACATTGCACTCAATGGGAGATTCTAACTACAGACTTGGAGTCCAGTAATTTAAAACGTTCAATTGTATTTTTCCATCATGAGGTCTCCAAAAGAAGCTGTAAAATGAATAGTGTAAGCTGGTCATAATGGTGGGAAATATCCAATACTTAAGTAGTTAATAGCCAACAATATAGGTAATATTAACTAGGATGACTGGGGATGTGAGAATATGACTTGAGACTTACATGCTTTGACCTAATCAATTTAGGTGAACCAGGTGGAATTTTACAATTCTGACGAGTCAATTTATGTAGTAACAACTCTGGAACACTTGAACGGATCACAGTGATTCTGAGATCGTTTTCTCATGACATGTACTTCATGATAGTGGTAAAATAAATTCAATACGATTTGCATTTGTGTGTGAAAAAATCAGAAATTTCATGAAAAGTTTGAAAATGTTGTCATTTTCAAACTTTTAATTTTTATGTTCTTAAACCAGAGAGTTACGGCACATACAATAGTAATATATAACATTTCCCGCATGTCTACTTTAGATCAGTACAATTTTTGAAACATCATTTTTTTGGTTCAGAAGTTAGAAGGGTTAAAAGTTGACCAGCGATTTCTGACTTTTCCAACAAAATTTACAAAACCATCTTTTTAGGGACCACATTACATTTGAAGTGACTTTGAGGTGCCCATATGACAGAAAATACTCAAAATTGACATCATTCTTAAAACTTCATCTCTCATGGTGCTGAAAACCACATACAAGAAGTTTATTAACCTTTCAGGTGCTTCACAGAAACTGAAGCAATGTGTAAGGAAAAAATTAACATTTAACTTTGTCTCACAAAAATTATTTTAGCCACAATTTTTTTATATTCACAAGGGTAACAGGCAAATTTCGCCCGAGTACATCGATAATCCATATGTGGGAAAAAACTACTGCTTGGATGCATGGCAGAGCTTGGAAAGGAAGAAGCACCATATGACTTTTTTAATGCAAAAATGGTTGGAGTCCTGAGCAGACGCCATGTCCAGTTTGGAGAGCCCCTGATGTGGGGAGGTTTCCACTGTTTAAGCACAAGTGACTCCAGTTTGGAAATTAGACCCTCAAAGAAAGTATCTATAAATATGGTGAGCACCTTGAACCTACAGGTGCTTCATAGAAGTTTATAGCGTTGAGATAAAATGTCAAATTTTTCCCACAGGAATTTTCTGTTAGCCCAATATTTTGCATTTTCACAAGGGTGACAGGAGAAAATTCACTGTACAATTTGTTGTGCAATTTCTCCTGAGTATGCTGATACCCCATATGTGGAAGAAAACCACTGTTTGGGCGCATGACAGGGCTTGGAAGGGAATGAGCGCCATTTGACTATTTGAATGCAAAATTTGCTGGAATCGTTAGCAAATGCCATGCCGGGTTTGGAGAGCCCCTGATGTGCCTAAACAGTGAAAGCCTCTCATAAGTGACACCTTTTTGGAAATATGACCCCTCAAGGAATGTATCTAGATGTGTGGCGAGTACCTTGAACCCCCAGGTGCTTCACAGAAGTTTATAACATTGAGCTGTGAAAATAAGAAATCACATTTTTCTCACAAAAATGTTTTATTAGCCCCCAATGTTTTTATTTTCACAAAGATGCACCAGGAGAGATTGCACCATACAATTTGTTATGCAATTTCTCCTGAGTATGCCGATACCCCATGTGTGGGGGAAAACATCTGTTTCGGTGCATGTCAGGGCTCGGAAGGGAAGGAGCACGGTTTGACTTTTTGAAGACAAAATTGGCTGGAATTTTTAGCGAACACTATGTTGGACTTGAAGAGCCCCTGATGTCCCTAAACAGTGGAAACCCCACATATTATATTTTGAATACAAGACCCTTTAAGGAAGGAAAAATGTTCTATTACCCCAATTTTTTTTATTTTACCAGGCAAACCGGAGAAATTGCACCATACAATTTGTTGTGCAATTTCTTCTGAGTACACTGATACCCCATATGTGGTCGAAAAATACTTTTGAGGCACAGTGCGAAGCTCAAAGGGAAGAAGCACCACATTGGAGTTCAGATTTTGTTGAGATGATTTGAGGATGCCATGTCACATTGTCAGAGCTCCTAAGGTGCCAGAACAGCAGAAACCACCCATAAGTGATTTAATTTTACAAACTACATCTCTCTATGAATTCATCTAGGGGTGCAGTGAGCATGTTGACACCACAAGCGCCTCACAAAACTTTATACCATTGGTTGATGAAGAAAGAATAATTACCGTATATACTCGAGTATAAGCCGAAATTTTCAGCCCAAATTTTTATACTCGAGTCAAGGTGGGTGGCAGGGTCGGCGGGTGAGGGGGTGAGGGCGCTGAGGCATACTTACCTGCTTCCAGCGATCCTGGCGCTCCCCGCCTGTCCCACGGTCTTCGGTGCTGCAGTTCTTCCACTGTTCAGCGGTCACGTGGGACCGCTCATTAGAGAAATGAATAAGCGGCTCCACCTCCCATAGGGGTGGAGCCACATATTAATTTCTCTAATCAGCGGTGCCGGTGACCGCTGATAGAGGAAGAAGCTGCGGCACCGAAGACAGCTGTCCGGGAGAAGGAGCCGGACGCCGGGAGCAGGTAAGTATCGCATATTTACCTGTCCACGTTCCAGCCGCCGGGCGCCGCTCCATCTTCCCGGCGTCTATCTCCACTGACTGTGCAGGTCAGAGGGCACGATGACGCATATAGTGTGCGCGGCGCCCTCTGTCTGATCAGTCAGAGCGGAGAGACGCCGGGACCGGACGCTGGGAGCTGCAAGCAAGAGAGGTGAGTATGGCATTTTTTTTTTATTGCAGCAGCAGCATCAATGGCAGAGATTTATGTGGAGCATCTATGGGGCAAGAATAAACGGTGCAGAGCACTATATGGCACAGCTATGGGGAAATATGAACGGGGCAGAGCACTATATGGCACAGCTATGGGGCAATATAAACGGTGCAGAGCACTATATGGCAGAGCTATGGGGCAAGAATGAACGGTGCAGAGCACTATATGGGGCACAGCTATGGGGCAATAATGAACGGTGCAGAGCACTATATGGCACAGCTATGGGGCAATAATGAACATGCAGAGCACTATATGGCACAGCTATGGGGCAAGAATTATCTATTTTTATTTTTGAAATTCACCGGTAGCTGCTGCATTTCCACCCTAGGCTTATACTCGAGTCAATAAGTTTTCCCAGTTTTTTGTGGCAAAATTAGGGGGGGGTCGGCTTATACTCAGGTCGGCTTATACTCGAGTATATACGGTACATTTTTACCTCTAAAAGGTTGTTTTAGCCTCAAATATTTAATTTATATAAGAGCTAACAGGAAAAATGGACCTCTCAGTTTGTTGTGCAATTTCTCCCGAGTATGCCAATTTAACAAGGTGGCACAAGGTGGTAGTCGTGGGCGAGTTCCCTAATCTGCCAGATTCCCCTCAGCTGCTGCCATGCGGCTCCGCATTAATGAGCTCTGCAAATCACTTCAGAGAGGAGGTCTTTTTTTAACTGCTTAACTTTACTAGACAGCAGCGTATTCATCACATAGGCAGCACAAGCCAAACACAGAGACATCTTCTTATCTGCATTCTTTACACAGGCAGCACAAGTTAAGGCCCCTTCACATTAAGCGACGCTGCAGCGATACCGACAACGATCCGGATCGCTGCAGCGTCGCTGTTTGGTCGCTGGAGAGCTGTCACACAGACAGCTCTCCAGCGACCAACGATGCCGGTAACCAGGGTAAACATCGGGTAACTAAGCGCAGGGCCGCGCTTAGTAACCCGATGTTTACCCTGGTTACCATCCTAAAAGTAAAAAAAAAACAAACACTACATACTTACCTACAGCCGTCTGTCCTCCAGCGCTGTGCTCTGCTCTCCTCCTGTACTGGCTGTGAGCACAGCGGCCGGAAAGCAGAGCGGTGACGTCACCACTCTGCTTTCCGGCTGACTGACGCTCACAGCCAGTGCAGGAGGAGAGCAGAGCACAGCATCGGGGACAGACGGCTGTAGGTAAGTATGTAGTGTTTGTTTTTTTTTACTTTTAGGATGGTAACCAGGGTAAACATCGGGTTACTAAGCGCGGCCCTGCGCTTAGTTACCCGATGTTTACCCTGGTTACCAGTGAAGACATCGCTGGATCGGTGTCACACACGCCGATCCAGCGATGTCAGCAGGGAGTCCAGCGACGAAATAAAGTTCTGGACTTTCCTCAGCGACCAACGATCTCCCAGCAGGGGCCTGATCGTTGGTCGCTGTCACACATAACGATTTCATTAACGATATCGTTGCTACGTCACAAAAAGCAACGATATCGTTAACAATATCGTTATGTGTGAAGGTACCTTTAAACACAGAGACATCTTATCTTTCCCTGTCATCCGGACAGATTTTATCTTCTGCATCAGCTTCCCTTTCCCAGCAAGCTCAACTATATCCCTGGGCAATCCATGTCCCACCTGTTTCCTTGGACAATCTCTGTCCTACTCGTGCTCCAGGGCCACCAGCTTCCTGCTCTTTCCCTGGTCTGGCTGCGAGTTATAGGGTAATGGGCTTGCCGACTCAGCTGCCTCCTAATCCCAGCCACTAGCTTTGGATCCTTCCTTAGAATGGTTCTGTATAAGCTGGTGACCACCTGCACGATTCTCAGCCTGGGGGCCCCTTAATGCCATCTGCAGACTTATCCCCCATGACCTGTAATACTCTCCTCACACGTCCTGCCCTTGGGCAAGGTGCCCATGCATCTGACAGAACCAGAAATTATCTGTCCTATACCTCCCTGCTCTGTGCTACTCTGCTGTGTGGCTCCTCCCAAATTCTTAGCCCCTATGCTGCCTATACCTTACTACTCTTATATCTATCCTATGCTCTATCTCTACTGTGCCCCCTTTATTCCAATCCCCCTATGGTCCTGCACGACTTGCTAATCTATCCTTAAGCTAAAGCACATTACATCACATTACAGTACATGACAAATACATTACAGTGCACCAATAGCAAAACATTAATAAAACATAAGGGTGCCGCATGTGACACAGGTGAACAGCATTAACAAGAGAGGAAGTACATGAGGGTCCCCGCCACCTCCTTACACTCTTCCCTCCTAAAATATGGTCATCCCGGACCATGGTGGCACCTGTAAATTTAATATTGATACCGTACATGTAATCATGAACTACTTTAGAGGCATAGTGCAAAGCTCAGAAAGGAAGGAGCGCCATTTTGTAGTGCAGATTTGACTACTATGGTTTGCGGGTGCTATGACCCACTGGGAGAGCACCTAAGGTGCCAGAACAGCAGAACCCCCCCAGTATGTGGAGTCGGGAAGGAATTTTTTTCCCCAAAGTGGAGCTTACTATTTGCTACATGGGTTTTTTTTTCCTTCCTCTGGACCAACATGTTAGGGCATGTTAGGTTAGGCTATGGGTTGAACTCCTTCAACCTTAATAACTATAATTTGCCCCATTTTATAAACTACACTTCCTCTCAATTAATTCATATAAGCGTGCAGTAATCATATTGACACCCCATTGAGAGGTGAAGGAAAAACATTTTTACCACAAACATTTAGTTTTAGCCCCAGATTTTACATTTTCACAAGGGAAAAATGGGTAAAAATGGCAAAAAAAATTCTCACACAATTTTTGATGAATGTGGAAATACCCCATATGTTGCTGTACAGTACTGCTTAGCCACAGGGTGAGACTCATGAGGGACAGAACACTGGAGCGCAGACTGTCCTAGAATAGATTGTGAACTTCATATACAGAGGCCCTAATTGCTAGAAGAGCAGAATATCCTCCTCAAGTGACCCCATTTTGGAAATTACACTCCTTTGGTATTTTTCTACAAGTGTAGTTATGATTTTGACTGCATGGGAGTTTTCCAGAATAAAGCAGCAGCGGATGTTGCTGAGTGAAAATTGCCAATCTGCTATTGTATTGCCTGTACATTGTAGTGCCCAGTACATTGGAGTGCTCAGTACGTTATGCCCAGCTCATGCTTCTGGAGACATGCACCCCTGAATTAAGAGGGCTCTCATTGCTACAGAAATGTGAAACATGAATTTGCTAAATGTGGTTTATGCACACTGTGGGGCTCAAAAAGGAGGGGAGCATTTGGATTTGGGAGTGCAGAATTCCCTGGATATCTTATGGAAGCCCCCTATATTTACATTAACATATGAGGGAACTGAGTGGGGACCTGTTTTTTCTGTGGATAGAGTTGAAGCTTTTATTGTAAACATATTACATAACACTTGGGATTACATTTATCCGGCGCTCTACGCTGACCACTTACTTTGGGGTTTCCATCTAAATCTTAGAGTGACGTGATTCAGATAAAACCCCAGAGGGATCCATTCACCTTAATGAAGCAGTTACTCTGGCCTCTGTTCAGCGGTGTCCTTCTTTTCAGAGGTACACGAAACTGTAGCCGACGGCACTTTTATGCACACCTAAAAAGACAGACACTGCCGGATCATAGGCCAGATGGTGTCCACAGTGTCTTCATCTACCTCATTATATGGAATCTTCCATCGGGGTTTCCGCCTGAATCACATATTTCAGAGGTTTACACAGGGACCCTTCTGTAATTGCTTAGCGCAAAGCATAGAATAAATGTGAGCCGAGTCATAATGCTTTTTTTGGGAGGCAGAATGAACAAATCAACAACAGGTCAAGAATTGGTTTAATTTATTTTTTCTGCCATTCTTCATGTGGTATATACAATTAGACGACTTTATTCTTCGGGTCGGTGCGATTACAGCAATACCAGATTTATATATTTTTTTTATATTTGGCTGCTGTGACACACTAAAAGCTGCTTTTTCGTGCAAAGAGCTATAATTTTCCCATATTTCTATCGACAAAGTCATGTGAGGGCTTGTTTTTTTGCGAACGAGTTGATGTTTTAATTGGTACCATATCCGGGCACATGACATTCTTTGATCGTTTTCTGTTCTGATTTTTACGAGTCAGAATAAACATAAAACAGTAATTCGGGAATTGTTTTCTTTTTTTTTAATGCCGTTCCACATGTTGTAAAATTGATAAGGCAGCTTTATTCTTCGGGTCAGTACGATTACGGTGATACCACATGTATGTCATTTTTTTATGTTTTGGCACTTACACAATAAAAACTATTGTATATAAAAAAAAATTATTATTTTTGCATTGCTTTATTCTGAGAGCTATAACTTTTTTATTTTTACGCTGATTGATGGAGCTTGTTTTTTGCTGGACAATATGTCTTTTTCAGCAATACTTTTTTTTATTTACATCCTTTTTTATCTAGTTTTATTCCACTTTTGTTCAGTGAAATGATTAAAAAGCATAGTTTTTGCCACATTTTTTATTTATTATTTTTACAATATTCACTGAAGAGTTAACTAGTGGGACAGTTTTATAGGGCACGTCGTTTCAGACACGGTGATACCAAATATCTGTACTTTTTTTGTTTCTTTTGGGTTTTTTTTCATAAAAATTGTTAATGGGTGCTCAAACTGTGTGCTCTGTCTTTCTGAATAACAATATAAGCATCTCGAGGTCATTTTAATTCTATTGTGATTACCTTTCTAGACAAAATAATTGTGATTTGCTAATTAAATGTACTTAGGCTATGTGCACACGTAGGAAATGTGGTGCAGAATTTTCTGCACAAAATCCGCATCTCCTAGTAGAATCCGCAGCTGCAGATTTCCTGTGGTTTTTATGCGTATTTTGTGCGGATTTGCCGCAGAATTGATGCTGACATTGTGCGGATTTTATGCAGTTTTTGCCACTGTGGATTTTTATCATGGAGGGGTGCAGAAACGCTGCAGATCCGCACAAAAGAAGTGACATGCACTTATTTTAAATCCACCGCAATTCCGCACTGATTTTTTCGCACCATCTGCACAACTTTTTTTTTACCCACTGATTTACAGTGTACTGTAAATCACAGTGCGGACCTGCAGCCTTTCTGCGCAGAAATATCCGCTGCGGATCCGCAGCAAATCCGCATCGTGTGCACATAGGAATTTATTTAGAATGATATATTCTTTAGTTATTTATTTTTTTCTATTCGCAGAGAACCCCTTCCTGTTTCATGCTGTCAACAACGGTACCACAGAAGAGAAATGTCACATGACCTGAGAAAAAGAATAATTTATTTACACAAGAAATGTGAAGCATACAAAAAGATCAGCAAAGCTTTACTTATCTTTCAGAATACGGTAATAAAACGTATGCAAATATTTAACAGAGATGGAACTGAAACCATCTACAGTAATGTCCAGGCCAACCATGGAGGTTAACACCTAAACAGGAGCATCCTCTGATGAGAAGGGTTGAAGAAAATCAATATGCATATTCTCTGCAGTAAGCTAAAGAAGTAGAAAGACAAAACTGTGCTAAGAACTTTCCTCTACCCCATCATTGTCCTCTCCCCTACCTCCATCATTGTCCTCTCCACCACCCACTTAATTCTTCTCCCCCACCTCCATCATTTTCCTCCTCCACCTGCATCATTGCCTTCTCCCTACCACCATCATTGTCCTCTCCACCACCCCCATAATTGTTCTCCCCCACCTCCGTCATTGCCTTCTCCCCATCTCTATTGTCCTCCGCCACCATTATCCTCTCCATCATCCACATCATTGTTCTCTTCTCCCCCACCGCCCCTGATTGTCCTGGACCTCTACATAGTGTATTGTTTAAGGGAAAAAAAACACCACCACTCACCTCTCCGTCTGTTCCCCCGCAGCATCGTCGTCCCCGGCAAATTTGTGGCGTCATCCAGCCGCATATGAGGGCAATCTGGTCATGGGCCCCACAGAGCCTCAGGCTCAGAGAAGCAGGCCAGATTGCCCTCAGTATTAGCAGCCCTGCATGGGCCCATTGAACCTCCTCACCCAGGTGCAGCTGCACTGACTGCACCTGCGGTATGTCCGCCCCTGGAGCACTATACTAAGCTTGGTGATGTATTCCTGTACTGACAGTGGTTTTGTCGCTGCTTTCATGTACTGTACTGGTGATTCTTGAGTTCCATTCATGTTCTGATCAGGTAGCAATCCATAAGGTGCTTCATATTAAAGGGAACCTGTCAGCAGGATTGTGCCCAGTAACCTACAGACAGTGTCAGGTTGGCACCGTTATACTGATTAAAATCATACCTGGTTGATGAAATCCATCTTGTGGTTGTTTAATCTTTATTTTCAGTTTTGAGTTAATGATATGCTCATGCTCTGGGGTGGCCTTCATGTGGAGCTCTGCATAGTTACATAGTTACATAGTTATTAAGGGTGAAGGAAGACATTAAGTCCATCTAGTTCAACCCATAGCCTAACCTAACATGCCCTAACATGTTGATCCAGAGGAAGGCAAAAAAAACCCATGTGGCAAAGAGTAAGCTCCACATTAGGGAAAAAAAATCCTTCCCGACTCCACATACGGCAATGAGACTAATTCTCTGGATCAACGCCCTATCAAGGAATCTAGTGTATATATCCTGTAACATTATACTTTTCCAGAAAGGTATCCAGTCCCCTCTAAAATTTAAGTAACAAATCACTCATTACAACATCATACGGCAGAGAGTTCCATAGTCTCACTGCTCTTACAGTAAAGAATCCGCATCTGTTATTATGCTTAAACCTTCTTTCCTCCAGACGTAGAGAATGCCCCCTTGTCCCGGTCTCAGGTCTATGATTAAAAAGATCATCAGAAAGGTCTTTGTACTGTCCCCTCATATATTTATACATTAAAATAAGATCACCCCTTAGTCTTCGTTTTTCCAAACTAAATAGCCCCAAGTGTAATAACCTATCTTGGTATTGCAGACCCCCCAGTCCTCTAATATCCTTGGTCGCTCTTCTCTGCACCCGCTCTAGTTCAGCTATGTCTTTCTTATACACCGGAGACCAGAACTGTGCACAGTATTCTAAGTGTGGTCGAACAAGTGACTTGTATAGAGGTAAATTTGTGTTCTCCTCATGAGCATCTATGCCTCTTTTAATGCATCCCATTATTTCATTTGCCTTAGTAGCAGCTGCCTGACACTGGCCACTGAATATGAGTTTGTCATCCACCCATACACCCAGGTCTTTTTCATTGACGGTTTTGCCCAGAGTTTTAGAATTAAGCACATAGTTATTCATCTTATTACTTCTACCCAAGTGCATGACCTTACATTTATCCCCATTAAAGCTCATTAGCCATTTATCAGCCCAAGCTTCTAGTTTACATAAATCATCCTGTAATATAAAATTGTCCTCCCCTGTATTGATTACCCTGCAGAGTTTAGTGTCATCTGCAAATATTGAAATTCTACTCTGTATGCCCCCTACAAGGTCAATAATAAATATGTTAAAAAGAAAAGGGCCCAATACTGACCCCTATGGTACCCCACTGCTAACCGCAACCCAGTCCGAGTGTGTTCCATTAATAATCACCCTTTGTTTCCTATCCCTGAGCCAGCTCTCAACCCACTTACACATATTTTCCCCTATCCCCATTATTCTCATTTTATGTATCAACGTTTTGTGTGGCACCGTATCAAAAGCTTTTGAAAGGTCCATATACACTACATCTACTGGGTTCCCTTGGTCCAGTCCGGAACTTACCTCTTCATAGAAGCTGATCAAATTAGTCTGACATGAACGGTCCCTAGTAAACCCGTGCTGATACTGGGTCATGAGGTTATTCCTCTTCAGATACTCCAGCATAGCATCCCTTATAATGCCCTCCAGGATTTTACCCACAGTAGAGGTTAAGCTTACTGGCCTATAACTACCGAGTTCAGTTTTTGTCCCCTTTTTGAATATTGGCACCACATTTGCTATACGCCAGTCCTGTGGTACAGACGCTGTTGTTATGGACTCTTTAACCCCTTCACGACATGCGCCGTACTAGTACTGCGCATGCCGTGTCACCCCCTTTGATGTGGGCTCCGGCGGTGAGCCCGCATCAAAGTCGCGACATGTCAGCTGTTTTGTACAGCTGACATGTGCGCGCAATAGTGGCGGGTGAAATCGCTATTCACCCGCCGCTATTAACCTGTTAAATGCCGCTGTCAAACACAGACAGTGGCATTTAACTACCGCATCAGGCCGGGCGGCCGGAAATGACGTCATCGCCGACCCCCGTCACATGATCGGGGGTCGGCGATGCATCAGGAAGGTAACCATAGAGGTCCTTGAGACCTCTATGGTTACTGATGCAGGCCTGCTGTGAGCGCCCCCCTGTGGTCGGCGCTCACAGCACACCTGCATTTCAGCTACATAGCAGCGATCTGATGATCGCTGTTATGTAGCTGAGCCGATCAAGTGGTGCCAGCTTCTAACCTCCCATGGAGGCTATTGAAGCATGGCACAAGTAAAAAAAAAATGTTTTTAAAAATATGAAAAAAATATGAAAAATATAAAAGTTTAAATCACCCCCCTTTTGCCCCATCCTAAATAAAACAATAAAAAAAAATCAAACACACACATATTTGGTATCGCCGTGTTCAGAGTCGCCCGATCTATCAATTAAAAAAAAGCATTAACCTGATCGCTAAACTGCGTAGCGAGAAAAAAATCCGAAACGCCAGAATTACGTTTTTTTGGTCGCCACGACATTGCATTAAAATGCAATAACGGGCGATCAAAAGAACGTATCTGCGCAAAAATGGTATCATTAAAAACATCAGCTCGGCACGAAAAAATAAGCCCTCACCCGACCCCAGATCACGAAAAATGGAGACGCTACGGGTATCGGAAAATGGCACTTTTTTTTTTTTTTTTAGCAAAGTTTGGAATTTTTTTTCACCACTTAGATAAAAAATAACCTAGTCATGTTAGGTGTCTATGAACTCGTAATGACCTAGAGAATCATAATGGCAGGGTAGTTTTAGCATTTAGTGAACCTAGCAAAAAAGCCAAACAAAAAACAAGTGTGGGATTGCACTTTTTTTGCAATTTCACTGCACTTGGAATTTTTTTCCCGCTTTCTAGTAAAAGACATGGTAAAACCAATGGTGTCGTTCAAAAGTACAACTTGTCCCGCAAAAAATAAGCCCTCACATGACCATATTGACGGAAAAATAAAAAAGTTATGGCTCAGGGAAGGAGGGAAGTGAAAAACGAAAACGCAAAAATGAAAAAGGGCCGTGACTTGAAGGGGTTAAAAATAAAAAATAATGGTCTATCAATGACTGTACTTAATTCCTGCAGTACTCGGGGGTGTATCCCATCCGGGCCCGGAGATTTGTCAATTTTAGTGATTTTTAGACGCCGCCGTACTTCCTGCTGGGTTAAGCAGGTGACATTTAATGGGGAATTTTTGTTATCACTGATCATATTGTCTGCCATGGGATTTTCTTTTGTGAATACTGATGAAAAAAAATCATTTAGCATATTGGCTTTTTCCTCATCCACTATTTCACCCAGACTATTTTTAAGGGGGCCAACACTATCATTTTTTAGTTTCTTACTATTTACGTAGTTAAAGAATATTTTGGGATTATTTGTATGACTTTTGACAGGTCTCTGATCCCTCGGTGACCTGCCCTCTAGTTTAAATAATGAATATTATATATAACCTGTGAAAAAAAACCTTCTGCAGGCAGGCATCGGCAGTGGCGCCTGCGCTGCAGCAAGATTGCATATGTAATGAATTATATACACATTTGTTAATAGCTACTACTGCACAGGCGCCAGAGGCGCCAACTTGGAGGATTTTTTTTCTCTCAAGCAAAATGGCGCTGCCAGCACCTGCACAGTAGCAGCTATCGAATCACTGCTGCTACTGCATAGGCGCGGCCGGCACCATTTTCAAATGAATTTTTTTAGGAACTTCAGGATTACAGCAAACAAATGTGTATATAAGTATGTAATTCATTACATATGCGATCATGCTGCAGCTTAGGTGCCACCGCCGGTGCTTGAGTGCAGAAGGTTTTTTTTTCTTTTTCCAAGATATAATTCATTATATAAACTAGGGGGCAAGTCAGTGAGGGATCAGTTACCTGTCATAAGCCATGCTGATGAATACCTAATTAGAGCACCACATGAATCCGCCCATTGAAGCCGCCCCGGAGTCCGAGCATATCATAAACTCAAAACTGAAATTAAAAAGGAAAGATTAAACAACAACCACAAGACGGATTTCATCAACCAAGGTATCATTTTAATCAGTATAATGGTGCTGACCTGACACCGTCTGTAGGTCATTGTGCAAAATCCTGCTGAGGGAAATTTCTCAAAAAAAATCTAAAAATTAGCAATTTTCAAGCTTTGGATGGTTATCCCTTTAATCCAGGCAGTTATATCACATTAAATAGTCATTAAATAACATTTCCATCATGTCAGCACCAATTCTAATATGTACTTTTATTTTGTTAGGATATTAGAAGGTTTAAATTGCAGCAGCAATTTTTCAAGGAAATTTACAAAACTTACTTTTTTAGGGTCCTATTCAGTTTTGAAGTGACTTTGGGGGGTCCTATGTCGCAAAATCCCCAAAACCGGGACCATTTTAAAAACAACACCCCCCAACATATTCAAAATTGTTGTCAGGTAGTTTATTAACCATTCAAGTGCTTTTCAGGAATCAATACAAAGGGACATGACAAGAAGGAAACATTTTATTTTTACCATCTAAATGTTGCTAACATCTGAACAGGCTACTATAGCCATCAGACTCTAAGGCCGTTATTAGGCTGTGAATAGCCATCGCAAACATCAGGACCACAGGGTGCTGATCGGGTTAAGGAGGGAGCTCCCACACTTTGTTATCCATTTAGATGCTGTAGTCACTAATGACAACGGCATCTATGGGGTTAAAAAGCCCTGGTTGGTGCCAAAACCAATGAAGGCTAATGCAGCGAGGTGTCAGCTATAATTTACAGTCGACTGCTGTTGCATTTTTACCAGTCAGGGTATGCTATTGTCTGATGTGTGAGATCAGTAAAAAGAAGTAATGGTGGTCACTAAGGGGTTAACTCAGGTGATTGGCTTGGTCATTGCAACAGCTGAACATTTTTCTTTGCTAACCAATTTTTTACTAAATTAGATGTGCGATTAGGATCATTGTCTTGCTGGAGTTTCCAGCCACTGCCTACTTTGGTTTTACAGTACCATGTGGCAGCATTACATTCTCCAGCTTACAGTACTCATATTTCCGTCAATTCTATGCAAAGGGCCAATGGCAGATGCAGAAAAGCAGCCCCAAACCATGACATTGCCACCACCATGCTTCACTGTAGGTGTTTGGTACCTTAGATCATTACATTTTCTAATTGGGCAGTATATATAGTGCTTGTGATCACTACAAAACTGTTTGAACTTGGATTCATCTGACCACAACCCCTAAGACCAGTGTTCCCCAAGTTCAGTCCTCAATAGCCACCAACAGGTCATGTTTTCAGGATTTCCTTAGTATTACACAGGTGATAATTGCATCACCTGCACAGGCAATAATTCCATCACCTGTGCAAAACTAAGGAAATCCTTGAAAATTGACCTGTTGGTGGCTCTTGAGGACCGGACTTGGGGAACACTGCCTTAGACCAATCTGACTCTTTCCATTGTCTGTGTTCTTTGGCAAACTCAAGTCAGACTCTGGTTCTTTGCAGGGATGGAAGACTTCTTTACTGGAAGTCGTGCATTCAACCCTACTTCTCTTAGCAATCACAACACGATTTGACAACTCACTTTTATCCCATATTCATTTCAGGCAAAATCTGTGCAGCACTTATATGGACATCAGATACTGAATTTTTCTTATTAATGTGCTCAACTTTGGAGGAAGTTTTCCATGGTCATCCACTGTTAGGTTTGTCAGCTGTTCCATAACCTTCTTTTTCTTTCTTTATTATACAGGTGCTTCTCACAAAAATATCATCAAAAAGTTAAAACAAAAAAAGTTTTTAGGCAAAATTCGAAAACTAACACACCAAGGGATTAAACAATGTCATGCACAGTTGTCATCCTTATAGCTGACAACCATTTGCTTCCAGATTACTAAAATCACCAGGAAAATGGCAGCACAACAATCAGACAACAGTAATCACATTTTTTTTATAAATGCAAAACTTTTGGTCGCCACTGTATATATATCCCTTATCCTGACACCATCCTGGTATATATACTGTATATACAGTTGTGCTCAAAAGTTTACATACCCTGGCAGTATGTTTGCTTTCTTCTCCTTTTCTCAGAGAATATGAATGATAACACTAAAACTTTTTCTCCACTTATGGTTAGTGGTTGGGTGAAGCCATTTATTGTCAAACTACTGTGTTTTTTTCAGCCATATTATAATTTTCCTTATTTTCTTCTTAATAATTAAGCTCTAGTAAAATTATTACTAGTGGTAGAAGTCAAATATATGTCAGTGCTAAAGGTTGTCTTAATTTCACACTAAGACGTTATAGTTTAAAGGCCAATAACATAGAAAGCATAATCCTGCAGAACTAATTATGTTAGCTTTGCAATCAGTTTTCCATGGTGCCGCTGAGTCTTTGGTACACATGGTTTGTTCTGCTTTAATTGAATGGTTGAACTTTGATCCAGAAAAAGAGAAATGTCTTGCACAAACATCTGACTGCTACAAACAAATTAATTCATTCAAATTCTTTATCCAGAGGTCTATACAGACCTGCGCTTGGAGCTTTCGATCCAGTTGAGGCATATGTTTGATACATTTTAGCCAGTAAGGCCTCATTCAGGCTCCAATTATTTTTTTGTACTCAAAAAAAAGTTTTGTGTTCATAGCTCTCATCTGTTCCAGATTGAGTAGGACTGTCTTGAATTGGGGGAGCTATCCCAGATGGTCAGGGAAATATCCTAACTTCCATTCACTTCTGTGCGATATCTTCCCTCCTGCTATCTTTATTGGGACTCCGAAAGAGAATAGGAGGGATCCAATGGCTGGATATCCTTAAGGACAAAAAATGTCCAGGAATGTTGGGAAATCTTGAAAAATGAGATTCTCAAAGCACAATCATTAACAATTCCAAAAAGAGGGAAGAATGCAAAGCATTTAAGGAAACCAGGATGAGTGAACACAGAACTTAAACACATGATAAAAAGGAAGAAAGAAATGTTTATCAAATGGAAAGAGGGAGGCATATCTAAAGAAGAAGAAAATTCTGTCTGCAGAGCCTGCAGGGCACAAATCAGATTATCTAAAGATGACAATGAATTAAGGCTTGCAAGCAATGTCAAAAGCAATAAAAAAGGATTTTGAGGATATGTCAAAAGTAAAAGAAAAGTCAAAGATGCTATAGGATTAAAGGATGGAAATGATGAAATGGTAAGAAAGGATGTTGAGAAGGCCGACTTTTCATTTAGAAACAACAATACTAATGTTTTATCTCAGGAAGAGTTCAGAAATCAATATTTTGTGAAATAACTATGATTTTTAATCACAGCGTTCATGTGTCTTGGCATGCTTTCCACCAGTCTTTCCCACTGCTTCTGGCGCAAAAATGTAAGCAGTTCTTCTTTGTCTGATGGCTTGTGACTATCCATCATCCTCTTGATTACATTCCAGAGAATGGGCTTTCAATGGGGTTCAGAATCTAGGAGTAAAATTAAAGTCAGATTTTTTTCTTACCATATAATTACTAAAAAGGATTGTTTAAAAAAAACATTTCAACAAAGACATTTTTAATGCACATTTTGTAAAAAATGAACTTTACAAATCAGCAAATAATAATGTATCCCTGTAATCTTAACAACACGTACAATATACTGAACAGATTAACTACTGTGATCGTTAAATGACCTAAAAAATGGCATGAATGTTTTTTTTCTGGTTAAACCCATAAAAATTGTAACAAAAATGTAATACTAAGCTGTGTTCTCATGAAATGTGTTAACACTGCATTTTTTTGTTCTGTAAAAGTTGCGAGGAAAGCGAGTTAACTTTATCCTTTTTTGGCTTACGATATCAGAATATGCCATTTACTTATTATATAATTAGATAGTCTGGGTCTCAAATTAAATTAAATATTGTGAATAGGTCAGTAAACTATACATGTACAATTTCACAGGTCCCATCACCCTAATTTGGTGGTGTACAGTCACATGTTTGACTTTTAATTGTTGTTAGTAGTCTGCATTAATAAAGACTTTTTGGACATTTCATTCTGGTGATCCTTTTTGTATAACATGATCTTTTTTCTTTGTTCTTTGCATATTCTCCCTGCATGCTATAGGTGATCTATATACAGTGATGTCCTCTGTTCTTTCTTTGTATCACATCTTTTGTGGGGAGGATACTGTGGAGGAATTCACTGTTGGTGTATCATACCGTGTTTGAGGGAAATTTTTGTGATCATCACACTTTATGAGGGCAATGAAAAAGCAACCTAAGGGCTTCAGTAGGAGTAAAATTACTTTGAAAGGGCTACAAAGTTGTGAGATATGCTCTTCTGTGACCCTACTGAATATTAAGAGTTTTTTTTTGGGGGGAGAGGCCCAATTAGAAGTTCTACTATGGGGCCCCATGATTTCTATGTACATCCTTCCCGCGAGGAAATACCCAATGCTTCGGTCATGTGCTCTGACTCTTAAGCTCTATTAATTAAAATGTACCGTGTTTGTCGGACAACCCCTTTAAGTTTGTTTCCATATTAAATGTTTCATAGTTATAAATCAAGTCCTTCACTTCGCTAAACATATCATGCCACATGGGACCCCATTTCTTGCATCTGGGTTTGAGAATAGGTGCCTGCATGACCCCATGGGGAGGGGATTGATCTCCTTAGTATACTCTGTTCTTAATACACCCCGCACTAAAGAGAAGTTAAAATTTATGCTACAATGGGAGGAAGATTTAGGCCTTGTACTTCCTATAGAGAAATGGCACATGTCTTGCGATACACTAACAAAGGGTAGTCATCAGGCCTCGTTAGCAGAAACGTCGATTAAAGTTCTCCACAGAGCATACTACGTCCCAGCGAGACTTCATGCCATCCACCCACACGTACCCAACAATTGCTTTAGAGTTTGTAATGCTTTGGGAGACATGTTACACATATGGTGGAGCTGCCCTATTGTCGAGACCCTGTGGCGAGAGGTCAAGTTGATTATAGAACAGATTTATGGTAAAACAATCTCCATGGACTCTTCAGTTTTCCTACTGGGAGCAAAGTATCTTGACTTCTCCAAAAGTCTACATAAACTCATGACCATTATATGTATGGCCACGAAAATTCACATTGCGGCCAGATGGAGAACCACGTCACTTTCCATTTCGCTAGTTAAAGACAGAATAAACTCGATTCTACTTCATGAACGCATCCAAGCTACCAGGAATGATGAGTGGAACACTTTTTTCCGGACTTGGAACCCCTGGATTGACCTCGATTCTGCCGCTCAACTGACCCAAGCTCTCAGGATCTCCCTATGATGTGAACGTGTGTGGTGTGGGGGTCTGGGGACGAGGTTATCTTGGTGGGATTAATTTCCCTACAATTTATTTACAATGTCATATATTTGGTACCCCTCTAATGCTCGCTAGACTTAGAGCATATCTGATAATGGCTGACCAGACTACCGGGTCCTTTAGGTTCTGACCTATTTGAGCTATTTCTCCTGTTATGATAAAACTATTGCTTGTTAGATGACTGATTTGATGCCCTCCTCCCTGATGTTTTTATCCTTTGTTTCTCTGTATTGTCTATGGGTCTTTGTACGTTTCGTTTGTCCCCCCTAAAGCTGATTATTTGTACAAAACAATCATTATATTATTCTTTTTTTATTGATGCACATTTCTCTTTTGCACAGAAGTTTGTTCAGCTTTGGTTGTATTTAAAACTTTAAATAAATATATTGAAACTAAAAGTTTCATAGTTATATTTGAAACTTCCTCAGTTGTAGACTTTTTTTTTTTAATAAATATCACGGTTAGCCCGCGACTTTGTCCACATTTTTAATTTTGACCCTCTGTGTATTAGAGTTTGACATCGCTTTCAGCACTCGTACAAGGAAAACTGATGTCTGAATGAGACTTTCTTTACTTTACTTTCTTTTGATTTGCCGATTTTTTTGACAAATACAAATACCACAGCCTGGAAATATACAGACATTGCAATATGTGATAGTTCTATGAATAAGAAAACTATGGGCTTAAAAGGAGCATATAAATTGCACGCAAAACCAAGCCACAGCCACTAATGAAGTTGTCCTGTATTGTGTAGTGGTAAAACTGTGGCACATAATGTCTATGGGGAGCCCCAGGCTGAAAAAAAAATCTAATAATACATTGGAATGTAGGGTTCTGCAGAACTAACAAAGAACAAATCTGTCTGGGTAACCTGCAGAGAGGATAAGATATTATTCTGTGAAAAGGAATGTAGCCGCAGGTGAAATTTTTACAATGTCAATTATTAAGCTGCCCCAGGAACATTTAGTAGAAACTAGTATGAAATCTTCTTCTCTGGCCAAGTGAAAAAGTAACATAATAACCAGGGACAGCTAGCCACTTTGAAGTGCAAAATTTTACTGGGGCTCCCAAAAAGGAAGTCACACTGAGAAAAAAAGAATTACAAAAAGTACCTTTAATTATACAATACATTGTAGGGGTTCAGTCTCTCAGGTAGCTACTTGGTGCACACAGCCTGGGCAATACTGCTTGTCTCTCTCCAGCTCAAAAACAACTCACTTTGCTCAGCTTCCTCAGGTGACTGACCAGTGAACACATGGCCTGGTTCTAGTCATAGCTATCCACGTGCCAGGTGCACCTACTCAGAACCTGTAGTGCTAGGATTTAAACCTCGCCTACCTGGCTTTCCTATAAGATGTAAAAATGGGGTAAAAACCTCACCAAGAAAAGAGGAGCTTTCCTCCATCATTTTTAGGATCACGAAATATAGCTGTGATTTGCAAGTACCATCATGAGAAAAACGAGGTAAACCCTCTGTAAAACTGGCATCGAATGCTTCAAAAAGTCACAAAATATTTTGTCTTTCGGCATTGTTACATCAGTGTCAGCCAGCAACACCAGAATGGGCAAAGTTGGGGAAAGATGGACCGGGCGTTTCAATGCCTGCTACTTTAATTCATAACAAGTAGTGGCACACCACAAATTTTACACAAGTCCCTGACAGGAGGGAGATTTTTGGCAAGGTGCATGGCGGTGCCTGTCGCTTAATAAATCAGGACTTGCGTCTCTTAAAGAATCAGGGCAATCTGACTCCATAACACTGGTCTTAATGAATCGGCCTATGATTTTACATATTAGGACATTGTGAAGAATATTGGAGACATAATTCCATGTCAATCATTTGTATACTATTGGGCATGGAAGTATAAAAAAATCCTTCAGCACAGTCATTTTACCACTTACTCTGGTAACATGACACCTGGCCAGCTCAAACAAAGGAGTCACCCTGCCCCCCCCCCCCTCCCCTCCAGCTAGCTGGTATTCTACATTATACAGGAAGACCCTTTGTGGATCCAAGTCATGCGGCTTGAGTCCTTTGTTCAGCCAGCTAGGATTTCATAAAAGAGTTATGGAAATACTATACCTCCTAGTGGCACATCGTATATATTTCTGAGATACAGATATTTACACGGCAAGACAACCATTTTTAAAAATGCTAATTTCTCAATTATCTTGCTCTGTAAACAGGCTGCCATTCACTTGATGAACAAGCAAAACACTCATTCATTGGGTGAAATTATGTTTTGTACAGCACCAAAGATCATCGACCTCAATGGTGGATCATTCTCTGTAAACAGGACTCGCACTACCGAGAACAATGGCAGCCCATGCGCACTTAGTGATCTAATATATAAAATATAGTTGCACTCAGTGCACATCGTTTGCTTAGGTCTACCTGTATAAACAAGCAATGAAACGATCGCCAATCTGTACGTGATGCTAGTCACTTCTCACGGCCAAGCCGTGAGTCAGAGTGGTCAAGGAGTCCAAGGTCAGAAGCCAGGAGGGTACGTCATAAACAGAAGGAAGAGACAAAAGAGTAGTCAGGTAATGTTCCGAGGTCAGAGTACCGGGAGGATAACGGATCAGAGCTGAAGGGGTTAAACAGGTGGGTAATCAGAACAAAGTCTAAGGTCAGGCAACAGATCAAACATATAGAACTCAAGGCACAGAGAGCACAGCACTTACCTCACAAGCTGAATGTAGGTCTGGCAGTATTCTGGGAAACTCAGCTCAGTAAAGAAGCATGGCCATTAAGTGGAATAATGAACGCATGAGACAGCCGATGCCTCACTGTCATGAACCGGGGGTGTTTGGTTGCCCCAGTTCTTTCTTCAGGGATTTATTTAAATCTCACTTCCCAGTTCTGGTTTGGAACTTGCAGCTGTCTGGTGCCCCCTTACCCTCAGGTCAGTCAGGGAACTGCACCTAGGATAATTAGTTGCCAGGAAGGCTGCCTGCTATGTACTGGCTATTGGGCACACACTGCAGTGATGGTGATATAACTATTCCCAGCCACAGCCAGGCAATACACTTATAAACTCCTTTTCGTCACTGCCAGTTTCCCCAAAAGCGCAGGGCACTTTGCTGCTACCAGCTCCTATTACTATGACTAACAGTGGGTCAGGAGCCAACGCAATCAGTAGCGTGATTTTCTTCAGAAGACGTTGGGGGTACATTTTAGAGCAAGGAAAATGAAGCTAGTAAGTATTATAACTTTTACTCCAAAAAAATTAGGTAGTGTTTCCAAAAGTCTAAAAAGATATTACAAAAATAAGACAATTATAGTATGCACAGATGATTACAAAAAAAGGGATTAAAGATGAAAATAAACTTACATTTCTCTTATGTCATTCCATGGTAAGCCATGGGGCAGGGAGGAGCATATGTCCCAATGCATCAGGCACAGTATCTGCTAGGTGACTTACCAGGCCAAGAGAGACAGAGCGAGGGCTCTAGTCCAGCCTCCGTGTCTTATATCTGTGCTCAATCTTAAGGCACTCCCACTGGGCTGACCTTACCGGGTGGTTGGGGAACTCCCCTTTCTGAACAATGATGAAATACTCTATTACCCATATCTCTTAGAGTGAACCTCGTAGAAGAAAGACAAAATTATCGTTATGCTCAGCATGACATCGAGGTTCATTTAAGTATATACACAAAGTGGATACATGACCTGCTTACGGAGAAATCCATTCCTTGGATTTCATTGGGCCTAGATCCTAGAGATTTCACTGGGTTATAGATCTCTCGGTGGACATTCGGAATATGTAACTTTTCTATCTCTATCACTAATTGGGGTCAGGTTATTTCATCTTGAATATCTCTAGGATAGAACAAAGAGAGCACATGGCTAGTAGAACTGCTTTCAGTCAGTTTCACAGCTGACCATAGGGAGTGGTTTAGAATTACACAGACAGAGTGTGTAGTGAGGAGCTGGGAGGGGGGGGTCAAAAAGCCCACAGCATGTGTCTTACACAGACCTAATGAATGTAGCAGAGCTCAGTGTACATGATAATATAGTATCAAATACATCATATTTCCTGACACTCAGTCTCAGGCTGGATAGTCAAGCTGTCAATCAACACACTGACAGCTCAGCACGCCCCTGTACCAGATTGAATGGCCAAGCTGTAAAGCACAATACTGACAGCTTCAGCACACACCAGAAACCCTGAGGGTGGAACTGTGACACTGTGAAAGTTTACTGATCAGCGGTGAATCGTGCCACCGGTCAGTCTGTGTAAATGGACCCTTACTTTTCCTTGAGTTTTTGAGGCATCACCAATGAGTTTTGGTTCTACTCAAAATAGAACATATTAAAAAGCATCAAGTAAACAAAAACAACAAAACTATCACAATGAAGTCTAACAAACCAAGCACTTCTTACCCAACACCTGAGGAGCGTTAGACACTCCCATGCACATTTCGTTTGGCTGAAACTCTTCTAATATCTACGGCCAGCTTAAGAAGAGTGTAGGAATGCTTGTAACACAAAATCAAGTTATCCTGCATGTTCGTAACTCAACCTTAACCCCTTAGTGACCGAGCCAATTTTGACCTTAATGCCCAAGAGAAATTTTGGAATTCTGACCAGTGTCACTTTATGTGGTGTGGTAGATCTGCTCACTTGGTTGCATATGGAGGTAGACACGGGTACACTGTGGCTTTAAGAACTTCCTTTGGTTTATTATAGGCAGCATAAGCCAAGGTGTAGTAAAGCAAATACAGACCTCTGTGCAAAAAAGGAAAACAAAACAAAATGATCTCAGAAAACATTGTTCTTCTGTAAACGGGGTTCCTCACACTCACCGCTAATAGAACACACACAGTTCAGGTTTTAGCATACAACACATGCATGAGCAATTTCCTGGAGTGCTTCCTCTCCAGGCACACTGAACACTGATGCCTTTGGAAGCCAAGTACTTAAGCTGGGGCTTAAGAATATGTGACTCCTCCATCATGTGACTGATCACATGATTATGATATCACGCAGGTCCTGTAAGAACATGATGGTGCCGGCTCTGCAGGTGGAGATAAGTTGGACATTCTTTCACCTACTCTATAAATGTTCACATAAAATCAGACCATTTATGCAACTTTAGTTTAAGCCTCACAACACTTTTGTGTGCTGGAGGAAAATACTCTGGCTTTATATCACTGACGCCATTAAGCATAGTGACACATATCTCCCCTCCAGTACTCTAACAGTGACTTTGTCACAGTGGTTATAACTCTGGAACACTGGAACACTTAAATGGATCCCATTGATTCTGAGAATGTTTTTTCATGACTTACTGTACTTCATGACGGTGGTAAAATTTCTTCAATATGACTTGCGTTTATTTGTGAAAATATCAGAAACTTGGCAAAGCTCCAAATTTGTTATTTTCATACAGGTAACAGGAGAAATGGACACTAAAATTTGTTGTGCAATTTCCCCTGAGTATGTCAATGCCACATATGTGGGGTAAATCCACTGTTTGGGCACACGGCAGGGCTCGGAAAATAAGGACCGCCATTTGACTTTTTGAATGCATAAACAGCTGGAATTGAGAGAGGACGCCATGTCGTGCTTGGAGAGCCTCTGATGTGCCTAAATAGTAGAAACCCCTCATAAGTGACCACATTTTGGAAACTAGCCCCCCTAGGGAACTTATCTAGATGTGTCATGAGCACCTGGAGTTCCCAGGTGCTTTACAAAAGTTTATAACATAGGGCTGTGAAAATAAAAAAAATCACATTCTACCACCAAATATGTACTTTTAGCCCCATTTTTTATTTCCACAAGGGTAATAGGAGAAAATGGACCCCAAAATTTGTTGTATATTTTCTACTGAGTATGCCGCTGCCCCATATGTGGGATAATATTACTATTTTGGCTCATGGCAGGGGTCAAAAGAAAAGGAGCACCATTTGACTTTTCGAACGCAAAAACGGCTGGAATTGAGAGTGGATGCCACGTTGCGTTTGTAGAGCCGCCACAAACTGCCACTTCGGGAACTTATCTAGATGTGTCATGTGCTTGTGCTTCACACAAGTTTATAACGTAGAGCTGTGAAAAAAAACACATTTTTACATTTTATAAAAGTGTACTTTTAGCCCCAAATTTTTTTATTTTCACAAGGGTAACAGGAGAAAATGGACCTAAAAACTTGTTGTGCAGTTTCTCCTGAGTATGCCGATACCCTATATGTGGAGGAAAACCACTGTTTGGTGCACAGCAGGGGTCAGAAGGAAGGAGTGATGTTTTGGAACCCAGACTTTTATGGAATGGTCTGCGGGCATCATGTCGCATTTGGAGAGTCCCTTATGGATATAGACTCCCTGACATAAATGGACGGACACTGTTCCCAAGCTGTCTTTCTGATGACTTCTTCTAAGATAAGTTCTCCCTTCTAAAGGGATGTATACCAGTATGTTCTTTTGGAGAACCAACTTATAACTTATGGGGAATCACATTGAGAAATGTGCATATTAGCTCTTTCTGCTTATGATATACTGGTGCTATAGAATTCCTGAAACAATTGTGTTTGGGGTATTTGCAAAAAATATGCATGCAACATCAAATCTCTCTCTCTGTGGAATGCATAAAAGGCAGCTACAGTTGTGCTCAAAAGTTTACATACCCCAGCAGAATTTTTGCTTTCTTCGCCTTTTTTCAGAGAATATGAATGCTAACACTAAAACATTTTCTTCACTCATGGTTAGTGGTTGGGTGAAGCCATTTATTGCCAAACTACTGTGCTTTATCTTTTTAAATTATAATGACAACCCAAAATATCCAAATGACCCTGATCAAAAGTTCATATATTCTGGTTATTTTGCAGAGAAAAACCAAATATGAAGATACTGTAGCCGAAATCTCCACCATACTCACACCCCAAGTGGGGGAGCCACCCAGGGAGATATTCAATACCGATAGTGAAAGTGGACACTCCTCACAATAGCGACAAGAAAGAAACAATGGAGTTGGAGTCCATAAACAGATATTTATTATTAACAACAATTGGCCACCATAGCCAAGAAACATGCAAATATAATAATACAATTAAACATTACACATAACTGAAAAGGAGGATGAATGGTAGCAAAAAGATGGAAATAGACACCATGTGGGTGAACCTGATACCAACTTTTATATTAATAAAGTGCATAGTGCCACAAAATAAACGGGAAAAGGACCAGATAATATCAAGCTACCCCTGTAAATCTATACTAATGGCTGTATATACATGTAACTAGCCCTGCGCACAGCCTAAATGACCACCAAATCTGGTCAGTAATCAAAGGCCAAAGAGAGAAGGGGAGAAAACGCCATAAATAAACCCTATTGATCCTTACCCACAGGTTGGTAACCAAGATGACCCACGCGGCGGCCCCAACGCGCGTTTCGCGTCAGCTTCGTCAGGGGGCAGTGCTGCTACATGTCCTGGGTGTGCCTTATAAATGTACACAATCACCTGTGATGTTTTCCACCTGATGCGGCGCATGTCACCGCTCGTCCGGCCAGGAATTGCATCCCAGGCGGCATCCAAGATGGCACCGCGGCCAGTTCCGTCGCTCTGACGTCACTGAACCGCCCGCGTCATCAAACGGCGCCGCCCACAATGCCCCGGACCTCGGACGTCAGCAGGCATGCGCACAGTGGAGCTGTGCTACTGCAAGGAAGGTAATGTGACTCATAGGGGCGGAGCCAACAACCAAACAAAAGACCGGAGCCAAGAAGGGCCTCAATTCAAGGAGTAAAAACAATTAACCCTTGAGCAACTATGTCCTCTCCTACATGCCATATAACAGTGATTAATATAAGACGGAACACTACATATAATAACATTTCTTAGTAGTGTCATGGATTTATAAAAGCCCAAAAAGGACAGAATAAACATGAGTAAGTGCATAAAAAAGTGCAACACAATAAATATCATATAATAGAATACATACTATGACACATAATTAGAGCCACAAACAAATACTTTACACCACATTAGGAATATACAGCACAGTACATGTGGTAGTGAAAGTGAACCGCAATAATAAATGCAGAATATAAAGATGAAAAAAGTTTTTTTCTTTCTTTCATTTTTTCTTTTTTTCCATAAGTGCTGTGATTTCAAAGACATCAGAGAGGACGGATGTAAAAAGTCCAAGGATAGGCCAGGTGAACTTCACTAAGGCACAGAGGCTCTGCATAAAGGCACACCGAATTATATGGTAAGTATAAATAAATTAAAACTAAAAGGAGTACAAAAAAGAAGAATAAAAGGTAATAATTAAAAATAACCAAAGACAACACACAACACCAAATAATAACATACATATAAAAGGACCGGAGACAAAATATTATAAAAAGGAACTAAAGCTAAGCTGTTCGTTAAGACCCGCAGGAGCAAGTGTATGTAATACTGCGATCCAGCGGCATTCACGTTGAGCCAGTTTTTGTTTGGCATCACCACCTCTTATGCCTGTATGGATCTTCTCAATTCCCCAAACTTTAAGATCACTGGGATTGCAGTTATGATGTTTCCGAAAATGTTTCGGAATTGGTTTCAAATTCTCAATATCCTCCACCTCTCTGGCTGCCTTGATATCGCGTACGTGTTCACGTACACGACCACGTAACTCTCTTGATGTTAGGCCAACATAGATGAGTTTGCAAGTGCAGGTCGCATAATATACGACATACGTCGTGCTGCATGTAATATGATCTTTAATCCTGAACTCACGTACACCGTCAGATGAAATGAAGGTGGAGGATCTAACCATATTCCTGCAAGCCAGACAGTCCCCACAAGGGAAGAAACCATTTTTTTGTTTCCCAGCTTTAAATGGATCCTGGGTTTTCGCCACGTAGTGACTGTGTACCAAAATATCTTTGATATTGTTACACCTACGTGCTGTCATAAGGGGTCGTGCCGACAAACAGTTCTTAAGTAAGGGATCGGTGGTTAGAACAGACCAGTGTTTATCAAACACTCGCCTCATCTCCTCCCATCTATGGTTGTAGGTAGATATAAACCTAGGCTGATTTTCCCATGTTGTTCCCCCAGTTCTATCTCTTTCCACCAGAAGGTCATTTCTGCTTGTATGTTTAGCTCTTACATACCCCCTCTTTATAGTCCGTTTGCTGTATCCTCTTTGACGGAAACGCTCCCCAAGGTCCACGGCCTGCCTCTCAAATGATGTATCTGAGGCACAGATCCTTCGAGCCCGAAGGAACTGTCCTATAGGAATGGCTCTTATCGTGGAAGGAGGATGAGATGATGAGGAGTGAAGGAGAGCGTTGACAGAGGTCTCTTTACGAAACATGTCCGTATAGATCTCTCCACTTTCTTGCACCCTGAGCGTGATGTCTAAAAAAGAAATTTCTTTTTGATGATATGAAAAAGTGAGCTTGATGTTGGAGCCGTTGTCGTTCAATCCTGACATAAATTCCTGTAACTCCAGGGCAGGGCCATGCCATATAAATAAAACATCATCTATGTATCTGTACCAACCAAGAATTTGGTGGACAAAGGGGGCGGGTTGTGTGCCGCCCTGGAAGATCTCATGTTCCCAGTACCCCAAAAACAAATTAGCATAAGACGGCGCACAAGCCGCCCCCATGGCAGTGCCCTGCCGCTGGAGGAAAAAACGATCTTTAAATACAAAAAAATTATGAGTCAGGATGAACTCCAACAGCTCCAACACCAGCTCACGTAAATCAGGGTCAAGGTTACTGGATTCCAAAAAGAATCTAGAAGCTCTCAAACCGTCCACATGACGAATACTTGTGTACAGCTGTTCAATATCAGCAGTAACCAAAAGCATATCCTCCTCCACGATAAGGCCATCCACACGCCAGAGGACGTCCGTAGTGTCCCTGACATGCGAGGGCAGCGTTTCCACCTGTGGTTTAAGATAGTGCTCGATAAATTTGCATGTTGCATCGCATAGCCCTCCCATGCCAGAGACAATCGGACGCCCCGGTGGAGAGAGGAGGTCTTTGTGGACCTTGGGGAGAAGATAAAAGGTGGGTATCACAGGGTGCTGTATAAGTAACCCACCCAAGGTTTTCTTATTATTGATACCCCTTTCAAAAGCCATTTGTAAAATAGTTTGGAGTTGTTTTTGAAAGGTAGAAAGTGGATTTCTATCTAAGGGGGTATATGTATCTTTGTTTCTCAATTGCCTAAAGGCCTCCTTTTCGTACCTCTCCACAGGCCAGATGACCACATTTCCCCCCTTGTCTGCTGGTTTGATAACCACATCGCGAAACGCGCGTTGGGGCCACCGCGTGGGTCATCTTGGTTACCAACCTGTGGGTAAGGATCAATAGGGTTTATTTATGGCGTTTTCTCCCCTTCTCTCTTTGGCCTTTGATTACTGACCAGATTTGGTGGTCATTTAGACTGTGCGCAGGGCTAGTTACATGTATATACAGCCATTAGTATAGATTTACAGGGGTAGCTTGATATTATCTGGTCCTTTTCCCGTTTCCCTTTTAACCTTGGGTGGGTTACTTATACAGCACCCTGTGATACCCACCTTTTATCTTCTCCCCAAGGTCCACAAAGACCTCCTCTCTCCACCGGGGCGTCCGATTGTCTCTGGCATGGTAGGGCTATGCGATGCAACATGCAAATTTATCGAGCACTATCTTAAACCACAGGTGGAAACGCTGCCCTCACATGTCAGGGACACTACGGACGTCCTCCGGCGTGTGGATGGCCTTATCGTGGAGGAGGATATGCTTTTGGTTACTGTTATGATAAGATAATTCAGTACCACAATGGACATAGAGGTCAGAGCACATACAGTGACCTGACAATAACCCAAAAACATAGAACGAGCTCTGAGACGTGGGAACTCTGCTGACCGCAATCCCTAATCCTCTCCAACAACACTAGAGGCAGCCGTGGATTGCGCCTAACGCTTCCTATGCAACTCGGCACAGCCTGAGAAACTAGCTAGCCTGAAGATAGAAAATAAGCCTACCTTGCCTCAGAGAAATACCCCAAAGGAAAAGGCAGCCCCCACATATAATGACTGTGAGTTAAGATGAAAAGACAAACGTAGAGATGAAATAGATTTAGCAAAGTGAGGCCCGACTTTCTGAACAGAGCAAGGATAGGAAAGGTAACTTTGCGGTCAACACAAAACCCTACAAAAACCACGCAAAGGGGGCAAAAAGACCCTCCGTACCGAACTAACGGCACGGAGGTACACCCTCTGCGTCCCAGAGCTTCCAGCAAGCAGGAAAAAACAAATAGACAAGCTGGACAAAAAAAACAGCAAACAAAATAGCAAAGCAGAACTTAGCTATGCAGAGCAGCAGGCCACAGGAACGATCCAGAAGGAAACAGGTCCAATACTAGAACATTGACTGGAGGCCAGGATCAAAGCACTAGGTGGAGTTAAATAGAGCAGCACCTAACGACTTCACCACATCACCTGAGGAGGGAAACTCAGAAGCCGCAGTACCACTTTCCTCTACCAACGGAAGCTCACAGAGAGAATCAGCCGAAGTACCACTTGTGACCACAGGAGGGAGCTCTGCCACAGAATTCACAACAGTACCCCCCTCTTGAGGAGGGGTCACCGAACCCTCACCAGAGCCCCCAGGACGACCAGGATGAGCCATATGAAAGGCACAAACAAGATCGGGAGCATGGACATCAGAGGCAAAGACCCAGGAATTATCTTCCTGAGCATAACCCTTCCACTTAACCAGATACTGGAGTTTCCGTCTTGAAACACGAGAATCCAAAATCTTCTCCACAATATACTCCAACTCCCCCTCCACCAAAACCGGGGCAGGAGGATCAACAGATGGAACCATAGGTGCCACGTATCTCCGCAACAATGACCTATGGAATACGTTATGTATGGAAAAAGAATCTGGAAGGGTCAGACGAAAAGACACAGGATTAAGAACCTCAGAAATCCTATACGGACCAATGAAACGAGGTTTAAACTTAGGAGAGGAAACCTTCATAGGAATATGACGAGAAGATAACCAAACCAAATCCCCAACACGAAGTCGGGGACCCACACAGCGTCTGCGATTAGTGAAACGTTGAGCCTTCTCCTGGGACAAGGTCAAATTGTCCACTACATGAGTCCAAATCTGCTGCAACCTGTCCACCACAGTATCCACACCAGGACAGTCCGAAGACTCAACCTGCCCTGAAGAGAAACGAGGATGGAACCCAGAGTTGCAGAAAAACGGCGAAACCAAGGTAGCCGAGCTGGCCCGATTATTAAGGGCGAACTCAGCCAAAGGCAAAAAGGACACCCAGTCATCCTGATCAGCAGAAACAAAGCATCTCAGATATGTTTCCAAGGTCTGATTGGTTCGTTCGGTCTGGCCATTAGTCTGAGGATGGAAAGCCGAGGAAAAAGACAAGTCAATGCCCATCCTACCACAAAAGGCTCGCCAAAACCTCGAAACAAACTGGGAACCTCTGTCAGAAACGATATTCTCTGGAATGCCATGTAAACGAACCACATGCTGGAAGAACAATGGCACCAAATCAGAGGAGGAAGGTAATTTAGACAAGGGTACCAAATGGACCATCTTAGAGAAGCGATCACAGACCACCCAAATGACTGACATCTTTTGAGAGACGGGAAGATCTGAAATAAAATCCATAGAGATATGTGTACAAGGCCTCTTCGGGACCGGTAAGGGCAAAAGCAACCGACTGGCACGAGAACAGCAGGGCTTAGCCCGAGCACAAATCCCACAGGACTGCACAAAAGTACGCACATCCCGCGACAGAGATGGCCACCAAAAGGATCTAGCCACTAACTCTCTGGTACCAAAGATTCCAGGATGACCAGCCAACACCGAACAATGAACCTCAGAGATAACTTTATTCGTCCACCTATCAGGGACAAACAGTTTCTCCGCTGGGCAACGATCAGGTTTATTAGCCTGAAATTTTTGCAGCACCCGCCGCAAATCAGGGGAGATGGCAGACACAATTACTCCCTCTTTGAGGATACCCGCCGGCTCAGATAAACCCGGAGAGTTGGGCACAAAACTCCTAGACAGAGCATCCGCCTTCACATTTTTAGAGCCCGGAAGGTACGAAATCACAAAGTCAAAACGGGCAAAAAACAGCGACCAACGAGCCTGTCTAGAATTCAACCGCTTGGCAGACTCGAGATAAGTCAAGTTCTTATGATCAGTCAAGACCACCACGCGATGCTTAGCTCCTTCAAGCCAATGACGCCACTCCTCGAATGCCCACTTCATGGCCAGCAACTCTCGATTGCCCACATCATAATTTCGCTCAGCAGGCGAAAACTTCCTGGAAAAGAAGGCGCATGGTTTCATCACCGAGCAATCAGAACTTCTCTGCGACAAAACAGCCCCTGCTCCAATCTCAGAAGCATCAACCTCGACCTGGAACGGAAGCGAAACATCTGGTTGACACAACACAGGGGCAGAAGAAAAACGACGCTTCAACTCTTGAAAGGCTTCAACAGCAGCAGAAGACCAATTGACCACATCAGCACCCTTCTTGGTCAAATCGGTCAATGGTTTAGCAATACTAGAAAAATTGCAGATGAAGCAACGATAAAAATTAGCAAAGCCCAGGAACTTTTGCAGACTTTTCAGAGATGTCGGCTGAGTCCAATCATGGATGGCTTGGACCTTAACAGGGTCCATCTCGATAGTAGAAGGGGAAAAGATGAACCCCAAAAATGAAACCTTCTGAACACCAAAGAGACACTTTGATCTCTTCACAAACAAAGAATTAGCACGCAGGACCTGAAACACCGTTCTGACCTGCTTCACATGAGACTCCCAATCATCCGAGAAGATCAAAATGTCATCCAAGTACACAATCAGGAATTTATCCAGGTACTCTCGGAAGATGTCATGCATAAAGGACTGAAACACTGATGGAGCATTGGCAAGTCCGAATGGCATTACTAGATACTCAAAATGGCCCTCGGGTGTATTAAATGCAGTTTTCCATTCATCGCCTCGCTTAATACGCACAAGATTATACGCACCACGAAGATCTATCTTGGTGAACCAACTAGCCCCCTTAATCCGAGCAAACAAATCAGATAACAACGGCAAGGGGTACTGAAATTTAACCGTGATCTTATTTAGAAGGCGGTAATCTATACAAGGTCTCAGTGAACCATCCTTCTTGGCTACAAAAAAGAACCCTGCTCCTAATGGCGATGATGACGGGCGAATATGCCCCTTCTCCAAAGACTCCTTCACATAACTCCGCATAGCGGCGTGCTCAGGCACAGATAAATTAAACAGTCGACCTTTTGGGAATTTACTACCAGGAATCAAATCGATAGCACAATCACAATCCCTATGCGGAGGTAGGGTATCGGACTTGGGCTCATCAAATACATCCCGGTAATCAGACAAGAACTCTGGAACCTCAGAAGGGGTGGATGACGAAATAGTCAGAAATGGGACATCACCATATACCCCCTGACAACCCCAGCTGGACACAGACATGGATTTCCAATCTAATACTGGATTATGGACTTGTAGCCATGGCAACCCCAACACGACCACATCATGCAGATTATGCAACACCAGAAAGCGAATAACCTCCTGATGTGCAGGAGCCATGCACATGGTCAGCTGGGCCCAGTACTGAGGCTTATTCTTGGCCAAAGGCGTAGCATCAATTCCTCTCAATGGAATAGGACACTGCAAGGGCTCCAAGAAAAACCCACAACGCCTAGCATACTCCAAGTCCATCAAATTCAGGGCATCGCCTGAATCCACAAATGCCATGACAGAATATGATGACAAAGAGCAGATCAAGGTAACGGACAGAAGAAATTTTGACTGTACCGTACCAATGGTGGCAGCCCTAGCGAACCGCTTAGTGCGCTTAGGACAATCAGAGATAGCATGAGTGGAATCACCACAGTAGAAACACAGCCTATTCAGACGTCTGTGTTCTTGCCGTTCAACTCTGGTCAAAGTCCTATCGCACTGCATAGGCTCAGGTTTAAGCTCAGGTAATACCGCCAAATGGTGCACAGATTTACGCTCACGCAAGCGTCGACCGATCTGAATGGCCAAAGACATAGACTCATTCAGACCAGCAGGCATAGGAAATCCCACCATGACTTCCTTAAGGGCTTCAGAGAGACCTTTTCTGAAAATAGCTGCAAGCGCACCTTCATTCCATTGAGTGAGTACGGACCACTTTCTAAATTTCTGACAATATACCTCTATCTCATCCTGACCCTGACACAGAGCAAGCAAATTTTTCTCTGCCTGATCCACTAAATTAGTTTCATTGTACAGCAATCCGAGCGCCAGGAAAAACGCATCGATATTACTTAATGCAGGATCTCCTGACGCAAGAGAAAATGCCGAGTCCTGAGGGTCGCCACGTAAAAAACAAATAATGATCCTAACTTGTTGAACTGGGTCACCAGAGGAGCGAGGTTTCAAAGCCAGAAATAGTTTACAATTATTTTTGAAACTCAGAAATTTAGTTCTATCTCCAAAAAACAAATCAGGAATAGGAATTCTCGGTTCTAACAATAACCCAAAAACATAGAACGAGCTCTGAGACGTGGGAACTCTGCTGACCGCAATCCCTAATCCTCTCCAACAACACTAGAGGCAGCCGTGGATTGCGCCTAACGCTTCCTATGCAACTCGGCACAGCCTGAGAAACTAGCTAGCCTGAAGATAGAAAATAAGCCTACCTTGCCTCAGAGAAATACCCCAAAGGAAAAGGCAGCCCCCACATATAATGACTGTGAGTTAAGATGAAAAGACAAACGTAGAGATGAAATAGATTTAGCAAAGTGAGGCCCAACTTTCTGAACAGAGCGAGGATAGGAAAGGTAACTTTGCGGTCAACACAAAACCCTACAAAAACCACGCAAAGGGGGCAAAAAAGACCCTCCGTACCGAACTAACGGCACGGAGGTACACCCTCTGCGTCCCAGAGCTTCCAGCAAGCACGAAAAAACAAATAGACAAGCTGGACAGAAAAAACAGCAAACAAAATAGCAAAGCAGAACTTAGCTATGCAGAGCAGCAGGCCACAGGAACGATCCAGGAGGAAACAGGTCCAATACTAGAACATTGACTGGAGGCCAGGATCAAAGCACTAGGTGGAGTTAAATAGAGCAGCACCTAACGACTTCACCACATCACCTGAGGAAGGAAACTCAGAAGCCGCAGTACCACTTTCCTCTACCAACGGAAGCTCACAGAGAGAATCAGCCGAAGTACCACTTGTGACCACAGGAGGGAGCTCTGCCACAGAATTCACAACAGGTTACTGCTGATATTGAACAGCTGTACACAAGTATTCGTCATGTGGACGGTTTGAGAGCTTCTAGATTCTTTTTGGAATCCAGTAACCTTGACCCCGATTTACGTGAGCTGGTGTTGGAGCTGTTGGAGTTCATCCTGACTCATAATTTTTTTGTATTTAAAGATCGTTTTTTCCTCCAGCGGCAGGGCACTGCCATGGGGGCGGCTTGTGCGCCGTCTTATGCTAATTTGTTTTTGGGGTACTGGGAACGTGAGATCTTCCAGGGCGGCACACAACCCGCCCCCTTTGTCCACCAAATTCTTGGTTGGTACAGATACATAGATGATGTTTTATTTATATGGCATGGCCCTGCCCTGGAGTTACAGGAATTTATGTCAGGATTGAACGACAACGGCTCCAACATCAAGCTCACTTTTTCATATCATCAAAAAGAAATTTCTTTTTTAGACATCATGCTCAGGGTGCAAGAAAGTGGAGAGATCTATACGGACATGTTTCGTAAAGAGACCTCTGTCAACGCTCTCCTTCACTCCTCATCATCTCATCCTCCTTCCACGATAAGAGCCATTCCTATAGGACAGTTCCTTCGGGCTCGAAGGATCTGTGCCTCAGATACATCATTTGAGAGGCAGGCCGTGGACCTTGGGGAGCGTTTCCGTCAAAGAGGATACAGCAAACGGACTATAAAGAGGGGGTATGTAAGAGCTAAACATACAAGCAGAAATGACCTTCTGGTGGAAAGAGATAGAACTGGGGGAACAACATGGGAAAATCAGCCTAGGTTTATATCTACCTACAACCATAGATGGGAGGAGATGAGGCGAGTGTTTGATAAACACTGGTCTGTTCTAACCACCGATCCCTTACTTAAGAACTGTTTGTAGGCACGACCCCTTATGACAGCACGTAGGTGTAACAATATCAAAGATATTTTGGTGCACAGTCACTACGTGGCGAAAACCCAGGATCCATTTAAAGCTGGGAAACAAAAAAATGGTTTCTTCCCTTGTGGGGACTGTCTGGCTTGCAGGAATATGGTTAGATCCTCCACCTTCATTTCATCTGACGGTGTACGTGAGTTCAGGATTAAAGATCATATTACATGCAGCACGACGTATGTTGTATATTATGCGACCTGCACTTGCAAACTCATCTATGTTGGCCTAACATCAAGAGAGTTACGTGTTCGTGTACGTGAACACGTACGCGATATCAAGGCAGCCAGAGAGGTGGAGGATATTGAGAATTTGAAACCAATTCCGAAACATTTTCGGAAACATCATAACTGCAATCCCAGTGATCTTAAAGTTTGGGGAATTGAGAAGATCCATACAGGCATAAGAGGTGGTGATGCCAAACAAAAACTGGCTCAACGTGAATGCCGCTGGATCGCAGTATTACATACACTTGCTCCTGCGGGTCTTAACGAACAGCTTAGCTTTAGTTCCTTTTTATAATATTTTGTCTCCGGTCCTTTTATATGTATGTTATTATTTGGTGTTGTGTGTTGTCTTTGGTTATTTTTAATTATTACCTTTTATTCTTCTTTTTTGTACTCCTTTTAGTTTTAATTTATTTATACTTACCATATAATTCGGTGTGCCTTTATGCGGAGCATCTGTGCCTTAGTGAAGTTCACCTGGCCAATCCTTGGACTTTTTACATCCGTCCTCTCTGATGTCTTTGAAATCACAGCACTTATGGAAAAAAGGGGAAAAAAGAAAAAATGAAAGAAAGAAAAAAACTTTTTTCATCTTTATATTCTGCATTTATTATTGCGGCTCACTTTCACTACCACATGTACTGTGCTGTATATTCCTAATGTGGTGTAAAGTATTTGTTTGTGGCTCTAATTATGTGTCATAGTATGTATTCTATTATATGATATTTATTGTGTTGCACTTTTTTATGCACTTACTCATGTTTATTCTGTCCTTTTTGGGCTTTTATAAATCCATGACACTACTAAGAAATGTTATTATATGTAGTGTTCCGTCTTATATTAATCACTGTTATATGGCATGTAGGAGAGGACATAGTTGCTCAAGGGTTAATTGTTTTTACTCCTTGAATCGAGGCCCTTCTTGGCTCCGGTCTTTTGTTTGATGTTAGCTCCGCCCCTATGAGTCACATTAACTTCCTTGCAGTAGCACAGCTCCACTGTGCGCATGCCTGCTGACGTCTGAGGTCCGGGGCATTGTGGGCGGCGCCGTTTGATGTCGTGGGCGGTTCAGTGACGTCAGAGCGACGGAACTGGCCGCGGCGCCATCTTGGATGCCACCTGGGATGCAATTCCCGGCCGGACGAGCGGCGACATGCGCTGCATCAGGTGGAAAACATCACAGGTGATTGTGTACATTTATAAGGCACACCCAGGACATGTAGCAGCACTGCCCTCTGACGAAGCTGACGCGAAACGCGCGTTGGGGCCGCCGCGTGGGTCATCTTGGTTACCAACCTGTGGGTAAGGATCAATAGGGTTTATTTATGGCGTTTTCTCCCCTTCTCTCTTTGGCCTTTGATTACTGACCAGATTTGGTGGTCATTTAGCCTGTGCGCAGGGCTAGTTACATGTATATACAGCCATTAGTATAGATTTACAGGGGTAGCTTGATATTATCTGGTCCTTTTCCCGTTTATTTTGTGGCACTATGCACTTTATTAATATAAAAGTTGGTATCAGGTTCACCCACATGGTGTCTATTTCCATCTTTTTGCTACCATTCATCCTCCTTTTCAGTTATGTGTAATGTTTAAATGTATTATTATATTTGCATGTTTCTTGGCTATGGTGGCCAATTGTTGTTAATAATAAATATCTGTTTATGGACTCCAACTCCATTGTTTCTTTCTTGTCGCCATTCTGGTTATTTTGGCCTGATAACATGCACAGAAGGTGATACAAATGGGTTTGAATGGCTACTAAAGGTAACTTCCTCACCTGTGACCTGTTTACTTGTAATCAGTGTGTGTGCATAAAAGCTGAGTGAGTTTGTGGGATCCAGACAGACTCTTGCATCTTTCATCCAGCCACTGATATTTCTGGATTGTGAGGAAAGCAAAAGAATTTTCAACGGATCTACAGGAAAAGGTAGTTGAACTGTATAAAACAGGAAAGGGATACAAAAAGATATCCAAGGAATTGATAATGCCAGTCAGCAGCATTCAAACTGTGATTAACAAATGGAAAATCAGGGGCTCTGTAAAACAAAACCACGGTCAGGCAGACCAACCAAAATGTCATCCACAACTGCCAGGAAAATTGTTTGGGATGCAAAGAAAAACCCACAAATAACATCAGCTAAAATACAGGACTCTGTGAAAATTAGTGGTGTGGCAGTTTCAAGATGCACAATAAGGAGGCACTTGAAGAAAAATGGACTGCATGGTCGAGTTACTAGAAGAAAGCCATTACTGCACAAATGCCATAAAGTATCTTGCCTACAATATGCAAAACAGCACAGAGACAAGCCTAAAAACTTCTGGAACAAGATATTTTGGAGTGATGAGACCAAAATTTAACTTTTTGGCCACAACCACAAATGTTACATTTGGAGAGAGGTCGACAAGGCCTATGATGAAAGGAACACCATTCCTACTGTAAAGCATGGGGGTGGATCACTGATGTTTTGGGGATGTATGAGCTACAAAGGCACAGGAAAGTTGGCCAAAGTTGAAGGAAAGATGAATTCAGCACATTACCATCAAATACTGGAGGCACATTTACACGCCTCAGCCTGAAAGCTGAGGCATGGGACGTACTTGGACGTTCCAACATGACAATGATCCAAAACACAAGGCCAAGTCGACCTGTCATTGGCCACAGCAGAACAAAGTGAAGGTGCTGGAGTGGTCATCTCAGTCTCCTGGCCTCGATATCATTGAGCCACTCTGGGGAGATCTCAAGTACGCAGTTCATGCTAGATAGCCCAGAAATTTACAGGAACTGGAGGCTTTTTACCAAGAAGAGTGGGCAGCTTTATCATCTGAGAAAATAAAGAACCTCATCCACAACTACCACAAGAGACTTCAAGCTATTATTGATGTTAGAGGGGGCAATACACGGTATTAAGAAATACGGTATGTGAACTTTTAGTCAGGGTCGTTTGGATGTTTTGGATTGTCATTATGGTTTAAAAAGAGATAACACAGTAGCTTGACAATAAATTGCTTCACCCAATCACTAACCATGAGTAAAGAAAAAGTTTTGGTGTTATCATTCATATTCTCTGAAAAAAGACCAAGAAAGCAAAAATTCTGCCAGGGTCTGTAAACTTTTGAGCACAACTGTATTTTACCTGGGGTTTCTATACCCCATTCCTATGTTATTGGGTTTTTTGGTACATGTAATCCTAGATCTGTTGGGTAATGTGCAATATGAATATGCAATCTTGATAAAAATTGCACAATGAATCTTTATGGTGCATATACCAAGGTATCATCCATTTATTTTTGGCATCACTTTATACAGTGGGGCAAAAAAGTATTTAGTCAGTCAGCAATAGTGCAAGTTCCACCACTTAAAAAGATGAGAGGCGTCTGTAATTTACATCATAGGTAGACCTCAACTATGGGAGACAAACTGAGAAAAAAAAATCCAGAAAATCACATTGTCTGTTTTTTTAACATTTTATTTGCATATTATGGTGGAAAATAAGTATTTGGTCAGAAACAAACAATCAAGATTTCTGGCTCTCACAGACCTGTAACTTCTTCTTTAAGAGTCTCCTCTTTCCTCCACTCATTACCTGTAGTAATGGCACCTGTTTAAACTTGTTATCAGTATAAAAAGACACCTGTGCACACCCTCAAACAGTCTGACTCCAAACTCCACTATGGTGAAGACCAAAGAGCTGTCAAAGGACACCAGAAACAAAATTGTAGCCCTGCACCAGGCTGGGAAGACTGAATCTGCAATAGCCAACCAGCTTGGAGTGAAAAAATCAACAGTGGGAGCAATAATTAGAAAATGGAAGACATACAAGACCACTGATAATCTCCCTCGATCTGGGGCTCCACGCAAAATCCCACCCCGTGGGGTCAGAATGATCACAAGAACGGTGAGCAAAAATCCCAGAACCACGCAGGGGGACCTAGTGAATGAACTGCAGAGAGCTGGGACCAATGTAACAAGGCCTACCATAAGTAACACACTACGCCACCATGGACTCAGATCCTGCAGTGCCAGACGTGTCCCACTGCTTAAGCCAGTACATGTCCGGGCCCGTCTGAAGTTTGCTAGAGAGCATTTGGATGATTCAGAGGAGTTTTGGGAGAATGTCCTATGGTCTGATGAAATCAAACTGGAACTGTTTGGTAGAAACACAACTTGTCGTGTTTGGAGGAAAAAGAATACTGAGTTGCATCCATCAAACACCATACCTACTGTAAAGCATGGTGGTGGAAACATCATGCTTTGGGGCTGTTTCTCTGCAAAGGGGCCAGGACGACTGATCCGGGTATATGAAAGAATGAATGGGGCCATGTATCGTGAGATTTTGAGTGCAAACCTCCTTCCATCAGCAAGGGCATTGAAGATGAAACATGGCTGGGTCTTTCAACATTACAATGATCCAAAGCACACCGCCAGGGCAACGAAGGAGTGGCTTCGTAAGAAGCATTTCAAGGTCCTGGAGTGGCCTAGCCAGTCTCCAGATCTCAACCCTATAGAAAACCTTTGGAGGGAGTTGAAAGTCCGTGTTGCCAAGCAAAAAGCCAAAAACATCACTGCTCTAGAGGAGATCTGCATGGAGGAATGGGCCAACATACCAACAACAGTGTGTGGCAACCTTGTGAAGACTTACAGAAAACGTTTGACCTCTGTCATTGCCAACAAAGGATATATTACAAAGTATTGAGATGAAATTTTGTTTCTGACCAAATACTTATTTTCCACCATAATATGCAAATAAAATGTTAAAAAAACAGACAATGTGATTTTCTGGATTTTTTTTTCTCAGTTTGTCTCCCATAGTTGAGGTCTACCTATGATGTAAATTACAGACGCCTCTCATCTTTTTAAGTGGTGGAACTTGCACTATTGCTGACTGACTAAATACTTTTTTGCCCCACTGTATATGAGAACTGGGAATATGTGCAATTTGAATATCAGCCTATACTCTCTAACTTCCCTTGTTTTATGATTTTGGTTTCTGTTCTGGACCTCGAAACGCCTCCCTCTCTGATATATTACACGTGCCATATGGTATATCAGAAGCAGGGTACCACGTTTACCTGATTATTAACATATGGTACATTGCTTCTATTTTTCTGTGCACCCTATCTTTTACAGGGTTATTTAGGGAAAGGGAGGGAGAGCCGTCATTGAGTGGTGGCGCCACTGCGCATTATTAAGGGTGTCAACCTACGCTGGTAGGTAGGGAGTCCATAGTAACTTATTAGGGTGATCTCTCTTCCCTTCTTCGGTCCCTAATAACTTGCAGATCTATGTCATATGGGGTGATGATAATGTAGTATATAAAAAAAATTCTACTTGTTGTGCATTCATTTTTTTTTTAATATATTTACAGTACATTAAAATATATGTTTTATAAAATTATCTATAATTTGACTACTATTCGGTGAGTTCATATGTATTCTTGGTACTTATTTATTTGATTTATGGTGAGTCGAGAGTCCCTGATGTGCCTAAACAGTGAAAAATGTAATGAGAGCAAAAACAAGGAGCGCAAAATGTGTGAAACCTTGTGATTTAGTAGATAATCAAACAGGGGCCAAAAGGCCACTCACCTAATGGGGTTGTGCACCCCTGCACAACCCCAGTTTGGGCTTGAAGTGATGATCCCTGGGAACTGTTGGAGACTGCCGCACACCGCCGCTGCTGGCCAGCACTTCCGGGTTCTGGTCATGTGATCTGGAAACAGGATACGCGTCACCGCAGGTCCTTAGGCTGGGAAGTGTGGATCTAGCATTGCCTGGACACTGCAGGTCCTTAAGCTTCTGGATCGCCCCGTCAGGGCAGCGGGGTACTCGGTACCGGGTCCTGCGGTTCACAGGGGGATGTCACGGTGGCTGACTCGGTCCGTGGCCCTGGGACGTTCATGAAAAAGGGAAAGGTCTTTAAAGGGATAGAGTTTATGTTCGTGACGCCACCTGTGGTATTCGGTCAGGATGACCGACGCTGCTTTAAGGGGTCCGCTGGGGTGATGTTATGGCAGCTAGATGGTATACCTTCCCACAGGTGAAGTATATCCACAGGGCTTCCCGGTGTGTAAAGTAGATGGTGGATGGTCAATGGTGCAGTGAAGAACGAGGACACAACGTTGCAGTTTCTTTACCTTTACTGAAGACTTCAGCATCCACAGTCCAGGGCACCAGATCACAGGGCGGGCAGATTTTGGCCGGTTTAGAGGCAAGTCCAGAGTCCCCTTGTCCAGGTGGAAATCAGTAGCCTTCCTTTGCGATGCAGTGTTGTAGTCCCTTACTGCTAAGCTTCTCATAAGGTCCTCACAACTGTTGTAGATGTTATAGATGTTATGTCTCTCTCTCTGTCCCCTGGATAGGATAGGACAAACCCGTATGACTGGTGGCTTGAGGCGGTTTATAGGGACTCATGCTCCAGCCTCTAAGGGGTTCCACCATGCCTCCTGGGTGTAGGGTGGACAGGTAACGTGAAATTAGCTGTCCTGCCGGTCTCTGGAGCAAGGCATAAAGGTCGTAACTCCCTCGGTGTTCCGGCTACCGGGATTCTGCACCTCAGAAGGAGGCAGCCTGTGTAGGGCTGGTCCCCTCCTGATATCCACTCCTTTGCTATGACTTCTTGGCACGCTCGCTGCAATACAATTCTCCTTCGATGTCTTTCTAAGAACTGCAGCTCTGAGGGCATGCACAGCTCTGTATCCTTCTCCTTTGCTCTCTGACAGGATCCCACCCCTGCCAGGGACCAACTAACTGAGTGGAGCTCAGCCAGCAACTGACTAACTTTCCCTACAGGTCACCAGTTTTTCCTATATGTGAGGAGTGACCTAATAAATAGGAGCAAGGCTCCCCCTGGTGGCCTGGAGTGTGAAATGTGTTGCATGTTTGTGGTACCTGGATGCAGTTATCCTTCTTTGCCTCCAAACGTAGCATCACTTTCCCCAAGAGGAAAGCACTACCAGTGTGATGACCAGGACCCTAGGGTGCCACACTTCACAATGGAATTAACTATGGTTGTAACTGCTCCTGCCGCAAACCCTCAGAGGGAGGAATATGGAATGATAAAGCAAATAGTTGTAGCTGTCTATGTAGCGCTGAGATGAGGGATAAATGTAAGGATAGTGATCTAGTTAACAAACCTTTAATAACCCTTCGATCTCCACAACGCGTTTCGATAGCATAACACTATCTTCATCAGGTGGTACCAGAGAAATAAACCCACAAGTGACACCATTTTAGGAGCTACATCTCTCAAGGATTTTATCCAGGGCTACAGTAAGCATTTTGAACCCACAGGTACTACACAGAATTTGATAACATTAGGTAGTCCTATTGATTCAATTTTTTCACGAAAATGTTGTTTTAGCCCTAACTTTGTAATTTTCACAATGGATAAAAGGAGAAAATAGACCCCATAATTTGTTCCGCAATTTGTCCTGAATGTGACTATACCCCATATGTGGTAAAAAAAAATTCCGCGTGGGCACATGGCAGGGCTAGGAAAGGAAAGAGCGCTTTTTGCCTGGGATATATTGTGAATAGAGAGAGAATGTAACCGGCACTGAAAAGCTGTGTATCAAAGCAATTTTACATGTGATCTTACATGGAGTGGACGCTATTGGCCTCTGAAAAGATCCAGGTGGTGCTCTGCATACAGAATCCAGGAATCAAAGTGAGCAAGTATAAGAAAGAAATGCGGCACTCACCATCTGTCTTCAGCTAAAAATGTCCTTTATTTAGCACTTAAGTCTTCACAAACATGATGCGGCATCGGCAGGAGTATACGAGGGAGCAGGGGAGTGACAGGGGAGGACGACAGCCGTTTCGTGCACAGGCGCTTCTACGGGTCCATGTGTGTTGCAACGGTGATGTCATTTCCTTTTATAGAAACAGACTCACCACATAAATAAAACAATTTTTTTGTACAATATTAAAAACAACAAACTCTAATTACAGACTGCTTTCTACACACAAGTTAGATAAAGATCGCCATGTCTAGCTTATCGTTTAGTCCTAAGGGACCTTGCGCATTAGTTTTTAGAATCACTTAGCTTCACGCTGCAAAAGTAACTTGCCGTGATTACCCCCCTGCTCAGGGAAATTAACCATCTCAAGCCCAGCAAACCGTAGGAGATTGGGGTCACCGCAGTGTTCCTCCTGCATGTGCTTCACAAAACGCACCCGCCCCTTCCCAGTGGACACCGAATTAAAGTGTTTGCGAAACCGGACCATTAGAGGTCTTATGGTTTTTCCGATATAAAACCCGTTGCATGGGCAAAAAATAACGTATACAATGAATTTACTTTTGCATGTTATAAAATCCCTTACTAAGTGCTCTGTAGATCCCAATTTTAGGGGATTGTCAGTTTTATGCAAGTGGCAGAAACTACAACTACCGCATTTAAAGTTACCGTGTGGCGATGTTTTTTTAATCCAATTATTCTCAATCCGGGAGAGGCGATTTTTAACTACCAAGTCACCTATATTTCTTGAACGTTTATAGGCAAATAAAGGGGCTGATGCAGTCAAATTGCTAAAATCCGCATCTCTTTGAAGTACATGCCAATTTCTTCGTATGGCCGCGTGGATTTCCCTATCCATTGGGCTGTGTTTAAATGTAAAGGTAAAACGCCGGTTGTTACCCGGAATATCTGTAATTAGAGTTTGTTGTTTTTAATATTGTACAAAAAAATAGTTTTATTTATGTGGTGAGTCTGTTTCTATGAAAGGAAATGACATCACCGTTGCAACACACATGGACCCGTAGAAGCGCCTGTGCGCGAAACAGCCGTCGTCCTCCCCTGTCACTCCCCCGCTCCGTCGTATACTCCTGCCGATGCCGCAGGAATTCATCTAAGGCTTTAGTGAGTATTTTGAACTCATAAGTACCTCACAGAATTTTATAACATTGAGATGTGGAAATATAAGATTTTAGTGGTAAAAATGTCATTTTTGCATTTGCTGCAGATCAGGTACACAAGGGTTAATAGGTGAAACTAGACCCCGCAATTTCTTGCGCAATTTCTCCCGAACGTGGTGCTGACTCATATTTTGTCAGAAATTACAGTTAGGCCACAAGTCATGGCTGAGAAGGAAGAAGCGCTATTTGGCTTTTGGAGCACAGATTTTACTTGAATAGTTTGCGGGCGACATCTGCGGAGCCCTGAAGGTGCCTGAACAGCAGAAAACCCCCAAAAGTGACCCCATTGTAGAAACAATTAATTCATCTACGACTGCAATGACAATTTTGTAACATCCACGTCGTGCTTTATTCTGGAGAATTGCAAATCTGCCAGTCTAGTACCCAGACTTTGTGCCCCCATACAGTGTAGCGCCACATTGTGCCCAGCTTGTGCTTCTGGTGATATGCACCCGTAAAGTGCCTTCTCTACATTACAATAATGTCAAACATGTGGTGGCCTCTTACTGTGCTTTAGGCACAGTGGGGCTCAGGAGGGGGCATTTGGATTTGCGAGTGCAGAATTCACTGGATTTTATTTGAGGGGGCGGGAGCCATGTCGCATTTCCAGAGTCTTTCTTCTACCAGTAACGTGGGAACCCCCTATATTTCCAGTGGGGCTGGTTTTATGCGGGATAAATTATGGTTTTATTGGTAAAATTTTTGGGTATATAATAATATTCGATCTTTTTCATAATAAGGCTGGGATCACATTCTTGTGTTCTATGCTGAGCACTTACGTGGGGGTTTCCGTGTAAATCCCACAAAAATGCGATTTAGATGAAACCCAGAGGGAACCTCCCACTATGAGGCAGATCAAGACACTTCGTACTCTGTTTTGGCGTCTGGCCTGCTGTAGCGGTCTCAATATTTTTAGGCGTGAACAGATCTGTAGTCATCCATACTTGTGCGCTAAAAAGATGCCGAAAATGATGGGACACCGCTGGAACACAGACCAGTCCAAAGTTACTCCATCTGCCTCATAAGTTAGTGGTTTTGTCTGAATCACGGTTTTGGGGAATTTACACGGAAACCTCAATATAAGCAATCAGTGGAGAGTGCAGGATAAATGTGAGCTGAGCCTTATTCCGATTTTTGGGAGATAGAAAGAACACATAGACAGCAGTACAAGACTAGTTCTTTTTTTTACTTTTGCGCTGTCCACCGTGCGGTATAAGTGATGAAGCAAATTTATTTTTGGGTCCATGCAATTACAGCGATACCAGATTTTTATATATATATTTTTTTTTTGCTGCTATCACACAATAAAAATGCTTTTTTATAAAAAAAAAGTGTGTTTTTTGCAGCCATATTCTGAGAGCTGTAACTTTTTATTTTTTTGCAAACAGCTGTATGAGGGCTTATTTTTTGCAGGACGAGTTTGGGTTTTTTTGGTACCTATTTGAGGTACATAATATTTTTGGATCTTTTTTTATTAAAATTTTTCCAGACAGAATAAACAAAACACAGGAATTCAGCTATTGTTTTTATCTTATTTTTATTGCTGGATCTCACAGGCTACCATACCCGGGGGGGTCCGATGATTACTAGGGGGGTCTTGTGACCCCCTTGTAACATCTTAAATACCTCTGTTTCGATTGACAGCGGTATTTAAGGGTATGTGTCCACGTTCAGGATTGCATCAGGATTTGGTCAGGATTTTATGCAGGTAAAATCCTGACCAAATCTGCACTTGAGGTCACCTGCGTTGTTCTTGCGTTGTTTCTGCAATGTAAGGACATGCTGCGTTCTTAAAAGACGCACCGCTTGTGCGTTTTTGCGGGTATGCCGCATGCGTATTTTAATGCATAGTGGAGACGCGATTTCATGAAATCCCCTCCACTATGCTGTAACATCTGGACGCTGCGTTTTTGACGCTGCGGCTCAACGCAGCGTCAAAAACGCAGCGCTTCCTGAACGTGGAAGCATACCCTAAGGGGTTAATCATCCCCAATCTGTCGCAAAACCATTCGGGTCTGATACTGCAGGGTGTCAGCTGAAAACACATGCTGGGCTGTGCTATTCCCTTATTCCTCAGTGCCGTTAAAAGGCGTATCAATGTCGTTAAGGGGTTAAAGAAGCACTCCCATCAAAAATGTCATCCTCTTAATATAGTGCAATCATATTATATGGCACTGTGTACTAGCAATTGCTCATTGTGACTTTATATATGCAATATATTAAGAGGATAAAAACATCAATGGGAGTGCTTCCTTAAAATCATCACATCCTGAGTTAAAAAGAATATCTCTTTCCTTGGGTTTTTCATCCTCAATCTCCACGTCATGATGGATGTTATGGTGAGAGTTATGGTAGATGTCCAGAATAATAGGACATTTGTTCTATGTTCTTAAAAGGTGAATGGAAGAGTCTGACATATATGCAGTTCCATAGGCTGAAGACTAAGTGGGAAAGTATTTACTGATTTTACTCACTTATATTTCGCCATTAATTCCACAGGCATTATCATCGCTGTCCCCATTGGGGCTCACAATCTAGATTCCCTATCAGTATGTGTTTGGAATGTGGAAGAAACCGGAGAACCCGGAGGAAACCCACACAAACACGGGGAAAATATACAAACTCCTTGTAGATGTTGTCCTTGGTGGGATTTGAACAGTGCTAACCAGTGAGCCACCATACTGCCCAGTTAAAATTCTAGATCTCCGACATTTGTGGAAACTTCGTCTTTGGTTTGGGCACTGGAAGGACTTGGTAGTTCTCTTGAACTGGAATAAGGAAGGCAATTCTGGGCTGATCTTCTGGACCAATGATAAATCTTTCTCAATAATGATGAGCAAAGTCCAAAAGATAACCAAACAGTGTTTAACACCCAAAAGTATATTTTCTCAGTGCCTTGCCCCAACAGGACGAAATGGATTGCTTGTTTGAATATGGATGGTGAACATCTGGACTATGGGCTACCAGAAATCTTTCTTTTGAAAATCCTTATCGTTATTCAGGAACTTTAGCATTTTATTAAAATTCAGGACATATTTTTTAAGGCAGGCAAAGCACAGATGTAGATGACATGGCAAGCATTCTTTCCAGGGAAGTAGAAATAGCTAAATTTTCCTTGTTTTAACGAAGCTGCTTCTCAACTTCAACTACCGCCTTGACTGCTCTGAGGAATGCATGAATGTAGTATCATCATTACTAGTCTTTTCCGCAGATGACAAAGGGGATGATTCATTAAGGTGGTTATGCCAGAATTTTCGTGTAAAACGCCTTAAAAAGTTGCAAAATGTTTGCACAACTTGAAAGTTGCTAAAAAATGTCGCGACTTTTGGCATTTTCAAGCCATTCATAACCAGCTTTTTCAAAATGTGCACAGCATGGGCAGGATTTGGTGTCACTAAGGCTACTTTCACACTAGAGTCGAGCCGAGGTTACCGACACCAGCAGTGAATGCGCCGCACAACGGGGGCAGCGGATGCATTTTTCCAACGCATCCGCTGCCCCATTGTGAGGTGCATGGAGGTGGGGGAGGAGTTCCGGCCGCGCATGCGTGGTCGGAAATGGCGGACCGTCGGAAGCAAATAACGTTACATGTAACGTTTTTTGCTCCCAGCGGTCCGCAACAACACGGCGCAACCGTCGCAAGACGGTTGCGACGTGTCTCAATGCGTCGCTAATGTTAGTCTATGGGGCAAAAACGCATCCTGCAGACAACTTAGCAGGATGCGTTTTTTCCCCTAAACGACGCGTTGCGACGTATTGAAAAAAACGCTAGTGTGAAAGTAGCCTAAGCCTGCTTATCCTATTCATGAAAAGGTTCTCAACAAAAAAGGCCTAACCAATGGCCAAAAATGTAACCAGTCCCCAAATAGAGAATATTTCTAGCAGAGGCACATGCACACCAGTAATGTAATGTGCAGACTGCATCACGTGGCTTGCACCTTTTAATAAATTTGGTGTATATTATGCCAGTGGTCTGGTTAAGACTGGCGTGTACATCGGCAGTCTTAATTAGAGATGGGCGAATTTGGTCTGGTTCCCTCATATTTGGCAAACTATAGCGCTTGCCGAGTAAGCTGCAGAGGGAACCTGGCTTCCTGGATTGTGCCGGCCGATCAGCTGATCGGCGCCGCAGCTGCATGTGTCGTGGCTGTTTGACAGGCACGACATGTATGGAGAGCCTGTTTCGCTCATCTCTAGTCTTAATGAATTGTGCCAAAAAAAAGTTTTCATTGCTCATACCCATTTAAAAATAAATAGACACTCACCATGGTGGGTTCATGTAACTGGACCAGGTGGGCACCCCGAGTTTGTATGACACTCTCAAAATAATATAATAGCAAACAAGCTTTTCTACTTATCTGGTCATCCTAAGAGCAAACTGTGGCCATCCTGATGCTTTGTAAAAGAAAGGTATCTCAGAGGTGGATTCTGAAGGTCATTTTATGGTACGCCAACATGTTACCTGTTTGATTACAGCTTTTCTGCCCTACATTGGGTTGCTACCAAAACCTACTAATGCTGCCAAGGATGAGAAGAAATATTTAGTATGAGATATGGTACAGGTTTATAATTCTGTAAGGATCAGTTCACACCATATTTTCGCCCACTATTGCTTACAATACTGCAAAACGAGTAATTTTACTGGATTTATTTTAAGCGGTCTACAAATATAACGATAGTACAGGGATCCTTCTAATGAGCTTTTTACACATATGCCTGAAAGGATTACAAGGGCCATGCTCTACATCTAAAGGAAAGAAGATTTAACCGTAATAACAGAAGCGGATTCTTTACTGTAAGAGCAGTGAGTCTATAGAACTGCCTGCCACATGATGTTGTAATCGTTGATTCACTACAAAATTACAAGAAGGGTATGGATGCCTTTCTTGATAAATATAATATTACAGGATATGGGCACTAGATTCTGTGATGGGACGTTGATGCAGGAAACTAATCTGATTGCCTTATGTGAAGTCAGAAAGGATTTTTTTCCCCTAAAATGGAGCTATTAGCATCTGCCCCATATGCTTTTACCCATTACTGTCGGTACTATGATCCCTTTTACTGTACATTACTAGTCAGTGTGTCTTTTTATTATACAAAGGGTTGTTGAATTAAAGGGGCATTCTCATCTCCAAGGTCCTTTCCCCATATGTAGTAGGTGTAATAATAATAATATTAGCAAATATCTCCAATTGGAATTGTAGTATAGTTCTTCTGATTCGCTATGTCTATTTCCTAATGTGCAGGCATTGCAGTAGCTTAGTTATCCTTGGTTATGACCACTAGCAATCAGCTGTTGCTATACGAATGGTCGTAACCATGGATAGGTAACCTACTGTAATGCCCTGCACATGGTGTAAGCAATAGTGATGAGTGAGTATACTCGTTGCTCGGGTTTTCCCGAGCACGCTCTGGTGACCTCCGAGTATTTGTTATTGCTCCGACATATAGTTTTCATTGCCTCAGTTGCATGATTTACGGCTTCCAGATACGCTGAATACATGTGAGGAATTCCTGTTTGTTAGGGAATTCCCACATGTATACAGCTTAACTGGAAGCAGTAAATCATGCAACTGAGGCAATGAAAACTATATCTCCGAGCAATAACAAATACTCGGAGGTCACCCGAGCGTGCTCAGGAAAACCCGAGCACCGGGTATACTCGCTCATCACTAGTAAGCAACATAACGAATCAGAAGAATTATAATACATTTCTAATTGGAGGTACAGGTGCTTCTCACAAAATTAGTTCTTCAATGCAAAAAGTGAAACTCATATATTATAGAGACATTACAAACAGAATGATCTATTTCAAGTGTTTATTTCTGTTAATGTTGATGATTATGGCTTACAGCCAATGAAAACCCAAAAGTCATTATCTCAGTAAATTAGAATAATTAAAGACATGAAAAAAGACATGAAAAGGCTTCCTAAGCATTTAAAATGGTCCCTTAGTCTGTTTCAGTAGGCTCCACAATCATGGGGAAGACGGCTGACTTGTCCAGAAGACAGTCATTGACATACTCCACAAGGAGGGTAAGCCACAAAAGGTCATTGCTAAAAAAGCTGGCTGTTCACAGAGTGCTGTATCCAAGCATATTAATGGAAAGTTAAGTGGAAGGAAAAGGTGGGGTAGAAAAAGGTGTACAAGCAACCAGGATAACCGCAGCATTTAAAGGATTGTTAAGAAAAGGACATTCTAAAATTTGGGGGAGGTTCACAAGGAGTGGACTGCTGCTGGAGTCATTGCTTCAAGAGCCACCACACACAGATGTATCCAGGACATGGGCTACAAGTGTCGCATTCCTTGTGTCAAGCCAATCATGATCAATAGACAATGCTAGAAGTGTCTTAACTGGGCCAAGGAGAAAAACAACTGGACTGTTGCTCAGTGGTCCAAGGTGTTGCTTTCAGATGAAAGCAAATTTTGCATTTCATTTGGAAATCAAGGTCTCAGAGTCTGTAGGAAGAGTGGAGAGGCCACAATCAAAGCTGCTGGAGGTCTAGTGTGAATTCTCCACAATCAGTGATGGTTTGGGGAGCCATGTCATCTGCTGGTGTAGGTCCACTGTTTTTTATGAAGACTAAAGTCAGTGCAGCTGTCTAACAGGAAATTTTAGAGCACTTCATGCTTCCCTCTGCCAATAAGCTTTTTGGAGATGGAAATGTAATTCTTCAGCAGGATTTGGCACCTGTCCACACTGACAAAAGTACCAATATCTGGTTTAAAAACAACAGTATCACTGTGCTTGATTGGCCACCAAACTCGCCTGACCTTCACCCCATAGATTCTCTGGGGTATTGCCAAGAGGAAAATGAGACACAAAACCCAACAATGCAGACAAGCTGAAGGACACTATCAAAGCCACCTGGGCTTCCATAATGTGACGCCCAGGAGACCGGGATACCCAGCACCGGCCAATGGGGTCTGTCTCTTGAGGGGGATGTCACGGGTGGCTTGACCCGGTGCTGTGGTCTCAGGCAATGCACAGTGTAAGGGGTATCGTGAGGGGATAGGCACTTACTTGATCAGCAGCAGGTTCTCCCAGCGGTGACAATCCCGATCCTGGATAGATGGCTATTGTCCAAATGAAAGACTGAGGCACTGAAACGTTTAACCAGTTTACTTTAACATAAAAGGATTTACAACCAGTCCTGTCACTGGAGTCTGTATGGGAACTCTGAGTTACTTTGACCCTGCCGGGGTCTTCGCCTCTTATTGTACGCAGTTTCTGTGTGGCCCTGCTGCTGTATGTGAACTGGCTGCCGGCCCAATCTGTCCCCTCCGGACCCTGGTTCGACGGGCAACCCGAGTCCTTTTATCGGCTTACCCCCTCCGGGAGTACCGCTGAACTCTGTGTCTGTTGCTGCGTCCGGCCCTAGTGAAGCTGATATCACCTCACGTTTTTCCGGTTGCTGTATTATATATAATGAATACAGCCGCGGATCCGGTATCCGTCTTTGCGCCTGTTCTGGGTAGTGATTAATGCTACCCGGTTCTCACAATGTCCTTTTTCTCTGTCACTCTTCTCCTCAGGCCGGTGATTTGGGCCTGGAAACCGTCATAGGGCTGTTAGAAATTCAGCTGTATGACCTCTCACTTTCAGCTCCTTAGCCCAACTGCCATTTCTTCTCTCAGACCAGAATGGATCAAGGGGAGTCTCTGGAGCTCCCCCTTCTGGCCGGAGGTGGTAGTGCAGTCTTGCTATTTTAGTATTTGTATTTACTGTCAGTAACTATTTTTGTGGCAAATACCCCTAGGGGTGCCACATTCCCCCTTAGTTAAGAACAGTACTCCGGGACTGTGGGACAATAACATTTTGAAATAACAATTAATATGTACAGAGTCTTAAAAATGAAAAGTTACAAAAACCACTCAAGGAAACAAAAATAGAGTTCTGTAAAAAGTCACTTCAAATAGCGTCCATTAATACAGTCCTATCCTTGAAGGTACTAGGAAAGGCACTGCACTTTGTGTCCAGGAATTTAGTTCCATTTTTCCAACGAAGTTGTCAATATAAAGTCTAAACAAAGTTCAAAAAGCAGTCTTTCCGGAGCTTTGATTTAGTGCCTCAGGGCTGATAACAAGTTCAAGAATATGCAAGAAGTTCATACAGACAAGTCTCTGTAGGCACTGGGCTTAAACGTTGCAGAATGATAACAATGACTATAGTTTTATAATTGGTAATCTGCATACCTGGCCGGTAATTGACCCTGGGTACTACGCTGTGATCTACGTAATAGCGGTATCTCTTCATGTGGTGTACTACTGTCTACTGCGGATGTAGTATCTGCCCGCTCTGCTAAAGATAATTCCATGACTATGGAGTTGGCAAGTCCACCGTGAATGGGATTACTCTGATCAGGAATCTGTTCTTCCTGGCCTGGAACCTCCTGTAGTACGGGGTCAGCCTCTTCCTGTCTTGGGACTTCTGGTATTGGGTTCGGTGTTGGGTAAAAGGACACCATGGGAACCACTACTGCACCATGGTATGTTAGTAGGGTTTTGGGAAAGTCTCCTATACAGGTGTGATACATTTCCTCTTCTTTTTCCTTTACTGGTTGAACCTGTATGGGTTGAATAACTTCTGATTCTGGCTGGACAACTTCTGGCTCTTTCAATGCTTCCAGACACAATTTAAGATTGTCTCTTGACACTAATACAGATGTTAAGCCTCCGTTTTTGCTAATGAGACACATTTTAGGATTATCCATTCTTGTTGGTAAAACTGTGTAGGGTACGGCTTCCCACTGATTGTCTAGTTTATTGGTTCGACGGTTTCTCTTGAGCACTTGATCACCCGGTCTTAATGGGGTCGCTAGAGCATTCTGGTTGAAAGTTCGCTCTTGTCTTTCTCTAGTTTGCTGAAGGCTTCTTTCCACACTCTCTTGCACTTGGCGATACTGCTTTTGCCGTATGATATCCCAATTGGAGTCTTGAACTTCTGCGTCTGGTTTCAGAATTCCCATTTCTAGATCGATTGGTAATTGGCCGGGTCTTGCACGCATAAGGTAAGCTGGGGTGCAGTTGGTGGAGCTCACCGGGACATGATTATACAGATCCACCAAGTCAGGCAATTTCTCTGGCCATTGATTCCTTTCTGTCTCAGGTAAAGTCTTTAGTAGGTCTATTACAATATGGTTCATCTTCTCGCATAAGCCGTTTGTTTGTGGATGATAGGCCGTCGTCCGGATCTTTTTGCAACCATACATATTACAGAATTCTCTGAAGATCTCTGATTCAAAGGCTGTACCTTGGTCGGTGAGAACCTGTTCCGGATATCCATGGGGTCTACAAAAGTACGTTTGGAACGCTTTGGCTGCTGTTTTTGCTGTCAGATCTTTTACGGGTACTACTACCAAGAAGCGTGAATAATGGTCCACGATGGTCAAGGCATAGCCGGACCGGCTTGGTATTAACTTCACGTGGTCTATGGCTACAAGTTCAAGTGGTTGTTTGGTGATTATGGGCTGCAGTGGTGCTCTTTGGTTCTTTTGATCGTTTCTTCTGAGGTTGCACGGGCCACAATTTCTGCACCACTGTTCGATTGATTTTCTCATCCCGACCCAATAAAATCTTTCTCTTAGAAGTACTTCTAACTTTTTCCAACCGAAGTGACCAGCACCATTATGGTAAGCTTCGAGGACCATCTTCACATCTTGTTTAGGCACGATAATCTGCCAAACCAATTCATGTGTTTTCGGATTGGTGTACCTTCTACAGAGCTTCCCTTGATACAGGAACATTTTGCCTCTCTCTTTCCAGAGTTGATGCGTCTCTTCTGGGGCATCCTCATCGGGATATGCACTTTGCTCAGTTAACAGTTCCTTCACCAACTTCACAGCCGGATTGCTGTCTTGGGTGTCAGCCCATCTATGGTGTGCTAACGGATTAAAATTCACCTCTTGTTGTTTCTGATAGGTACTTGACTGATGATGTTTCGCCTTGGGATGATGGAAGGCTGGTAGTTCAATTTCTTCAAGCTCCCCCGTTTCTTCTTCTACATCTCTCAAGCGTGGCATCCGGGATAGGGCATCGGCATTTCCATTCTTGCGACCTGCTCGATACTTGATTATGAAGTTGTAATTAGATAACCGGGCTATCCATCGCTGTTCTAACGCACCTAATTTGGCTGTGTCCAGGTGGGTCAACGGATTGTTGTCAGTATAAACAATAAATTCTGCAGCGGCCAGATAGTGTTTGAAACGTTCAGTCACAGCCCAAACTACTGCCAGTAGTTCCAATTTGAAGGAGCTGTAATTTTCTGAATTTCTTTCAGTAGGCCGGAGCTTTCTACTTGCAAAGGCGATGACTTTCTCCCGACCTTCTTGCTTTTGTGACAGCACCGCTCCTAGTCCCACATTACTGGCATCGGTGTAGAGGATAAAAGGTTGATGGTAATCTGGGTATGCCAGAACCTCTTCTCCGGTTAGTGCCTTCATTAGTTGTTCAAAGGAGTCTTCCCTTTCGTCGTTCCACTGGAAAGGAGGGTTTCGGTTTGAAGGTTTCTTCGTCTGCCCTACCAAGGCGTCTTGCAAGGGTGCTGCCAACTTGGTAAATCCTTTTATAAATCTGCGATAGTAACCCACCAATCCCAGGAATTGCCTCACTTCTTTTGCGCTGGTAGGTCTCGGCCAATCCCTTATGGCGGTTATTTTCTCGGGATCCGGTGCTACTCCCTCCGAACTCACGATGTGTCCCAGGTACTGTACCTTTGGCTTGAGAAGGTGACATTTGGATGGCTTGACTTTCATGCCATACCTGGATAAGGCTTCGAACACTTCTGCCAGGTCTATTAAGTGTTGTTCGTAAGTCTTTGAGTAGACGATCACATCATCTAGGTACAGGAGGACGGTCTCGAAGTTCTTGTGTCCGAGGCAGCATTCCATCAGCCGCTGGAAGGTACCGGATGCATTGCAGAGTCCGAACGGCATGCGATTAAATTCACTTAGACCCATTGGTGTGGTGAATGCCGTCTTTTCCTTATCTCTCTCAGCCACAGGGACTTGCCAATACCCGCTTGTTAAGTCTAAGGTGGAAAAATAATTAGCAGATTTCAAAGCAGTCAAGGACTCTTCTATCCTAGGCAAGGGGTAGGCATCTTTATGGGTGATGCTATTAATCTGCCGGTAGTCTACGCACATTCTCATAGTTCCGTCCTTTTTTTTGACAATCACTAGAGGGGCCGCCCAGGGGCTACAGCTGTCTCTTATTACCCCGGCCTGTTTCATCTCCCTCAGCATATCTTCTGCACACTGATAGTGAGCGGGCGGTATGGGTCTATATCTTTCTTTTATTGGGGGATGGTCACCGGTGGGGATTGTGTGTTCTACCCCTTCTATCCGTCCGAAGTCCAATGGGTGTTTACTGAAGACTTGTTCATATTCCGTCACTAGCCTATACACCCCTTGTTTTTGATGGATAGGTGTTGAATTTATGCCCACGTGTAGCTGTTGGCACCAATCCTCCAATTCTCCGTCTGAGCCGTTGCCTTCCACCTGACAGGTTGGTTCTAAGGGCTCAATGGTTGTGATGGCATTGTTGTCAACAGTATATAGCTTTGCCACTGTAGCATACCTTGGCAAAGTGACCTCTTCCTCTCCACAGTTCAAAAGTCGTACCGGCACTCGTCCCCGGTGTACCTCGACTACCCCTCGTGCTGTGAGTATAGTGGGCCTGCTGTCGGTGTACACTGGTTCTATTAAGGCTTGATAATCTCGTCCCTTAGTACCAATGGCTGCTCTACACCATACCAGCATTTCTGTTTTTGGTGGGATTACAATAGATGTTGGATCACTTACCCTCACACTGCCGATTTCTCCACCTGCAACTTCTACCTGTTGCCTTAACATCAATACTTTTATTTCCCTTCGGAGAACTCTCTGCTGGCAGGATTGGGCAGTTTCAGCAATTTGCTGTAAGACAGAAATAACTTCGGAAAAGCAGTTCTCTAACACATTCATTCCTATCAATACAGTGGGTTCACAGTTCCGCCGGTCAACATCAACAACAATTATACCCTGTTTCTTCAATTCTACTTTACCAATCTTTATGGTCATCTCCCTGAAACCTAGTTTCGGTACCAACTTACCATTACTGGCCCATATATCTAGTTCAACATCAGAGGGCCCTTTATCAATATCTGCATCAGCCCAGTACCTCTTATAAAGGATATACGGTATAGATGAAATCTGGGAACCTGTGTCCAGCAAAGCGTTGAGGGGCATTCCGTCCAGCACGATAGGGATAATGGGTCGTCCTCCGATGTACCTGTCGTGCCAGGGTGTTGGGCCTTGAAAGTTCATTCCTGTGAAGCGGCCCGCATTCCCAGGGGATTCCCATTTAAATCACAATCTCGTGCAAAGTGGCCTGGCTGCTGGCAACGGCGGCAAATGGGCTGTCCATCCGGTTGGTAGCGATCGCGGGGTCGTCCTCTCCATGTCGGGTATCTCCGGGGTCTCATCCATGGAACATCTTCTCTACGGTTTGCCAACTCCATCTTGGGTCCTCTCATCTCCTGCATGGTTTTAGCCATTGAAGCAACAACATCAGTTAAAGAGTCAAGCTTTTGTTGAAGGCCTCATTAGTACTGGGCCCCAGGGGCTTAGCAATGGCCCCGGACATAGCTGATGTCACTGGTACTCCATGTTGTTGAGGAGCCTCTGCCATGAGTTGCGCAGGCTCCTGATCCCGAGGTGCTTCTGCCAGCTGGAGACGTATAACGCTCTCCTTTAATTGGGCAAATGTCAATTCAGGGTTCTTAAAAACAAGCATGCTCACATGCCCCCGGTGAGAAGGGGTGTAGAGTCCCTCAATAAATTGATCTCTTAGCAGTTTATCCGCTCCGGTGTTAAAAATGGGTTCAGCCAGTGTAAGTGATTTAAGGGCTTCCTGCAGGTTTAAGGCAAAGTCTCTCACGCACTCATTAACTTTTTGTTTGCAATTAAAGAATCGTACTTTAGCTTTGCTGCTGGCAGTGGTTTCAAATGTAGCTTTTAATCCAGCAAATATGCGTTCAACAGTGCCTTTTAGATCAGCTGCCCATGCTGTGACTTCTCGCTTAGCATGGCCACTTAACTGCATCATCAGGAGACTAACACGATGAACTTCACCCACGGGGAACATGTCAAAATGGGCCAGCATCTTTTCTCTGAAATCGTCAAGGGTATTAGGCTCACCTTCATACATTGGAAGCCATGGACCACCCGGGGTATATGGCATCAGCATCGGCATGATGGGCGCCACTCCTTGCACCGCTGCGCTACCGGACTCTCTATCGACACTCTGTCTTTCAGCTGCATTAGTGTCGCCGGGTGCTGCGGCGTCTCCGTGCTGCGACATACTGTGCCCCCTTAGTTAATCCGGACCCTTCCGGTCCTCCGCTTCCGTCAGGATAGTGTAGATTCGTTCCGCTGTGCAGCAGGATCGATTTTCCCCTTGCTCTGACGTCAGAGCGCTCAGCTTGGTGCCGCCCACAATGACACGCCCCCTGCTGCTCCCACCCACCGCGCTCTGTAATGGCGGATTCTGAAGTTTTTTAGTTAGACTGGGGCTCAGGTGATATGCGTAGCTCAATTAACAGTCTCGTGCCTAACGGTTATGAGGTGATTACCTCAGGGGATGGCGGCCATCTTTAATCCATTATAACCAATGGGGAAAAGTCACTTTCAATAGTTTTCAATGGGAAATGGAATTTTCTTTAATAAAGTCAATTTTCAAGATTTTTCATCCAAGTTTTCACAATTTTGGACTCCAATCATGGCACACAATACCCGGTATACGGGCTGGCTGAATCCTGTTCGTGACGCCAATTGTGACACCCAGGAGACCGGGATACCCAGCACCGGCCAATGGGGTCTGTCTCTTGAGGGGGATGTCACGGGTGGCTTGACCCGGTGCTGTGGTCTCAGGCAATGCACAGTGTAAGGGGTATCGTGAGGGGATAGGCACTTACTTGATCAGCAGCAGGTTCTCCCAGCGGTGACAATCCCGATCCTGGATAGATGGCTATTGTCCAAATGAAAGACTGAGGCACTGAAACGTTTAACCAGTTTACTTTAACATAAAAGGATTTACAACCAGTCCTGTCACTGGAGTCTGTATGGGAACTCTGAGTTACTTTGACCCTGCCGGGGTCTTCGCCTCTTATTGTACGCAGTTTCTGTGTGGCCCTGCTTCTGTATGTGAACTGGCTGCCAGCCCAATCTGTCCCCTCCGGACCCTGGTTCGACGGGCAACCCGAGTCCTTTTATCGGCTTACCCCCTCCGGAAGTACCGCTGAACTCTGTGTCTGTTGCTGCGTCCGGCCCTAGTGAAGCTGATATCACCTCACGTTTTTCCGGTTGCTGTATTATATATAATGAATACAGCCGCGGATCCGGTATTGCACCTGTTCTGGGTAGTGATTAATGCTACCCGGTTCTCACAATGTCCTTTTTCTCTGTCCCTCTTCTCCTCAGGCCGGTGATTTAGGCCTGGAAACCGTCATAGGGCTGTTAGAAATTCAGCTGTATGACCTCTCACTATCAGCTCCTTAGCCCAACTGCCATTTCTTCTCTCAGACCAGAATGGATCAAGGGGAGTCTCTGGAGCTCCCCCTTCTGGCCGGAGGTGGTAGTGCAGTCTTGCTATTTTAGTATTTGTATTTACTGTCAGTAACTATTTTTGTGGCAAATACCCCTAGGGGTGCCACAATAACAACTCAGCAGTGCCACAGGCTGATCGCCTCTATGCCATGCCGCATTGATGCACTAATTGATGCAAAAGGACACCTGGGCAAGTATTGAGTGCATTTACTGACTATACGTTTCAGTAGGCCAACATTTTGGATTTTAAAATCATTTTTCAAGCTGGTGTTATAAAGTATTCTAAATTACTGAGATAATGACTTTTGGGTTTTCATTGGCTGTAAGCCATAATCATCAACATGAACAGAAATAAACACTTGAAATAGATCACTCTATAATTACTCTATATAATTGAAGAACTGAAATAGAATATCATCAAAAAGTTAATTTAATTTAGTGAGAAGCACCTGCATTTACTAATGTTAATACACCTACTACATATTGTGATAGGATCTTGGAGATACCCCTTTTAGGACACATTATCTGAAGCTCTACCTCAGTACTGCCTATAAAATGCATAGCAAATAAAATCAGAAAAGGTTTACATGTTCACATGGGTGAATTAGATATCCAAGGTGATGTATTATACAGTCACATGTCATCATTGGTGTTATCAGATTGTCAAGGAAGTTGTACATCTGTTATCTGCTTCGCTCCTCCACACGTCCCTTGGGTATCTTAGCACAAGTCTCCTAAACTGTAGCTGTGGATAGGTCCATTCAGTAAATTCATCTTGATAATACATTCAACATTTGCCATGATTATTCCGCCCCGAGTACAAACAAAAGAAGTACAACTGAAGACAGGTACAAGATACAGGCTAGGGCCACCTTGTGTACACAATAGTGGCAGACATTCTTCCAATATCAATGATAGTCATTGTGCATCTAGAATCCTGTCTAAAATCTTAAAGGGGTAATACAGATTAGAAACATTATCACCCATCAAAGCAGCCAAGAAAGGGGTTGAAGCAGATGGTCATGCAAGCACCCTGTGGCTACATTCAAAGACCATGGCACTGGCTTCATCTGGTTTTATATGTGATTTTCATATTGCCCACACCTGTTACTTGCCACAGGTGTGTTTGAATGAGCATCCTATGTTTGACACAAAGATGTTTATCCACATTTGTTGAAAGTTGCCAACAATTTTGTCCCACCCATTTTGGGGTTTTGTTTGAAATTATGTTTAATTTGCCTTTCTTCTCTGTTTTTTTGTGTTGTTCCAATACACACAAAGGAAATAAACATATGTATAACAAAACGTATAATTGCAGTAATTTTTGGGAAGAAATAACTCATTTTCTGTAAAAATTTGAAGGGTGCCAGCATTTTCGGCCAAGATTTTGTGTATATATATATATATATATACATATATACTATATTGTGGCCCGATTCTAACGCATCGGGTATTCTAGAATATGCATGTCCCCGTAGTATATGGACAATGATGATTCCAGAATTCGCGGCAGACTGTGCCCGTCGCTGATTGGTCGAGGCAACCTTTATGACATCATCGTCGCCATGGCAACCATTATGACATCTACGTCGATACTGTGCTCGTCGCTGAATCAGAAACGTGAGATGTCCACGTCCTTTATGACATCATCGTCGCTGTGCCCGTTGCTGATTGGTCGAGGCCTGGCGGCCTCGACCAATCAGAGACGCGGGATTTCTACGTCGATGCTGTGCCGGTCTCTGATTGGTCGAGGCCTGGCGGCCTCGACCAATCAGAGAGCCGGGATTTCCAGGACAGACAGACAGACGGAAAAACCCTTAGACAATTATATAGATATATGATGGTGGCCCGATTCTAACGCATCGGGTATTCTAGAACATGTATGTACAGTTAGGTCCATATATATTTGGACAGAGACAACATTTTTCTAATTTTGGTTATAGACTTTACCACAATGAATTTTAAACAAAACAATTCAGATGCAGTTGAAGATCAGACTTTCGGCTTTAATTTGAGGGTATCCACATTAAAATTGGATGAAGGGTTTAGGAGTTTCAGCTCGTTAACATGTGCCACCCTATTTTTAAAGGGACCAAAAGAAATTGGACAGATTCAATAATTTTAAATAAAATGTTCATTTCTAGTACTTGGTTGAAAACCCTTTGTTGGCAATGAGTGCCTGAAGTCTTGAACTCATGGACATCACCAGACGTTGTGTTTCCTACTTTTTGATGCTCTGCCAGGCCTTCACTGCGGTGGTTTTCAGTTGCTGTTTGTTTGTGGGCCTTTCTGTCTGAAGTTTAGTCTTTAACAAGTGAAATGCATGCTCAATTGGTTTGAGATCAGGTGACTGACTTGGCCGTTCAAGAATATTCCACTTCTTTGCTTTAACCCCTATCTGACCTCGGACGGGATAATACGTCCGAGGTCAGATCCCCTGCTTTGATGCAGGGCTCCGCGGTGAGCCCGCACCAAAGCCGGGACATGTCAGCTGTTTTGAACAGCTGACATGTGCCCGTAATAGGTGCGGGCAGAATCGCGATCTGCCCGCACCTATTAACTAGTTAAATGCCACTGTCAAACACAGACAGCGGCATTTAACTACTGCATCCGGCCGGGCGGCCGGCAATGACGTCATCGCCGACCCAGTCACATGATCGGGGGTCGGCGATGCGTCTCCATTGTAACCATAGAGGTCCTTGAGACCTCTATGGTTACTGATCGCCGGTGGCTGTGAGCGCCACCCTGTGGTCGGCGCTCACAGCACACCTCCATTTCTGCTACATAGCAGCGATCAGCAGATCGCTGCTATGTAGCAGAGGCGATCGCGTTGTGCCTGCTTCTAGCCTCCCATGGAGGCTATTGAAGCATGGCAAAAGTGAAAAAAAAAAGTTGAAAAAAATGTGAAAAAAATAAAAAAAATATAAAAGTTTAAATCACCCCCCTTTCGCCCCAATCAAATTAAATCAATAAAAAAAATATAAAATCTACGCATATTTGGTATCGCCGCGCTCAGAATTGCCCGATCTATCAACTAAAAAAAAGCATTAACCTGATCGCTAAACAGCGTAGCTGTGAAAAAAATTCAAACCGCCAGAATTACGTTTTTTTGGTCGCCGCGACATTGCATTAAAATATAATAACGGGCGATCATAAGAACGTATCTGCACCGAAATGCTATCATTAAAAACGTCATCTCGGCACGCAAAAAATAAGCCCTGAACTGACCCCAGATCACGAAAAATGGAGACGCTACGGGTATCGGAAAATGGCGCAATTTTTTTTTTTTTTAGCAAAGTTTGGAATTTTTTTTTAATACTTAGATAAAAAAAAACCTAGTCATGTTAGGTGTCTATGAACTCGTACTGACCTGGAGAATCATAATGGCAGGTCAGTTTTAGCATTTAGTGAACCTAGCAAAAAAGCCAAACAAAAAACAAGTGAGTGTGGGATTGCACTTTTTTTGCAATTTCACCGCACTTGGAATTTTTTTCCCGTTTTCTAGTACACGACATGCTAAAACCAATGATGTTGTTCAAAAGTACAACTCGTCCCGCAAAAAATAAGCCCTCACATGGCCAAATTGACGGAAAAATAAAAAAGTTATCGCTCTGGGAAGGCGGGGAGTGAAAAACGAACACGGAAAAACAAAAAATCCCAAGGTCATGAAGGGGTTAATAAACTCCTGGGTTGCTTTGGCTTTATGTTTTCGGTCATTGTCCATCTGTAGTATGAAATGATGACCAATCAGTTTTGCTGCATTTGGCTGGATCTGAGCACACAGTATGGCTCTGAATACCTCAGAATTCATTCAGCTGCTTCTGTCCTGTGTCACATCATCAATAAACACTAGTGACCCAGTGCCACTGGCAGCCATGCATGCCCAAGCCATCACACTGCCTCCGCCGTGTTTTACAGATGATGTGGTATGCTTTGGATCATGAGCTGTACCACGCCTTTGCCATACTTTCCTCTTTCCATCATTCTGGTAGAGGTTGATCTTGGTTTCATCTGTCCAAAGAATGTTCTTCCAGAACTGTACTGGCTTTTTTAGATGTTTTTTAGCAAAGTCCAGTCTAGCCTTTTTATTCTTGATGCTTATGAGTGGCTTGCACCGTGCAGTGAACCCTCTGTATTTACTTTCATGCAGTCTTCTCTTTATGATAGATCCGGATATTAATACGCCGTCCTCCTGGAGAGTATTGTTCACTTGGTTGGCTGTTGTGAAGGGGTTTCTCTTCACCATGGAGATTATTCTGCGATCATCCACCACTGTTGTCTTCTGTGGGCGCCCAGGTCTTTTTGCATTGATAAGTTCACCAGTGCTTTCTTCTTTCTCAGGATGTACCAAACTTAGATGTTGCCACTCCTAATACTGTAGCAATTTCTTGGATGGGTTTTTCCACAGCTTAAGGATGGCTTGTTTCACCTGCATGGAGAGCTCCTTTGACCGCATGTTTACTTCACAACAAAACCTTCCAAATGCAAGCACCACACCTCAAATCAACTCCAGGCCTTTTATCTGCTTAATTGAGAATGACATAACGAAGGGATTGCCCACATCTGTCCATGAAATAGCCTTGGAGTCAATTGTCCAATTACTTTTGGTCCCTTTAAAAATAGGGTGGCACATGCTAAGGTGCTGAAACTCCTAAACCCTTCATCCAATTTTAATGTGGATACCCTCAAATGAAAGCTGAAAGTCTGAACTTCAACTGCATCTGAATTGTTTTGTTTAATATTCATTGTGGTAATGTCTACAACCAAAATTAGAAAAATGTTGTCTCTGTCCAAATATATATGGACCTAACTGTATATAGCAGCCACATAGTATATAGCACAGGCCACGACATATTCTTGAATACCCGATGCGTTAATACAGGCCACGCAGTATATAACAGTGGCCATGCAGTATATAACACAGGCCAAACAGTATATAACGCAGCCCACGCAGTATATAACATTGCCCACATAGTATATAACACTGGCCACATAGTATATAGCAGCCATACAGTATACTGTATAACGCAGCCCACACAGTATATAACACTGCCCACATAGTATATAACACTGCCCACGTAGTACATAGCAGCCATGTAGTATATAACGCAGCCCACACAGTATATAACACTGCCCACGTAGTATATAACGCAGCCCACGCAGTATATAACATTGCCCACATAGTATATAACACTGCCCACGTAGTACATAGCAGCCATGTAGTATATAACGCAGCCCACGCAGTATGTAACACAGCCCACGTAGTATAAAGCAATGTGGGCACTATATGCGTGGTTATAAAAGACTTAAAATAAAAAATAAACATATACTCACCTTCCGAAGGACAACTGAAGTCCTGGCACCTGTGTGCGGTGCACGCGGCAGCTTCCCGTCCCAGGGTTGGTATGAGCGCAGGACCTGTGATGATGTCACGGTCACATGACCGTGACGTCATGGAAGGTCCTTCTTGCATAGCATCCTTGCCACCGGAACCTGCCGCTTGCACTGCCGAGGACAGCGCCATGTCGGAGGGTGAGAATAACCTTTTTTTTTTATTATTATTATTGTAACATTAGATCTTTTTACTATTGATGATGCATACGCATCATCAATAGTAAAAAGTTGGTCACACAGGCTTAATAGCTGCGTTAATGGAGTGCGTTACACCGCGGCATAACACGGTCAATTAACGCTGCCATTAACCCTGTGTGAGGGCTGACTGGAGGGGAGTATGGAGCCGGCACTGACTGCGGGGAGGAAGGAGCGGCCATTTTGCCACCGGACTGTGCCCGTCGATGATTGGTCGTGGCAATGGTCGTGGGCGTTTTGTCAGCGGCTTGGATTTACATGACAGACAGGCCGCGACCAATGAATATCCGCCACAGACAGACGTGACCCTTAGACAATTATATAGTAGACATATATATATATATTTATATATATATAAAAAAAAAGCATTTACATGCAATACTAACATTTAAGTATTTACCAGTTGTGTTATGACTGCAACAAAGAATAGTGGGTAACCATCTTAACCCCTTCCCGACCCATGACGCCACGTAGGCGTCATGAAAGTCGGTGCCAATCCGACCCATGACGCCTATGCGGCGTCATGGAAAGATCGCGTCCCTGCAGATCGGGTGAAAGGGTTAACTCCCATTTCACCCGATCTGCAGGGACAGGGGGAGTGGTAGTTTAGCCCAGGGGGGGTGGCTTCACCCCCTCGTGGCTACGATCGCTCTGATTGGCTGTTGAAAGTGAAACTGCCAATCAGAGCGATTTGTAATATTTCACCTATTATAACGGGTGAAATATTACAATCCAGCCATGGCCGATGCTGAAATATCATCGGCCATGGCTGGAAATACTAATGTGCCCCCCCCAGCCCCCCGATCTGGCCGGTACACTGCTCCGGCTCCCCTCCGTCCTGTGCTCCGCTCCCCCCCGTGCTCTTGTCCGCTCCCCCCGTGCTCCAATCACCCCCCCGTGCTCCAATCACCCCCCCTGCACTCCGATCCACCCCCCCGGTGCTCCGTTCCACCCCCCCGTGCTCCGTTCCAGCCCCCCCCCGTGCTCCGTTCCACGCCCCCCGTGCTCCGATTCCCCCCCCCGTGCTCCGATCCCTCCCCCGTGCTCCGATCCCCCCCCCCCGTGGTCCCCCCCAACCCCATCATACTCACCGATCCAGCCGGGGTCCCGTCCGTCTTCTCCCTGGGCGCCGCCATCTTCCAAAATGGCGGGCGCATGCGCAGTGCGCCCGCCGAATCTGCCGGCCGGCAGATTCGTTCCAAAGTGCATTTTGATCACTGAGATATAATCTATCTCAGTGATCAAAATAAAAAAAATAATAAATGACCCCCCCCCCTTTGTCACCCCCATAGGTAGGGACAATAAAAAAAATAAAGAAATTTTTTTTTTTCCACTAATGTTAGAATAGGGTTAGGGTTAGGGGTAGGGTTAGGGGTAGGGGTAGGGTTAGGGGTAGGGTTAGGGGTAGGGTTAGGGGTAGGGGTAGGGTTAGGGGTAGGGTTAGGGGTAGGGTTAGGGGTAGGGTTAGGGGTAGGGTTTCGGTATGTGCACATGTATTCTGGTCCTCTGCGGATTTTTCCGCTGCGGATTTGATAAATCCGCAGTGCTAAACCGCTGCGGATTTATGGTGGATTTACCGCGTTTTTTTCTGCGCATTTCACTGCGGTTTTACAACTGCGATTTTCTATTGGAGCAGTTGTAAAACCGCTGCGGAATCCGCACAAAGAAGTGACATGCTGCGGAATGTAAACCGCTGCGTTTCCGTGCAGTTTTTCCGCAGCATAGCGATTTTTGTTTCCCTTAGGTTTACATTGAACTGTAAACTCATGGGAAACTGCTGCGGATCCGCAGCGTTTTCCGCAGCGTGTGCACATACCTTTAGAATTAGGCTATGTGCACACGGTGCGGATTTGGCTGCGGATTGGCCGCTGCGGATTCGCAGCAGTGTTCCATCAGGTTTACAGTACCATGTAAACATATGAAAAACCAAATCCGCTGTGCCCATGGTGCGGAAAATACCGCGCGGAAACGCTGCGTTGTATTTTCCGCAGCGTGTCAATTCTTTGTGCGGATTCCGCAGCGTTTTACACCTGTTCCTCAATAGGAATCCGCAGGTGAAATCCGCACAAAAAACACTGGAAATCCGCGGAAAATCCGTAGGTAAAACGCAGTGCCTTTTACCCGCGGATTTTTCAAAAATGGTGCGGAAATATCTCACACGAATCCGCAACGTGGGCACATAGCCTTAGGGTTGGAATTAGGGTTGTGGTTAGGGTTGTGATTAGGGTTATGGCTACAGTTGGGATTAGGGTTAGGGGTGTGTTGGGGTTAGTGTTGGAGTTAGAATTGAGGGGTTACCACTGTTTAGGCACATCAGGGGTCTCCAAACGCAACATGGCGCCACCATTGATTCCAGCCAATCTCGCATTCAAAAAGTCAAATGGTGCTCCCTCACTTCCGAGCCCTGACGTGTGCCCAAACAGTGGTTTACTCCCACATATGGGGTACCAGCATACTCAGGACAAACTGCGCAACAATTACTGGGGTCCAATTTCTCCTGTTACCCTTGTGAATCTAAAAAAATGCTTGCTAAAACATAATTTTTGAGGAAAGAAAAATGATTTTTTATTTTCACGGCTCTGCGTTGTAAACGTCTGTGAAGCACTTGGGGGTTCAAAGTGCTCACCACATATCTAGATAAGTTCCTTGGGGGGTCTAGTTTCTAAAATGGGGTAACTTGTGGGGGTTTCTACTGTTTAGGCACACCAGGGGCTCTGCAAACGCAACGTGACACCCGCAGACCATTCCATCAAAGTCTGCATTTCAAAAGTCACTACTTCCCTTCTGAGCCCCGACGTGTGCCCAAACAGTGGTTTACCCCCACTCATGGGGTATCAGCGTACTCAGGAGAAACTGGACAACAACTTTTGGGGTCCAATTTCTCCTGTAACCCTTGGGAAAATAAAAAATTCTGGGCTAAGTAATTATTTTTGAGGAAAGAAAACGTATTTATTATTTTCACGGTTCTGCATTATAAACTTCTATGAAGCACTTGGGGGTTCAAAGTGCTCACCACACATCTAGATAAGTTCCTTTCGGGGTCTAGTTTCCAAAATGGGGTCACTTGTGGGGGGTTTCTACTGTTAAGCCACATCAGGGGCTCTGCAAACGCAACGTGACGCCCACAGAGCATTCCATCAAAGTCTGCATTTCAAAACGTCACTACTTCACTTCCGAGCCCCGGCATGTGCCCAAACAGTGATTTACCCCCACATATGGGGTATCAGCGTACTCAGGAGAAACTGGACAACAACTTTTGGGGTCAAATTTCTCCTGTTACCCTTGGGAAAATAAAAAATTGCAGGCTAAAAGATCATTTTTGAGAAAATAATTTTTTTTTTTTTATTTTCATGGCTCTGCGTTATAAACTTCTGTGAAGCACTTGGGGGTTCAAAGTCCTCACCACACATCTAGATTAGTTCCTTTGGGGGTCTAGTTTCTAAAATGGTGTCATTTCTGGGGGATCTCCAATGTTTAGCCACACAGGGGCTCTCCAAACGTGACATGGTGTCCGCTAATGATTGGAGCTAATTTTCCATTTAAAAAGCCAAATGGCGTGCCATCCCTTCCGAGCCCTGCCGTGCGCCCAAACAGTGGTTTACCCCCACATATGGGGTATCAGCGTACTCAGGACAAACTGGACAACAATATTTGGGGTCCAATTTCTCCTATTATCCTTGGCAAAATAGGAAATTCCAGGCTAAAAAATCATTTTTGAGGAAAGAAAAATTATTTTTTATTTTCATGGCTCTGCGTTATAAACTTCTGTGAAGCACCTGGGGGTTTAAAGTGCTCAATATGCATCTAGATAAGTTCCTTGGGGGGTCTAGTTTCCAAAATGGGGTCACTTGTGGGGGAGCTCCAATGTTTAGGCACAGGGGCTCTCCAAACGCGACATGGTGTCCGCTAACAATTGGAGCTAATTTTCCATTCAAAAAGTCAAATGGCGCACCTTCCCTTCCGAGCCCTGCCGAGTGCCCAAACAGTGGTTTACCCCCACATATGAGGTATTGGTGTACTCGGGAGAAATTGCCCAACAAATTTTATGATCCATTTTATCCTACTGCCCATGTGAAAATGAAAAAATTGAGGCGAAAAGAATTTTTTTGTGAAAAAAAAGTACTTTTTCATTTTTACAGATCAATTTGTGAAGCACCTGAGGGTTTAAAGTGCTCACTAGGCATGTAAATAAGTTCCTTGGGGGGTCTAGTTTCCAAAATGGGGTCACTTGTGGGGGAGCTCCAATGTTTAGGCACACAGGGTCTCTCCAAACGCGACATGGTGTCCGCTAACGATGGAAATAATTTTTCATTCAAAAAGTCAAATGGCGCTCCTTCCCTTCCGAGCCTTACCATGTGCCCAAACAGTGGTTTACCCCCACATGTGAGGTATTGGTGTACTCAGGAGAAATTGCCCAACACATTTTAGGATCCATTTTATCCTGTTGCCCATGTTAAAATGAAAAAATTGAGGCTAAAAGAATTTTTTTGTGAAAAAAAAGTACTTTTTCATTTTTACGGATCAATTTGTGAAGCACCTGGGGGTTCAAAGTGCTCACTATGCATCTAGATAAGTTCCTTGGGGCGTCTAGTTTCCAAAATGGGGTCACTTGTGGGGGAGCTCCAATTTTTAGGCACACGGGGGCTCTCCAAACGTGACATGGTGTCCGCTAAAGAGTGGAGCCAATTTTTGATTCAAAAAGTCAAATGGCGCTCCTTCCCTTCCAAGCCCTGCCGTGCGCCCAAACAGTGGTTTACCCCCACATATGAGGTATCAGCGTACTCAGGACAAATTGGACAACAACTTTCGTGGTTCAGTTTCTCCTTTTACCATTGGGAAAATAAAAAAATTGTTGCTAAAAGATAATTTTTGTGGCTAAAAAGTTAAATGCTCATTTTTTCCTTCCATGTTGCTTCTGCTGCTGTGAAGCACCTGAAGGGTTAATAAACTTCTTGAATGTGGTTTTGAGTACCTTGAGGGGTGCAGTTTTTAGAATGGTGTCACTTTTGGGTATTTTCAGCCATATAGACCCCTCAAACTGACTTCAAATGTGAGGTGGTCCCTAAAAAAAATGGTTTTGTAAATTTCGTTGTAATAATGACAAATCGCTGGTCAAATTTTAACCCTTATAACTTCCTAACAAAAAAAATTTTTGTTTCCAAAATTGTGCTGATGTAAAGTAAACATGTGGGAAATGTTATTTATTAACTATTTTGTGTCACATATCTCTCTGGTTTAACAGAATAAAAATTCAAAATGTGAAAATTGCGAAATTTTCAAAATTTTCGCCAAATTTCCGTTTTTATCACAAATAAACGCAGAATTTATTGACCTAAATTTACCACTAACATGAAGCCCAATATGTCACGAAAAAACAATCTCAGAACCGCTAGGATCCGTTGAAGCGTTCCTGAGTTATTACCTCATAAAGGGACACTGGTCAGAATTGCAAAAAACGGCAAGGTCTTTAAGGTCAAAATAGGCTGGGTCATGAAGGGGTTAAAGGATCCACCAGCAGTAATCGTTTTAAAAGTCCCTCAGGAGAAAGAAAGCTAGAACTCCATTTTCCTCTTCCACTAGCTGTGACATACCTTATTATGCAGCTGGTACACAACATAGACCTCATTCATACACCCATTTTTGTAGCATTTTTTTTTTGCATACAAGAAAAACAGAAGACAGTTATTGAACAGCAAACACAAAAAAATAAAGAAAAATTTGTTTTGTGGACTGCAAATAATATGTAGGTATATGTGACTAAGCCCTATGAATAAAGGTTTATTGGAAATGAATGAACATTACAATAAAATCAGAACGTGCCAGTTCATTCCAGGTTTGTGTTAGTAAATACTTGTAGTCCACGTGCTAGCAATTCTGAAATATCTTAATTCTGCAATGTTCTGCTCCTCCAATATTCTTCCTAGACATTTCTGAATTAATTGACAACAGGATGTTAGTTTTGGAGGTGGGTTTGCTTTTTTTATTTAATGATGTACGTTAGCTGCTGACTGGCTTCCAAACAGAAACATCCAAAAGAATGGTCACGTAGCTTGTTTTTTTAAGGTTGGCTCCAGGTAGAAGGCGCCTGAAAAAGACATTGTGTGCACGTACCATTCTGTTGACATGCTACAGTGGTGATGTCACAACCACAGTATGCAACTTCGGTAGCCAATCACTGAGCTTTGCCGATGTAGTCAGCGCAATCTGCTGGATCCACAGATTGGCTGCAGCGGTCAAGTGCACTTTAGTTGTGACTTCACCACTGTACTCTGATAATGATCAGGATAGCGAGGCATGTAATCAAATACTAAAACCAGTTGCAGCTTCTTTCTAGACTACATAGCTCCACAGTTTCCATGCTCAGTTTTATTATGGGGCACACAAATGACCACCAATTCACAAAACCAGTGACCCGCGTCTAAAGTAATAACAGCTCCATGTAGTCTAAGAATGGATGAATGTCACTGTGTTCCCAGTTTCAATGAAGCTAAGGTCACACATATACTAAGGCTGTTGTCTATAGGACTGATGGAGATAGTCGAGCGCTGTACGCTGATGTATGTGTGTGACCACCATTCACACGGGGCACAAGACCCTTGTTCTAAGGTTCTGGGTGACCCCTAGTAATTATACATTATCTACCCACAGGATTGGTAAAGGTCGCTAAAAGTGGACCAGCACCTTCTAATTTCTCCGTAATTTCATCCTTCCCCAATGAACATGTGATGAAATTGCGCTTCCTTTTACCACAAGCAGTGACTCTATGGTCTCAGCTACACCCATGAATAAATCCATTTATCACAGTGATGTTTAGAGAGTCCATTAAGAGATATTCCTCCTACAGCCTTCTCTTTGACAGAAACTAAACTTATTTACCCTATGTTAGTCAGGATCTTCCACACCTCATTAGTTTGGTTGTCCTCTTTGACGGTCTTCAAATTCTCGATACCTTTTCATATGGACTGGTGGCCAAAACTGGACTACCTACTCAAGATTCGGTTGCACTACTGCATAAGGTAGTTGTCTGCCCCTTACAAACCTTTGTCCATAGGCTCATTTATTCGTAAAAGCAAAAACCCTAAGGTACCAGTGTGAGTGTGATGCATCGGTGACACAAAAAAACAACACTCACATGTAAACATCCACATACATTATGATGGGCATGTGGTCTCTCTGCGAAAAAGTTCCAGATTTTATTAGATCACCATTGATTCATCCATTGTTTCTATTATACTTTTTCTCTGATTGTTCCTGTCCTGTTTTTTGCTTACAAATACTGATAGTGTGAACGGGGCCTATGGCAGGATATAGCTGATTATATCTGTGCCAGATAGGTAGATCTGAGTGCCATAAGCATATAGGTCCATGGTGGCGAACCTATGGCAGAGCCCTCCATGTGGGCGAGGGCGCCATTACCTCTGCAGTTGAGTCACCACCCCCCTCAGTCCGCAGGCTGGCGGTACTAATGCTGAGGGGATGGCATGTGTTCAGAGCACAATGGCGGCGGTGACGCTAGTGCTGAGGGGATGGCGTGCATTCAAACAGGTAGGACTGATGTAGTACCTACGGACAGAAAAATAAAGCTGTCGGGAAATAATTGCTTCAGATATTTAATTCTACGGAAAGCCCCAAAAAAGAAATTTCACTAGTTATACACATGTGGATAGTTAGTACTGAGCCAAAGTGGAGTTTTAAGAGAGATTGAGAGGTTACTATCCAGTTTTTAGAAAATTACCGTACCTTCTCTATGAGAAAGTGTTGAACACTATGTGAGGCCTATCATACTGTATGGAGCACCATGTGGTGCCATTATACTGTATGGCGCACAATGTGGGGCAATTATACTATATGGAGCACTATGTGGGGCTTTTATACTGTATGGAGCAATATGTGGGGCCATTATGCTGTATGAAGCACTATGTGTCACTATATCAAGCACTATGTGGGGCCCTTATTGGGGAACCTTTGTTTGCAAACTTTATTATCTGTATTATTGTAGATTTTTTTTTATCCTTTATTATTACATATTTAAAGGGAATCTGTCACCCCCAGGACGTATATGACCTATTATTATGGGCATACAGGTGATAGAAATGTTACACTAGTCCTACCTGTATGCCTCATATTAGCAGTCTTGTTGTGGAGAAATGTTATAGTCTGTCTTTGTTAATGATTTCTTCCAGGCTCTGGGGTGTGCAGTGCCTGGGAGAAATCTCTACTTCCTGTCCTCATTATAATACTACCCGTGGTGTGCACACCAATAATATGCTCTCCCTATTTCATCCCTTTATAGTCATCGCTATGTACACACGGTTCCTAGAGATCACTGTGCAGGGAGGAAGTGGGGAGAGCACCTTATCTACATGCACCCTGGAGGTCACAGTGACTGGCCGGCACCTACGCAGAGGATCCGAATGCAGTGCCCATAGAAGAGAGGATGAGGTATGTATTCCTGAGGGAGCGCAGGCGCGCAAGCACAGGATTCCGGGGCCATACCTGATGTGCATGTGAGGGGGTAAGAATTACAATGAAGACAGGAGGCAGGTATTTCTTCCAGGCACCGCAAGCCCCAGAGCCTGGAAATCATTAACATAAAGAAGGAATATAACATTTTTGACAATCAAGACCACTTATATGAAGCATACAGGTAGGACTAGTGTAACATTTCTGTAATATTACCTGTATGTCCTTATTAATAGGTCATATACATCCTGGGGGTGACAGATTCTCTTTAAATAAGGACTTTGGACCATATGCTTTTTACTGCTCTTACATAACATTATACTGTATTATTCCAAAATCTATTAATTAAAATGTATTTTGTTCATGGGACAACCCCTTTAAGTTTGTTTCCAAATAAACAAATGAATCTTCATTTTATGATAAGGAAAATAAATATTAAGGTCAGCGATTTTGTCCAAGTTTTTAAATTTTGGCCCTCTGTGTATTTTTGTTTGACATCCCTTAGAGGGTTACAGGTGCTTCTCACTAAATTAGAATATCATAAAAAAATTAATTTTACTTCAGTTCTTCAATACAAAAAAAGTGAAACTCATACATTATATAGCCATTACAGAGTGATCTATTTCAAGTGCTTATTTATGTTTATGTTGATGATTATGGCTTACAGCCAATGAAACCCCAAAAGACATTATCTCAGTAAATTAGAATACTTTATAACACCAGCTATCACAAGCACAGTGATACTGTTGTTTTTGGGCACTCGGTCTCTAAACGGTTCGCCACCAGTGGTATAAGTGATACTGGAAGCCATGAACTTTATCAGTTTCCCAAGATAGAACATGTACAGTGGCTTGTGAAAGTATTCACTCCCTTGGCATTTTTTGTGTTTCGCTACCTCACAACCTGAAATTTTTTTTTATTTTTTTTTGAGGGTTTGTATCAGTTCATGTAAAGAACATGCCTACAACTGTGAACATTTGATTTTCTTTTTAATTGTGAAGCAAATCTGATAAAATAACTGAAAACTAGTGCGCACAGCGATTAATCCCTCTAAAGTCAGTACTTTGTAGAGCCTCCTTTAGTGGCAATTACAGCTGCAAGTTGCATTGGATAAGTCTCTATGATCTTTCCACATCTTGCCACTGGGATTTTTTGCCCATTCCTTGAGGCAACACAGCTCCAGCTCCTTCACATTAGGTGGTTTCCTTTGGTGGACAGCAATCTTTCAGTCTGACCACAGATTCTCAACTGGATTGAGGTCTGGGCTTTGACCAGGCCACATCAAAACATTTACACGTTTCCCCTTAAACCACTCAAGTGTTGCCTTAGCAGTATGCTTCAGGTCACTGTCTTGTTGGAAGACAGTGAACCTTTGTCCTAGTCTCAAGTCACTGACAGACTGAAGCAGGTTTTGCTCAAGAATATCCCTGTATTTTGCATCATCCATCTTCCCCTCAACTCAGACCATTTTCCCTGTCCCTGACGCCAAAAACAAATTCCCTGCAGAATGATGCTCCCACCATGTTTCACGGTGGGGATGGTCATCCTGGGCTGATGAGCGGTGTTGGTTTGGCACCAGACATAGATGTTTTTCCTTGGTGGACAAAAAGTTCAATTTTGGTTTCAGAGACTAGCATCTTCCTCCATATATTTGGGGAGTCTCCCACATCTTTTTGCAAAGTCAAAACGAGCCTTACACAACACAAAAATTGTAAGGAAAGGCTTTTTTTTCTGCTCACTATTCAATAAAGGCCAAGTTTATGGAGCTTACAGCTTGATATGGTCATATGGACAAATACCCCCGTCTCTGCAGCTCCTTCAGGATTATCTTTAGTCTCTGTGCTGCTTCTCTGATTAATGCCTTTCCCGGACTGAGAGTTTTGGTTGGCAGCCCTCTTGACAGGATTGTTGTGGTACCATGTTCTTTCCATTTGAGGATAATGGATTTGACTGTGCTCCAGGGAAATCAGAGATTGATTTTTTTTTTCTTTAATAACCCAACCCTCACTTGCATCCCAACAACTTTGTCCCTAACTTGCTTGGAGATCTCTTTGGTCTTCATAGTGTTTGGTTAGTGGTGTTTCTTGCTTAATGGTGTTGCAGCACCTATGGCTTTAGAAGTGATGTGTATACACTCTCAGACCATGTAAGGTAGATTGTACACAGGCGGACTTCCTTTCACTAAGCATGTGACTTATGAATGTAATTACTTGCACCATAATGTTTTTTTTAATGGGCTGCATAGCAACAGGGGTGAATACATATGCACACACCAATTTTTAGTTTTTTGTTCCAATAAATGTAATTTTTGCCTATTTTCTCACTTCACCAACCTAAACTATTTAGTGAAGATGCATCACACTCAAATCAGATTAGATATTTTTGTAAACACATGTTTTAATATATCAAAATGGGTAAACAGACAAGGGGAGGGTGAATACTTTCGCAAACCACTGTACGTGCAACGCAAATGTCTGAATTAGGCCTTACTCTTGATGGGATACAGTAATGACTGTACTGATCAGTTGCAGTGGCGACAACACGTTGACAGCTGTGCCACCAGTCATCAAGCTTATCAGGTCTGCCATTGAAAACAGCACAAGCCGCAGAAGTCAGAGATTTGTTTGTAGTGTTGTTCATGTAATGTCACCACTCTAGTTGATCAGAGCAGGGGAAAGGACCCATAGAAGGCAATTAAAGCTTAGATATGTAACCCTCCCCATACAAAAAAAAGCGGGCTTAAAAATACCTGCATCTCTAGAAGCCATGCCTTTCCCAATACATGATATCTTGTTGGCTTTTAATGCAGAACACTTGCATTGCGGGCGATATAAATTAGTGTATTAACAAAATCCATCTCCTTGCAGACTCACCCGATGAAAGCTATCACCCATCATGGAACTTTGTCTGCCATTTTGTTCACCATACAGTCAGTTTATCCATGTCATCCTTCTTAGTTAAAGAGAATTTGTCACTCCCTGGATTGGTTTTAGGAAAACAATAAGAGAAAAAAGAATGGATCTACCTGTGGCAATACATTTGTCTCCCAAATCATAACATTATGGACATGAAATTACTTGTGTTAAAAGGTAGCTTCAAATCTCAGAGAGACAGAAGAGTCTGGGAATATAAACTGATGACGACCTTTGACAGCCTTAGTGGAGGAATGAATGTGTCGCATGGATTTATGTCTTTTTACATCAACTAAGGAACTTGCCCCTCAGACTATGAGGGGTCATCACAACAGAGACCCTAATCACAGGACAATAAAACAATCCTTATCTAAGAGTTGGCCCAATATTTATGGACATAACTGTTTATCACTCATGGTAATTCTGCTTCATGTCACCCGTCTTATCCATGGTTCCCCCCCCCCCCCCCCTTTTTTTTTTTCTCTCTGCGCTATGTTGTGCATAAATATGTGATTCTTCAGAATTTGTTTTAGTCTTTGCCCGATGAAGAGGCCTGTGTAGTCTCGAAAGCTTGCAATTTGTTGCCATCTTTTCAGTTAGCCATTAAAAGGAATCAACCACTGAGGACTCTCAATTCTAAATATTTTTCACTCCCTGGACACATTTAAGCTATTACTATGGGCATACAGGTAATTGAATGGTTTAACCAGTCTTAGCTTTATGCCTCATAGCTGCGGTGTAGATGTTGAGAAAAGCAGTTTTATGTTAATTATTTCTTCCAGACTCCGGGGAGTGTGGTGCCAGGAAGACATCCCTGCCTCCTCTCCATTATTATGGCACCCCCCCATGCACATCACACTGACCTAGGATGTGCAGTTGCGGTGACGTAATCCTGTGCATGCGCCGTGCACTTGCCCAGTTATGGGTACCATATCCACCCTTCTGTGGGCAGTCTTAATAAAACTTCTGCGCAGGTGTCGGCGAGTCTGCTACTGCACAATGACTCGCTGAAGATCGATGAAGACTCTGCCCATAGGAGGGCGGATAACTGCACGTCACAGATCAGTGTGACGTGCATAGGAGGGGGTGTGCCATTATAATGGAGAGGAGGAAAATGTATGTTAATGATTTCTTCGAGGCTTTGTGCGGTGTCTGGAAGAAATCATTAACATAAAACTGATTTTCTCTACATCCACACTGCAGACCATTCTATCACCTGTATGCCCATAGTAACAGCTTAAATTCATCAAGGGGCCAAAAGATTCCCTTTAAGGCAATGTATCTAGGAAATTAATAAATTTAAATCGATATATCATATCCAACTTTTGTGTCTAAAGTATGGTGTAGTAGTCCAAACTTCAGGTCATATTTCCTGCAATGAAGCTCACAGGACTGCACCAACATTAATTTTATGACAAGTGTCATATGTTTTAGAAGTATCTTGTGTAAAAATGTATACTACTTAGAAATGCAAATCTGCAACTCAATAATCCAGAACAACTGGTAAAAGTAAAGATATCTGTATTCATCTACATAGCAAAATATGTGGCGACAGTGTCACAACCCATTAGAAAAACTTTAACAGGCAAAATCAGTGAAAGAAAAAAAAAAAAAAAAAAAAAAAAAAAATGGAAATTCAGTAGGACCTTAAGAAGTCTCAGAAATAGAACTTTCTAACAGAAAGAAACAGCTTTTGCAGACTGCATAAGGGCTTGTTCCGACGAGCAGTCTGATGCCGACAAAGCCACCGACCGATACAGCGTTTCTGGCCGAACAGGACACCATGCAGTGATGTGACCAGTGATGTGACCATTAGGGTCATTGATCCAAGTGGCTTTAAGTCTCTTCAGTTGTAGGCAATTGGGACCTGCCATTACAGTGCTTTCCATGTAAACATAGAGGCATTCTGCCAGTGTGATCAATGACCCCAATGGTTACACAATATTACAGTGGCCCATCAGAACCATGGCTTCAACGCTTGCCCCAGGTTAGCATGGCGTTAATGCTGTACTGTCCTATATGCACTTCTATGCTTTCTCTTAACTCCAGGGAAATGTGGACGGATTCACAGGTTCACAAGCATCTTCCTTGACGGACAGACCCCACAGAACAGGGGCAATACCCAGTCTCTGCAGATAACAGGAACGGGAATAACTGCGGATTCAGATCACAGGAATATTGCTGGGTGCAGACCAGGACTATCACGCTCTCACAGGCTACTAAAAACTTCCTTTCTTTTAGTCCAGTCCATTGTGGGTGCCTTTTTTTGGGAACGCTTTTGGTGGGCTCGTTCCTTGGCTATGGCCAGTGACATGTTAAGATCAAGAGTTTCAGCTGCAGGCACGGGGTCAATGATGGGTGCTGGGTCAGATTCCGGAGTTACCTATAAAAAAAATAAAAATATTACATTTTAATTTTATAGTCACAGCTGGTGTTTGCATTACAAACACAGTACAGACGACATGACCTTGTTATATAGAAGTAACAAAGCCATCAAGGTGAAAACAGCAGATCAGTACGTACAGAGGAGGGGTGAGCCATGGGGCAGAACTGTGTGAGAAATACACCAGGCCCGACACAGCTGCTCCAACTACCTGCTGTGTATAGAACCGTAGTATATCCATTTGGATCCGGTTTGAGTTTACATTTTAAAGGGGGTTGTCTTACTTTAATTTGATGGTCTACCCTTAGGATAAATCATCAATAACAGGTCAATGGGGGGGGGCGGGAGTGGAGTGAAACCTGGCACCTCCACAGATCAGCTGATCTTGGCGCCAGTTACAGCCAAAAGTGATCAGTTGTAGAGTGAAACAGCACAGCACCATCAACTGTATAGTGGCCGCAGCTGAGTACTGCAGATCCACTGCTATGAGAATGGATGGCTTTCTACACAATCTTAGACAGACATACAGTCACCAGTACAACACTTGGCATTTCAGTCACCCACAAACAATACATTGATCAACTGGGTGCATGCTCAATTGCCACTCCAGTCACACTTTTCCTCAATGGAAAATCTGCAAAAAGAGGACAACATCTCCATCAGTAGTGGTCCTAGCAATAAGAAGCCTAGCGATCAGCTATTTATCATTCAACTTGTGGATTAATAACAGATGTCCATCGGTGAAAGTCCCCTTTATGCTTTATTCGGCCCCACACCATAGTATCAGTAGTTTTATGGTCTCCATTTTGGATCCACCAAAGCGCCCGTATACTTAAAGAACCAAACCTATGCTAAAGGCTGATGCTTTCGAACTCTGTGGTCCAAACAGATTTTTAAAGCAGTTTCCCCCAAAATTCATTTATCACCCTTTTGCAGAGAGCTAGGAGAGCAGTCTACGCCAAGAAGTAAACTGCGTGGTGGTGACATGCACACTAAAAGCTCTAGTCACATAAGGGAACTTGGGACCACAGGTCTAGTGATCAGTGGGCTGTCCAGTAGTAGAATCATACATTTACCCACAAAACATGTGATAAAGTATTTATTGGAGATTAATGCAATATTCTAGCCCATAAAAGTTACCTTTTCACTCTGTTCTGTGGATGACATATCTAATGGCAGAGGCTCTGGAGAAGACACCGGGGAGTCTCCTGAAACATCATTCTCCAGATGCACATCGGACTGGTCCTCCTGAAATGCAAGATAATAAGTTTAAAGGATTGTTCACTACCTGGACATTATAAAAAGTATTAGAGGGAGGTGGAACACGTCACACACGGGAGATATGACCGCTGCAACATTGACTATGTTACTGGACAACCCATAATCACATATGTAAGGTTAAGAAAGAACAGTGACACTATACAGTACACAGCATTACCTTTTCAATGTCTCCATTGGCAACTTTATCCGGCAATGGACCTAGAAAATAGAATGATATTGTTAAAACTACAAGTTTTAAGTCCTGAAATGCAAATAATGCTGACCACAACCAAAAAAAAAAAAAAAAAGATTGAAGGGAATCTGTCAGTAGGCAAACCCCTCCTAAGCCATCTATAAGGGCACGTAGGTCATAGGAAGCTGAATAAAATGGATAAGGGTTTAATCTGCAGGTCAACAGCATTAGGCTACGTGCAGGTGAGGACCAGCATAGCAATGTGGGGAGAAAATGTATCTTATTCTCCCTAGCAGCATTCCAGTTTTAATCACTGCTATGAGTATACAGAGCAGCCGCTGTAGCTGCGCACCTGGCCCTGACTGACAGCCGCCCCAATGCAAAACCAGTATCAGTAAGGCCACTGTATACTCAGAAATCATGCCCCCAGACCTGACTGATGCTGGCTCTGCATTGGGGCGGCTGTCAGTCAGGGCCAGGGGTTTCAGTCACTGCTATGAGTATACAGAGCAGCCGCTGTAACTGCGCCCCTGACTGACAGCCGCCCCAATGCAAAACCAGTATCAGTAAGGCCCAGGGGTGGGGTTACAGTGAAGCCACTGTATACTCAGAGGTGACTGAACCCATGCTGGCATCGCCCCCTGTGACTGAAATCATGCCCCCAGACCTGACTGATGCTGGCTCTGCATTGGGGTCCGCTGTCAGTCACTGCTCTGATAATACAGAGTGGCCCCTGTAACCGCACCACCAGCATTAGGACCGTCTGTCAGTCAGGGCCGGGGGTGCAGTTACAGTAGCCGCTCTGTGTACTCAGAGCAGTGACCAAAACTGTGCCGGCACCACCCACCGTGACTGAAATATGAACACTGCTGGGGAGAATAAAGTTCATTTTCTCCCCACAGCGTTGGGCTACGTGCAGGCACCAGCTAGCATAATAACGTTATTAACCTGCAAATTAATAGCGCCATTTTCTGATGTCTGATGACAGGTTCCCTTTAAAATAATCTCTGGAGACACATTCTCTGGGAGATCAGTGTCCAGTCCATAGATCTTACTTATGTGGGCTCCAGGGCGGAGCCCACATCTTTCCCGACACATGTCAGCTGTTTTGAACAGCCGACACGCACCTCTAAGGCTATGTTCAGATTTGCGTTGTTGGGCGCAGCGTCGGCGACGCAACCAACAACGCATGTACACAACGCAGCGTTTTGCGACGCATGCGTTGTCATAAGATCGTGCAGAGCAGGAATTTCGGCGCAGGGAAAACGCTACAAGTAGCGTCCTCTGCGCCCTGTCTGTGCGTCAATATGACACATGCGTTGTAAAACGCAATACAACATATACCGGCGCATGTCCACGCGACCCCCCCCCACCCCCATGTTAAAGATAGGGTGGCGCATGATGCACGCGTCGACGACGCTGCGCCCATCAACGCAAATGTGAACATAGCCTAACAGCCATGTGTGGAATAGCGATCCACCCACGGATGTTAACCTGTTAAATGCCACTGTCAACCTCTGACAGCGACATGTAACTCACATTTCCGGTAAGCGCACCGGAAATCCTGCCCATCGGTGACCCAGCCACGTGATCATGGGTCACCGATAGGTTGGCATGACAACCAAAGGTCTCCAGCAGACCTCTATACTTGTCGTAGCCGGATTGCTATGAGCGCTGCCCTGTGATCAGCACTCAAAGCAAGCGAGCAATTCTGCTACATACAAACGATCTGATCAGCGTCTGTATGTAGCAGAGCCCATCAGATAACTGCAGATTCTAGACTATTGAAGCATGCAAAAAGTAAAACAAAACCACACACATATATATACACATATATATACACATACATACATACATATATATATATATATATATATATATACATACACACACACACACACACACACACACACATATACATATATACACGTACGTATGTGCACAAGTTACAGATTTGCCTCTCAAATATTTTGTGCGGATTCTGCATCTCTTGGCAGAAAACGCAGGAGCGGATTTGATGCGTTTTTACCCCTGCGGATTTCTATAATGGAATGGGTAACAAAGACGCTGCAGATCTGCACAAAAGAAGCGACATGCTCCTTTTAATCCGCAGCTTTTCTGCATGGAATTTTCCACACTATTAGCACAGCATTTTTCTTTATCCATTGATTTACATTTTACTGTAAATCACTTGCGGATCTGTAGCGTTTCTGCACAGTAAAAAACGCTGCGGATCCGCACTAGATCAGCAACGTGTACACATACCCTAAGAGTTCAAATCATCCCCCTTTCGTCCCATTCAAAATAAAAAAAATAAATAAAAAAAAAATTAAGATGCTACAGGTCTCGGAAAATGGCACTTTTTTTTAACAAAAAGTTAGCTTTTTTTTTTTTTTCACACCACTTAAATAAAACAGCCTAGACATGTTTGGTGTCCATGAACTCAATGACCTAGAGAATCATAATGGCCGGTCATTTTTAGGATTTCGTGAACATGGTTATACCCCACACAACACTGTGGAATTGCACTTTTTTTGCAATTTCACCGCATTTGGACTCCCCCCCACCCCCCACCGTTTTGCAGTACACGATATGTTAAAACAAATGGTGACGTTCAAAAGTTCAACTTGTCCTGCAAAAAACAAGCCCTCACATGGCCATTTGACAGAAAAATAAATAAAAAGTTATGACTCTGGGAAGAGGGGGCGCAAAAGAAAAAAAACAAAACAAAAAAAATACGAAAATGCAAAAACAAAAATACCTCCATTCTTGAAGTGCGTTAACAGCTCATTTACATATGAAAAAAAACAAACTTGGATTTCTCAGAAATAAAACCTAGGAAGCTGAACACAATGATACCTAGATATCTGCGATCAGATGACCTACATGCCCATGGAGACAGCTGAGGAGCGAGGAGGGTGATTCTACTGACAGTCCCAAGAACCTTAAAGGAAATCTATGGTGGAAAATTTAGTGTCCAGGTTTGGAACCACAATAAAACAGAAGTGTGAAATAAATGAGACCCTTCGGTCCATTTAGTTCTACAGGGTGGGCTACGGTCTTTGCAATATGTTGTTGAAGTGTGTGGTAATCTCTGTACAGCTCTGTGGAATATGATGGCACTTTACACAGAATAATCCATATGCTTGTACAGATAAATTCATTCTTCAATAAAACCGTTATAAGACCATGTCTGTAAAGTGCTGTGGAAATAATGGTGCTATGTAAGTGAGTAAAAATAAAAAAAGGGTCTACTATGAAAAGTATTACCTTGGAGATTAGTGTGGCCCAGGAGGGAGAAAAAGTAATAAAGAGGAAATATAAATCTCTCCAAACAAGTAACAAGCCAGCATTGTGGGAGTCATCAGGAAGGGCTGAGATCAAAAGCTGCTAGCAAACTGCTAGATGAGCAAGTTGCTGGCGTCCTTCATACAGCCCCCACGTGGAGCGGAACGTATAATCCGGCTAAGCAGATTGGAGAGGAGAGGAGGGAGCAAGGATCAGCCCCTCACAATCCCATCCTACTCACCTGTCAAGTGCTCCCGTCCGGGGGTCACATGACATTCCTGGAAGTATTTATCCGTCAGCGGATCCACCACCAGCAGGGACGTTTCATCACCACCGGCTTTGATGGCACTCACCACATCGCCATGCTGTTTCCCCAACATGCTCTCCCCATTGACCTGAAAGAAACAAGACCATAGTAATGTGACTGCTGCCACTTCATTCTCATGGTCGGATATAGAATGGGGTTTTTTCGCCAACTATTTACAGGGTCTTTACAGGAGGTTTTCAACATTGGATATTCATCGCTTGTTAGAGTCTCCTGACAATATTCAGATCACAAAGAGCCTCCTTGGGAAACCTGGTAGCAAGTGTTCAATTACCCTCCAGCGCCACTACAGGGAAAGTTAGGTATTACACCAGGTCAGCGGTCTGTCCAGGACTGGTCCTCCAGATAGTGGATAGATATATGAAAAGGGGCATGAAGTGATCTGCTAATATCATAAGATCTCGTTTGCTCCATTATGGATCTGAATTAAACATTCATGGTGGTTATAGATGAAAATAAAATGACTGACACGCAATGAATGTGTATGCAAGTCATCTCTAAAGCTCTGGGAACCCTCAGGCAGGATCTTCTGATTGATGTGACAATCCCTTAACCCTAAGGCATTGTGCACATGTTGCAGATTTGTCATTTTGTTTCTGAGCAGCTTTATCACAAAACCCCCGATGCACAGAAATCTGCACCAAGTACTGAACGTGTACACATACCCTCATCCTGCTGAGGACACATCTCATGCATCCTTGCAGGGCAGCACGTCAATAGCCAAAGATGTACGAGACGCCTCCTGGCTACTAATGGCCACACCTCAGCTACAGAAGAGAGATCACAGGCTTCATTTCCAAGAGAATCAACATAGCAGATGTAATCCAGCCTGAGATATCGGGGGTTAAAGTGAGATGCAGAACTCTGCATGTCCAAAAACATCAGTTTCAAAATGAGCCCTTGATCGTTTCTGCAGCTTTTCTCTCTCCCCTTAAGATTGTAAAACTATAAATCTGGTTAATCCTACTGACCCCCAAAATTATGTTACAGGAGGACAAAAAAAAAAAAAATATATATATATATATATATATTCTGCATAAATATATACAGCTATATTATAAAGGCTCATCTGCACCCTTTACTAGGCCCAGAACCAGTCGTGGCCCAGTGTGATGCAGATTATACTGGGTATATGAAGCTCAACGTCACAACTTTTACACTCCTGCCCATAAAAAAAAAAAAAATGCTTGACACAAACTAACGACGATAATTCTCAGCCATCACCCCATAGGTCTTGATACAGCTTTTACGTAATATTTCTCCTCCACTCTTACCTGGGTGTCTCCCCATCCCGTATCATAAAGAGACCAGCTCCTTCACACCTCTCATTGCCTATACCAACTCACCCCGAATATTAGTCATGTTCTTGGCAATTATTCTATCGCTTGTGCTACCATTAACATTCGGAAACACTTACGGTATATTAGAGACTCATCCGTTGCCCTCCGTCACCATGTAGCTAAACAGCTGCTGTAGTATACTCAGAGGACCTTACCTCTAAAATACGATCTTTTGGAAGAAGCCCGGACCGCTCAGCAGGCGAGTCAGGATCAACGGCTCGGACATACTGCCCTGGATGATTCTTGTCACTGTGGAGATTGAATCCGTACCCTCCGGAGCCCTTCTTCATGGTACACAGCCTGGGACGTCCTTCACTCTGAAGTGAGAAACGTGCATTCATACTGGCCACATTTATGTATATTTATCAAGGTTGGCACCTAACATTCGGAAAAATTGCTAAGGTCCACCCAAGCAAATAAGATTAGGATGGAGGCAAGGTCCCTCAGAAGTCACACCCTCAGCCCTGTGCTTGGATCCTTTCCATCAAGCAGGGCATGGAGACTTGTGTTATGCCAACCATACCCCTGCCGGCATGCCTAGACACGCCACACAAATCCGTTTCATTGTGTGTTGGCAGCTTAGACCTGGGCATTACACATTATAAAACGTCTCTGGTCTCCAACCTGCACCTCAGACGCAGGAGGAGTATTATTAGTTATACAAGAGGAAGTGCTGTGGCCACCAAGTCAGACAGGCAGGGGAGCGGGTGGAGGACATGGAGCCGCAGCACATGCACAGTATGAAGGTACATACAGATGGAGATCAGGAAACCCTCAACAGCAACTAAACCCTAGAATAGATTCTCCCCATTTACGGCAAAGCATCGCCCATTTATCAGCAGCCACCAGAATGGAGTTGTGGAACCGGTCATTAGATCCATGGTGTCCAAACCTCGGGCAGAATGAATGTGAGCCCGACTGCTCAACTGCAGCCAGGTCGGTCTTTCTCTGAAACATTGAGGCATTTGAGAAATCAGTCTGAATAGTCAACCACGGCCTATAAGCAGAGATTGACTAGTCTGGTGTGGTCCCCGGCCGTCCGCACTGACCTAGGTGACTGACCGGTCTCGACCATGTGAACAGAGAGAGGCCTATCAATTAACAGGAGCGGTGCAGAGAAAAGGTGGCTAGGAACTATAGGAAGACCTAACCCGATGCAGTCCCATGGCCAGCTTCTCCCTGCAACCGTTCTAGTCGACTGACAGTTCTCTACCATGTGTAAGTAAGTGGAGACCAATCAGCTGGAGCTTGGTGTGGAGAAGTCAGCTGGGAGCTGCACCGAGTAGTCAGGCCTTCCTCATTCCCGCTGCTGTATTTCAGAGTAACCATTACCTGGCTGCAATTGCACAGCCTGGATCAGATTCATGCTGCTGGTGGCTCGGGCAACATGAATCGGATGAGGGATTCCCATTAAGATATGCAGTAAAGCGCCTTATACTTTGCCCACTTAGAGGAGCAATCTTGCTCCGCTCGCCTCCACATCCAGACGTGTCGTCTACAGATACCTGCCATGTTGCGTGTGAGCAGCAGGTATAGTACACTTGTCCTGGTCATTAGGCTAGGACAGAAGAGGGGCAGCCGCTTACTCCCCATTGCAGAGTCTAGCGTTCATGTGTAGGTATTTGGGGGAGATTGCAGACAGCGGTCATGTGTCACTGACGCTCCATACAAGTGACTAGTGCGCTTGGTGTATAGCGCCAGTATCCGAACCAGTCAGTCTGCAGCATGCAGAACTGTCACTTCTTGAGGACTGAACACTACACACTATCCAGCCTCTTACAACTTCCTATATATTACCAAGAACGGCCAAGTGATTAATAGCAAAATATGGAAGCGGAGTAAAAACACAACTCACACATATAGCCTCACCTTTTCGGTTACAGATGCAGGGGGCTCTTTAATAGCCTGGAAAAAGACACGGTAATTAAAGAGGTGAAGTCACCAGAAGTATTATACAGATCATGAAAAATTAACAGCATTTTCCATTAATTTGAAATATTGACCTATTGAGAAATTACGGTATTTCGTTGCATAGTATGGCGCCACTTGATGTATGAAGTGTAGAGCAAACAGCATACAGATACATGATGCTCAGGTACTCGCCCCTTTGTCACATTCTCAGCATGGTGATGCTCTGCTAACTCCACAGAGGCCTATACAAACTAAGATGGAGCATGTGCAGCAGTATATACCTGTATGCAGCAATCGGTCCGATCCGATGGGCGTCGCGGTCCGGGGCCTCCATCTTCTTACGAGGACGTCCTCTTGTCTTCACACTGCGGCTCCGGCATACTTTATCTGGCCTGTTGAGGGCAGAGCAAAGTACTGCAGTGCGCAGGCGCCGGGCCTCTCTGACCTTTCCTGGCGCCTGCACACTGCAGTACTTTGCTCTGCCCTCAACAGGGCAGACAAAGTACGCCTGCGCCGGAGCGTGAAGACAAGAAGAGGATGTCATCATAAGATGAGAGGCCCCGGACCGCGACGCCCTTTGGACCAGAACCGCCCATGGGCGAGTATAATGTAACCTCTTTTTCTCATCTTTCAGGATACATCGGGGGCTTATCTACAGCATTCCAGATTGCTGTAGATAAACCCCTGATGCCGGTGGGCTTAGCTCACCTTCGATTTTGGGGGTGACAGGTTCCCTTTAAGCAGGGCACCCTATAATTGCATTGAGTCTGAAATGTTACACCATCTGGCGTATATTCCTGGTGTAATTTAAAATTATGATGAGTTTGGTAGGCAAGCTTTGCCAAGTCCTGCCGCCCGATTTGGCAGAGCTGTCAGGAGTAGTACAAAAATGGCAAAAGTCAAAGTTTGTGTGACATTTCAAGATGTTTTAAGCCAGAAGTCTGACAAATATCATTGATGAACTATGTCCATAGTCGTTAGTAAATTTCCATCGAGTCTCTTGCCCTCCCTAAATTTTCAGATCAGTCTCCTTACCCCTCTGGGAGTGTACTATGTAGCCCCTAGTATTGCATTTACAGCAACCAGAAGGGGGAAGGGGACCAATTGGCGGTAACGTGCAGCATTAAGGAGTAAACAGACGGTGCATGTAGAGTTTTTTGGACTTGTGGGCAAAAAGACAGGAAATTAATAAATAAACGGATCGTGTGGCATCGTCCAGCAGTCTGGATACTATCACAGATTGTCAATTTGTATCTGTGCGCCAAAGATGAAAATTCTGACGTTTTATGTGAATTTAATGAGCTGAATAAATGACCCCTTTAAGTCCTTCATGAGGGGGAGAAGAGCCGAGAGTTCATCTGGGAGGGAATGCACACAGCAGTGGCCCCGCATCATAGTGTAGACTGGCGGACCCCCATTTACACACTGCCCCATCTCGGCTCCCTTTGGCTTCAGGGAGGGTGCAGATATGCCATCACTTTGGCCCCATAGAAATGAATGGGATTTTGTAAATTCCCATGTCCTGTTGCATACGAAGAAAGCATTGACATTGCAGTCCTGTCCTTCCTCCACCCATGAAGTAACTATTCTGAGCACAGTGGTGTCAGTGCCGAGGCTCCGCTCTGACAATGGGGGGTGGGGGTCTGCAGGAAGGAAATAGCCAAACAATCGATGTGGGCAGGAGGGCAAGCTGGTAACTCAATGCCAGGAGAGGACACAAGATGGAGGTCTGCAGTTGTCACCCAGTGCACATGGGCTGTTGCTGAGCAGCTACAGGCGCAGATTTCTGCAGTAAACCAGGAGAAACTCGCACATATCATGAACCCGGGTCGTCCTGTCAGGGGCGGACATCCTCAATGTTGTGTCTGGTAAAAAAAGCCCTGAAACGGGATATGAAGTTTGGTGTGGGGGCAACATGATGTATTCCCCCAGAGAGGCAGGCTGTAAGGAAGATGGCCGACAGCACTGCGGTGGGCCTCAGCCCGACCGCTCATGGACGCAGAGGGGATACGGTAACAGCACACGTCCGGTCAGATGTACTGTGAGGAACAGACACATAATAAGGCCAGGTTATCATCTGCATACGCAAACTAATGCCAATACGAATGTTTACGCAGCGTTTACCACATCAGCTTACGCATGACGGCAAGGAAAACCGCTGCATGTGCTTGTATGCATTTCTTGCCTGCCTTTATGCGCATGCGTTCGATATTTCCAGGAGGGCGTGTCTCAATCAGTTCCTGGACATGCGCAGTCCGAAGTACGCAAGCGCATCAAACGCATGCGTTCCCATAGACAGCAATGCGCTTTTTAACGCACTCATCCGCATATTTGACAGATTTTTGAATCCTCCAAAAATGCAACATGTTGCATTCGCAGGACACCGCCGCACACTGCGAAAAGACGTATGCGTACGCAAAAGCATGTATACGCATGTCCATGCGTACACCATGTACACATGCAGATGTATGCGGACCAAACGCTGCACGCACAGACGAAGGCCGGTTTCACATTTGCGTCTGTGTACGCAGTGTTTCATCCGCATACGTCATGCGTACATATATTTAACATGGTGTACGTATGCACATGCAGCTTTTTTTTGCTGTCATGAGTAAGCTGATGCGGATAAAAAAACGCTGCGCTTGCGTATGCAGGTGATACACTGCGTACATATACTCATATGTGAACTTAGCCTTAGGCAGGGTTCACATTGCGTTAATGCAGGCCGTTCAACACATGCGTTAATGGGCTGCTGTTAACACAAGTGCCGACTTGCTAGCGCAGATAGAGCTAGCAGATGCTGTATCTGCGCTAGCGGTGACGGGCCCGGAAATGCTGCAGCCCGCGTCCCAGGGTCAGTCACTCAATGACGGCACATCGCTAGTGGTCGCCCATTAGGCTGGGTTCAGATTGCGTTTTAGCAGTCCGTTAACGCTGCCATTGAGCTCTATTTCGGGCCCATCGCTAGCTCTATCTGCACTAGCTGAACGGGCTGCTGTTAACGCAGTGTGAACCCAGCCTTATGGGCGTGCGCTAGCAATGCACCCGAAATAGAGCTCAATGGCAGCGTTAACAGACTGCGTTACACCGCGTTATGCCACGGTGTAAGGCAGTCTCTCTAACGGACTGCTAAAACGCAATCTGAACCCAGCCTTAGTGATGACACGGGAGCTCATGTGGAGGACTGGTCATGGGGCCTGGCACAGTTTTGGGAGACACGAACAGGCTGCACTTTAATATGCACAGAATATCAGTGCTCTCTGCAGCACATGTCCTGCGTACAGCGGGCAATGTGCTGCCGAGAACGATGATAAGAAAGTTTAAGAGTAGTTTCACCCCACCAATGAGCACTTTGCTGATATGGCAGCCCATTTATACTGGCTGATAATGGGTAAGCGAGCAAAAACGTAACCCACACAGCGATAAGCGCTGCCGACCATCATCCACACAGCGATAAGCGCTGCCGACCATCATCCACACAGCGATAAGCGCTGCCGACCATCATCCACACAGCGATAAGCGCTGCCGACCATCATCCACACAGCGATAAGCGCTGCCGACCATCATCCACACAGCGATAAGCGCTGCCGACCATCATCCACACAGCGATAAGCGCTGCCGACCATCATCCACACAGCGATAAGCGCTGCCGACCATCATCCACACAGCGATAAGCGCTGCCGACCATCATCCACACAGCGATAAGCGCTGCCGACCATCATCCACACAGCGATAAGCGCTGCCGACCATCATCCACACAGCGATAAGCGCTGCCGACCATCATCCACACAGCGATAAGCGCTGCCGACCATCATCCACACAGCGATAAGCGCTGCCGACCATCATCCACACAGCGATAAGCGCTGCCGACCATCATCCACACAGCGATAAGCGCTGCCGACCATCATCCACACAGCGATAAGCGCTGCCGACCATCATCCACACAGCGATAAGCGCTGCCGACCATCATCCACACAGCGATAAGCGCTGCCGACCATCATCCACACAGCGATAAGCGCTGCCGACCATCATCCACACAGCGATAAGCGCTGCCGACCATCATCCACACAGCGATAAGCGCTGCCGACCATCATCCACACAGCGATAAGCGCTGCCGACCATCATCCACACAGCGATAAGCGCTGCCGACCATCATCCACACAGCGATAAGCGCTGCCGACCATCATCCACACAGCGATAAGCGCTGCCGACCATCATCCACACAGCGATAAGCGCTGCCGACCATCATCCACACAGCGATAAGCGCTGCCGACCATCATCCACACAGCGATAAGCGCTGCCGACCATCATCCACACAGCGATAAGCGCTGCCGACCATCATCCACACAGCGATAAGCGCTGCCGACCATCATCCACACAGCGATAAGCGCTGCCGACCATCATCCACACAGCGATAAGCGCTGCCGACCATCATCCACACAGCGATAAGCGCTGCCGACCATCATCCACACAGCGATAAGCGCTGCCGACCATCATCCACACAGCGATAAGCGCTGCCGACCATCATCCACACAGCGATAAGCGCTGCCGACCATCATCCACACAGCGATAAGCGCTGCCGACCATCATCCACACAGCGATAAGCGCTGCCGACCATCATCCACACAGCGATAAGCGCTGCCGACCATCATCCACACAGCGATAAGCGCTGCCGACCATCATCCACACAGCGATAAGCGCTGCCGACCATCATCCACACAGCGATAAGCGCTGCCGACCATCATCCACACAGCGATAAGCGCTGCCGACCATCATCCACACAGCGATAAGCGCTGCCGACCATCATCCACACAGCGATAAGCGCTGCCGACCATCATCCACACAGCGATAAGCGCTGCCGACCATCATCCACACAGCGATAAGCGCTGCCGACCATCATCCACACAGCGATAAGCGCTGCCGACCATCATCCACACAGCGATAAGCGCTGCCGACCATCATCCACACAGCGATAAGCGCTGCCGACCATCATCCACACAGCGATAAGCGCTGCCGACCATCATCCACACAGCGATAAGCGCTGCCGACCATCATCCACACAGCGATAAGCGCTGCCGACCATCATCCACACAGCGATAAGCGCTGCCGACCATCATCCACACAGCGATAAGCGCTGCCGACCATCATCCACACAGCGATAAGCGCTGCCGACCATCATCCACACAGCGATAAGCGCTGCCGACCATCATCCACACAGCGATAAGCGCTGCCGACCATCATCCACACAGCGATAAGCGCTGCCGACCATCATCCACACAGCGATAAGCGCTGCCGACCATCATCCACACAGCGATAAGCGCTGCCGACCATCATCCACACAGCGATAAGCGCTGCCGACCATCATCCACACAGCGATAAGCGCTGCCGACCATCATCCACACAGCGATAAGCGCTGCCGACCATCATCCACACAGCGATAAGCGCTGCCGACCATCATCCACACAGCGATAAGCGCTGCCGACCATCATCCACACAGCGATAAGCGCTGCCGACCATCATCCACACAGCGATAAGCGCTGCCGACCATCATCCACACAGCGATAAGCGCTGCCGACCATCATCCACACAGCGATAAGCGCTGCCGACCATCATCCACACAGCGATAAGCGCTGCCGACCATCATCCACACAGCGATAAGCGCTGCCGACCATCATCCACACAGCGATAAGCGCTGCCGACCATCATCCACACAGCGATAAGCGCTGCCGACCATCATCCACACAGCGATAAGCGCTGCCGACCATCATCCACACAGCGATAAGCGCTGCCGACCATCATCCACACAGCGATAAGCGCTGCCGACCATCATCCACACAGCGATAAGCGCTGCCGACCATCATCCACACAGCGATAAGCGCTGCCGACCATCATCCACACAGCGATAAGCGCTGCCGACCATCATCCACACAGCGATAAGCGCTGCCGACCATCATCCACACAGCGATAAGCGCTGCCGACCATCATCCACACAGCGATAAGCGCTGCCGACCATCATCCACACAGCGATAAGCGCTGCCGACCATCATCCACACAGCGATAAGCGCTGCCGACCATCATCCACACAGCGATAAGCGCTGCCGACCATCATCCACACAGCGATAAGCGCTGCCGACCATCATCCACACAGCGATAAGCGCTGCCGACCATCATCCACACAGCGATAAGCGCTGCCGACCATCATCCACACAGCGATAAGCGCTGCCGACCATCATCCACACAGCGATAAGCGCTGCCGACCATCATCCACACAGCGATAAGCGCTGCCGACCATCATCCACACAGCGATAAGCGCTGCCGACCATCATCCACACAGCGATAAGCGCTGCCGACCATCATCCACACAGCGATAAGCGCTGCCGACCATCATCCACACAGCGATAAGCGCTGCCGACCATCATCCACACAGCGATAAGCGCTGCCGACCATCATCCACACAGCGATAAGCGCTGCCGACCATCATCCACACAGCGATAAGCGCTGCCGACCATCATCCACACAGCGATAAGCGCTGCCGACCATCATCCACACAGCGATAAGCGCTGCCGACCATCATCCACACAGCGATAAGCGCTGCCGACCATCATCCACACAGCGATAAGCGCTGCCGACCATCATCCACACAGCGATAAGCGCTGCCGACCATCATCCACACAGCGATAAGCGCTGCCGACCATCATCCACACAGCGATAAGCGCTGCCGACCATCATCCACACAGCGATAAGCGCTGCCGACCATCATCCACACAGCGATAAGCGCTGCCGACCATCATCCACACAGCGATAAGCGCTGCCGACCATCATCCACACAGCGATAAGCGCTGCCGACCATCATCCACACAGCGATAAGCGCTGCCGACCATCATCCACACAGCGATAAGCGCTGCCGACCATCATCCACACAGCGATAAGCGCTGCCGACCATCATCCACACAGCGATAAGCGCTGCCGACCATCATCCACACAGCGATAAGCGCTGCCGACCATCACACATGCTGACATCCTGTTGCCTTTGTAGGAGCAGAGAGCAGTAGCGGCCGCAGCAGTGAGAGCGCAGCCACTTGTGACGTCACTGCTATATGTCCCTCCCGCCCACAGCCGCCTATAGCGGGGTCACCGGAGGCTCTTACCTGAGGGGGCTCCTCACTCTGCTCCTCGGGCCCTTGCACCTCCAGGATGAGCGCTTCTGTGGCCCCCCGGATCTTGCCGACCACCTGCTGATGCCCGAGTTCCCGCACGTCCTCCCCGCATACCCGGATCAGCCGATCCCCCGCCCGCAGCCCGGACTTCTCTGCGATGGAGCCCGGCTCCACAAGTCTCACGAACTGGCCCGGCCGGCTCTTCTCACTGTGCAGGTGGAAGCCGTAGCCCCCGGGCCCTTTCTCCAGGACGCACGTCCGCTCCGCAGCCATCCTCCGCCCGTTACCTTATGTGTTCTACTGTCCCGAAACTCTTCGGAGAACGTCACTTATAACAGCGGAGGGATAACTGTGTAGACTGACAGCAGGGCCCACCAATCAGCGCACTGGATGAATTGAACGGTGGCTTCTCATTGGATGAGAAAGTCAAAAGTAAAGCGATCATGCAAATAGAGGAAAGTGTGAGCCGCACCCACTTCTTGTTTAATCGCAGCAAAGCACTCACTTATCACATGACCACCAGAACTATGCCACAGGACCACGTGACCAGCAGGAGCCGCTCGGGAGTCGGGTCTGTGACCTGTGCGTCCTGGTGTCCCCAGCCGTCAGCTATTACTCCCTGGTAGCAGCCCGCACAGAGAGAGACGCAAAACCTCTAATATTCTGTAGTGAAAAAGGAGCTAAGCCTGACCCCCCTAATACCAAGCCAAGAAAGAGGCACCGCTCCTGCGGCAGCCCCCCCAGAGCCACCCACACAGTATGGCAGCCCCCACAGTGCTCCCTACACAGTAAGAAGCCCCCACACCTTATTCCATAGACTGAACGGTGGAGGAAAGAGCTGTCCGCTCTCTGCTACACCACAGACAACTGAGCTTAGGACAGACCCCCAACTCAGGGCACAGCGGCCCGAATGTGGGACAGCCAGCAGAATCCGGGACAGACCCCCAACACACGGATCAGCGGCCCGAATGTGGGACAGCCAGCAGAATCCGGGACAGACCCCCAACTCAGGGCACAGCGGCCCGAATGTGGGACAGCCAGCAGAATCCGGGACAGACCCCCAACACACGGATCAGCGGCCCGAATGTGGGACAGCCAGCAGAATCCGGGACAGACCCCCAACACACGGATCAGCGGCCCGAATGTGGGACAGCCAGCAGAATCCGGGACAGACCCCCAACTCAGGGCACAGCGGCCCGAATGTGGGACAGCCAGCAGAATCCGGGACAGACCCCCAACACACGGATCAGCGGCCCGAATGTGGGACAGCCAGCAGAATCCGGGACAGACCCCCAACACACGGATCAGCGGCCCGAATGTGGGACAGCCAGCAGAATCCGGGACAGACCCCCAACTCACGGATCAGTGGCCCGAATGTGGGACAGCCAGCAGAATCCGGGACAGACCCCCAACTCACGGATCAGTGGCCCGAATGTGGGACAGCCAGCAGAATCCGGGACAGACCCCCAACTCACGGATCAACGGCCCGAATGTGGGACAGTCCCGGTGAATCCAGGACAGACCCTAAGTTATGGCACAGCACCCCAAATGTGGCACAGTCTCTCAATCCAGGACAGACCCCAACTCACAGCACAGCGGCCCAAATGTCGGACAGCCAGCAGAATCCGGGACAGTTTAACAGTATATCGGTGTGAGGTTGTGTGTTATTAAAATCACCTAGGCAGGTTAACGATGCAACTATTTTTATTCCATACATCCATGGTTGTACAACAAATCCAGGTAGATGGCCAGCATATAATGTCCTCAGTCCACAAGTTCCCAATCTGATATTGGCAGGCCGACTGGCCCCGTACCAGGCAATAACAACTGTCTCCCAACTTTTGGTATCTCCATCCAGTATAGTCACAGTCTATGTTCCTCCAGACAATGGATATCACTACCATAGTTCATGGATACTCCTCCAGCCAACAATTTCCCAAACTCCATAGTTCATCCGTCCATCCCAGCTTGGATCCTCTGCCATGGAAGTTCCTCAAAAAACTGATTCCACCCCGTGTCTATTTTTCCCTCCCCTTAAACAGTATTCTTTAGTTCACAGAACAAAGCATTTTCCATCACCTGGGGCTGACATGAGACCCCCTGTGGTGACGACTGGGTCTACTATCTCCATCCACACAATAAAAAGCCTAGGCTGGCAGAACAATGGATTGATAGGATAATTGCTTTACATTTACCCTTAGCAGTCCCCTGTCTGGACTTAACTATACCTAATTAGGGTACCGTCTCACAGTGGCACTTTTGTCGCTACGACGGTACGATCCGTGACGTTCCAGCGATATCCATACGATATCGCTGTGTCTGACACGCAGCAGCGATCAGGGACCCTGCTGAGAATCGTACGTCGTAGCAGATCGTTTGGAACTTTCTTTCGTCGCTGGATCTCCCGCTGTCATCTCTGGATCGGTGTGTGTGACACCGATCCAGCGATGCGTTCGCTTGTAACCAGGGTAAACATCGGGTTACTAAGCGCAGGGCCGCGCTTAGTAACCCGATGTTTATCCTGGTTACCATCGTACATGTAAAAAAAAAAAAACAGTACATACTTACATTCCGGTGTCCGTCAGGTCCCTTGCCGTCTGCTTCCCGCACTGACTGACTGCCGGCCGGCCGTAAAGTGAAAGCACAGCACAGCGCGCTGTGCTTTCACTTTACGGCCGGCAGTCAGTCAGTGCGGGAAGCAGACGGCAGGGGACAGACACCGGAATGTAAGTATGTACTGTTTTTTTTTACGCTGGTAACCAGGGTAAACATCGGGTTACTAAGCATGGCCCTGCGCTTAGTAACCCGATGTTTACCCTGGTTACCCGGGGACCTCGGCATCGTTGGTCGCTGGAGAGCTGTCTGTGTGACAGCTCTCCAGCGACCACACAACGACTTACCAACGATCACGGCCAGGTCGTATCGCTGGTCGTGATCGTTGGTAAATCGTATAGTGTAACGGTACCCTAAGATCTAGTCTGCTCCTCTTCCTCTGCTTACTGTCAGTGAATGTAACATTGATTCCTGAGGATGAACTGACAAGCAAGAAAATATCTAATAAAACACAACAAAACCGGTGCTCCGTGCTGGGAGAAGTCTCTATCTCTTGGAGCTGTGGACTCGGCTCTACGTCCATTTGTCCTATAGTCTTTAGTAAGCGGCCATATCCTCACAAACGCCACCATAGTAACACTGCATGGGGGGCCCAAATAATAGTGTTGTAAGACGTATATATTACAGGGCTAAAGAAAGTGCCAATACCGGCATCAAATATCTCAGTTATGACTGTCATACAACACCAAGTAGTAGTGCCACCAAATCTCTAACTGTAACCGTGGCAGACAGTGCCCGAGTAATAAGTCAGAAAACGGGCAGCATGGTGGGTAGTGCAGCACTGGGGTCCCACCAAGGACAACATCTGCAAGGAGTTTTTAGGGGTTTACTCTGGGTGCTCCGGTGGTCTCCTTCCATATGTGAGCAGGTAACTTGGATGCAACGGCGCACGCATACAATGTGGAGACAGTGGACGTTAACCAGCACCATTTACGGTAACTAACACAAAAAGGAAAATCTATGTGTATATAAGTAAGCACTATATGGCGGGTTACAGTACCAGGGTCAATACACATACCTCCCAACTTTTGAGGAAGGTAAAGAGGGACAAAGTTAGCGGCGTGCGCAGCATGCCTCGGCAAATTTTAAGCCACACCTCTGACCACACCCATTTCACAACTAGTCACGCCCATTCACCCATTTAGCACTTCTGATCTCAATGTTTCGTAAACAATAATTATAAACAAAAAAAATGGCAACACAGTGCTCCATACTGTATAATGGTCACACATGATGCTCCATACTGTATTATGGCCACACATGACGCTCCATACAGTATAATGGCCCCAAATGATGCTGCATACAGTGTACTGGCCCCACATGATGCTCCATACTGTATAATGGCCACACATGACGCTCCATACTGTATAATGGCTACACATAGCGCTCCATACTGTATAATGGCCACACATGATGCTCCATACTGTATAATGGCCAGACATGATGCTCCATACTGTATAATGGCCACACATGATGCTCCATACTGTATAATGGCCACACTTGATGCTCCATACTGTATAATGGCCACACATGACGCTCCATACTGTATAATGGCCCCAAATGATGCTGCATACAGTGTACTGGCCCCACATGATGCTCCATACTGTATAATGGCCACACATGACGCTCCATACTGTATAATGGCCACACATAGCGCTCCATACTGTATAATGGCCACACATGATGCTCCATACTGTATAATGGCCAGACATGATGCTCCATACTGTATAATGGCCACACATGATGCTCCATACTGTATAATGGCCACACATGACGCTCCATACTGTATAATGGCCCCAAATGATGCTGCATACAGTGTACTGGCCCCACATGATGCTCCATACTGTATAATGGCCACACATGATGCTCCATACTGTATAATGGCCCCAAATGATGCTGCGTACAGTGTACTGGCCCCACATGATGCTCCATACAGTATAATGGGCCCACATGATGTTGCATACTGTATAATGGCCACACATGATGCTCCATACTGTATAATGGTGCCAAATGATGCTGCGTACAGTGTACTGGCCCCACGTGATGCTCCATACAGTATAATGGGCTCACATGATGCTGCATACTGTATAATGGCCACATATGATGCTCCATACTGTATAATGGCCCCAAATGATGCTGCGTTCAGTGTACTGGCCCCACGTGATGCTCCATACTGTATAATGGCCACACATGATGCTCCATACTGTATAATGGCCACATTGTGCTCCATACGGTATAATAGCCCCACATGATGCTTCGTACTGTATAATGGCCACACATGATGCTGCATACTGTATAATGGCCACACATGATGCTCCATACTGTATAATGGCCACACATGATGCTCCATACTGTATAATGGCTCCACATGATGCTCCATACTGTACAATGGCCACATAGTGCCCCATACTGTATAATGGCCCCACATGATGCTGCGTACAGTATACTTGCCCCACGTGATGGTCCATACAGTATAATGGTCCCACATGATGCTTTGTACAGTATAATGGCCCCACACGATGCTGGGTACAGTATAATGGCCACACATGGTTACCCCCACCCCCATCATTGCCTTCTCCATCACTACACACCCACATCTTTCACCGCACACCCTCGCAGCAGCCGGCAGCTTCCACTCCCACGGCGCTAAATGGTGTCATCCAGCTGCGCCGCTGACTGCTCACGTCGCTGCAGCTGTGATACGCCACTAACAAAGACCTCTCCGTGTCTCCTGTGCCAGTCAGTGTCAGAGCGAGGAGCAATATCTGCTCCGATCCGACTCAGCCAGCGTCTGCTCTGTACACCTCGTACACATGCGACTCTGCTCCATACACCTTGTACACACACGACTCCGCTCCTTACACCTTGTACATGCGGCTCCGCTCCGTACACCTCATACACACACGGCTCCGCATGGTACACCTCATACACACACGGCTCCTCTCCATACATCTCGTACACACACGGCACCACTCCGTACACCTCGTACACTCACGGCTCCGCTCCATACACATTGCACACGCTGCTCCGCTCCGTATACCTTGTACACACATGGCTCTGCTCCGTACACACGTGGCTCTACTCTGTACACCTCATACACACGTGGCTCCGCTCCGTACACACACACGACTGCTCCATACACCTTTCACACTCTGCTCCGATCCGTATGCCACTTACACACACGGCTCCACTCCGTACATGTCTTACACACACACGACTCTGCTCCACACATCTTTCACACGCTGCTCCGCTCCGTACACCTCGTACACACACGGCTCCGCTCTGTACACCTCGTACACACATGGCTCCACTCCGTACACCTCATACACACACGGCTCCTCTCCGTATACCTCTTAGGCTGGTTTCACATTTGCGTTTTTTTTTTTTGCGGTAAAAAACGCATGCGTTTTTTCCCCTATACTTAACATTAAAAACGCATGCGTCGTTTCTATGCATGCGTTTTGTTGCAGAAATGCAACATGTAGTAATTTCTAGCGGCGTTTTTTTGCGGCAAAAAAACGTATTGATGTCTGTGTAAACGCATGCGTTTTTAAGCACATGGGTTTGCATGCGTTTTTATAGAAAAACACATGAAAACACACTGAGAAGCCAACCTCCAACCCTAACCCAAACCCTAAGGGATCCTAACCCTAAACCAAACCCTAACCCTAAGGGATCCTAACCCTAACCCAAACCCTAACCCTAAGGGATCCTAACCCCAACCCAAACCCTAAGGGATCATAACCCTAACCCTTGGGGTTAGGGTTATGATCCCTTAGGGTTGGGGTTAGGATCCTTTAGCGTTTGGGTTTGTGTTAGGGTTAGGATCCCTTAGGGTTAGGGTTAGGATCCCTTAGCGTTTGGGTTTGTGTTAGGGTTAGGATCCCTTAGTGTTTGGGTTAGGGTTAGGATCCCTTAGGGTTAGGATCCCTTAGCGTTTGGGTTTGTGTTAGGGTTAGGATCCCTCAGGGTTAGGGTTAGGATCCCTTAGCGTTTGGGTTAGGGTTAGGATCCCTTAGGGTTAGGATCCCTTAGGGTTAGGATCCCTGAGGGTTAGGATCCCTAGGGTTACTAGGGATCCTAACCCTAACCCTAGCTATTTCTATTTATAGTGGGTTTTCTTGTTGATTTTGATGATTGCCAGCTGTCACACACTTCTCATCATGCGTTTCAAAAACGCAAACGCAGGAAAAAACGCATGTAAACGCATCAAAACGCCGCGTTTGTATTAAAACATGCAAAAACGCTCGCGTCTAAAAAACGCAGCATTTAAACGCGTTTTTTCATCAAATGCGTTTGCGTTTAAAACGCTGCGTTTTTAAACGCAAATGTGAAACCAGCCTTACACACATGGCTCCGCTCCGTACATGTCTTACACACACGACTCTGCTCCCTACACCTTTCACACGCTGCTCCAGTTCGAACACCTCGTACACACACGGCTCCGCTCTGTACACCTCGTGCACACACGGCTCAGCTCCGTACACCTCGTGCACACACGGCTCAGCTCCGTACGCCTCGTGCACACACGGCTCCTCTCCGAACATCTCTTACACACACACGGCTCCACTCCGTACACCTCGTACACACACGGCTCTGCTCCATACACCTCGTACACACACGACTGCGCTCCATACATCTTGCACATGCGGCTCCGCTCTGTACACCTCATACACACTCGGCTCCACTCCGAACACCTCGTACACACACGGCTCCACTCCGTACACCTCGTACACTCGGCTCCGCTCCATACACATTGCACACGCTGCTCCACTCCGTATACCTTGCACACACGGCTCCGCTCTGTACACCTCATACACACACGGCTCCTCTCCATACATCTCGTACACACACGGCACCACTCCGTACACCTCGTACACACATGGCTCCGCTCCATACACATTGCACACGCTGCTCCGCTCCGTATACCTCATACACACATGGTTCCGCTCCGTACATCTCGTACACACGTGGCTCCGCTCCGTACACCTCGTACACATGTGGCTCCGCTCCGTACACCTCGTACACACGTGGTTCCGCTCCGTACACCTCGTACACACACGCCTCCACTCCGTGCACCTCATACACACACGGCTCCTCTCCGTATACCTCTTACACACATGGCTCCGCTCCGTACACCTCTTACACACACGACTCTGCTTCCTACACCTCGTGCACACACGGCTCAGCTCCCAACACCTCGTACACACACGGCTCAGCTCCGTACATCTCGTACACACACGGCTTAGCTCCGTACATCTCGTACACACAGCTCAGCTCTGTACATCTCATACACACACACGGCTCCACTCCGTACACTTCGTACACACACGGTTCTGCTCCGTACACCTCATACACACACAGCTCAGCTCCGTACACCTCGTGCACACACGGCTCAGCTCCGTACACCTCGTGCACACACGGCTCCGCTCCGTACACCTCGTACACACACGGTTCCGCTCCGTACACCTCATACACACACAGCTCAGCTCCGTACACCTCGTGCACACATGGCTCAGCTCCGTACACCTCGTGCACACACGGCTCAGCTCCGTACACCTCGTGCACACACGGCTCAGCTCCGTACACCTCGTGCACACACGGCTCAGCTCCGTACACCTCGTGCACACACGGCTCAGCTCCGTACACCTCGTGCACACACGGCTCCGCTCCGTACACCTCGTGCACACACGGCTCCGCTCCGTACACCTCGTGCACACACGGCTCAGCTCCGTACACCTCGTGCACACACGGCTCAGCTCCGTACATCTCGTACACACACGGCTCCTCTCCGTACATCTCGTACACACACACGGCTCCACTCCGTACACCTCGCACACACACGACTGCGCTCCATACACCTTACACATGCGGCTCCGCTCCGTACACCTCATACACACTCGGCTCCACTCCGTACACCTCGTACACACACGCCTCCACTCCATACACCTCATTCACTCACGGCTCCTCTCCATATACCTCTTACACACATGGCTTCGCTCCGTACACGTCTTACACACACGACTCTGCTCCATACACCTTTCACACGCTGCTCCACTCCGAACACCTCGTACACACACGGCTCCTCTCCGTACATCTCGTACACACACACGGCTCCACTCCGTACACCTCGTACATACACGGCTCCTCTCCGTACATCTCGTACACACACACGGCTCCACTCCGTACACCTCGTACACACACGACTCCGCTCCATACACCTCGTACACACACGACTGCGCTCCATACACCTTGCACATTCGGCTCCGCTCCGTACACCTCATACACACTCGGCTCCACTTCGTACACCTCGTACACACACGGCTCCACTCTGTACACCTCGTACACTCGGCTCTGCTCCATACACATTGCACATGCTGCTCCGCTCCGTATACCTTGCACACACACGGCTTCGCTCTGTACACCTCATACACACACGGCTCCTCTCCATACATCTCGTACACACACGGCACCAGTCCGTACACCTCATACACACATGGCTCCGCTCCATACACATTGCACACGCTGCTCCGCTCCGGATACCTTGTACACATATGGCTCTGCTCTGCACACCCCGTACACACGTGGCTCTGCTCTGTACACCTCGTACACATGTGGCTCCACTCCATACACCTTTCACATGCTGCTCCACTCCGTACACATGCGGCTGTGCTCCGTACACCTCGTTCGTACACCTCTTACACACATGACTCCGCTCCATACACCTTTCACACGCTGCTCCGATCCATACACCTCGTACACACACGGCTCTGCTACATCCACACTATAAACACCTCCTGACCTCACACTTACCCTCATCCGGCGCCATGGCAACCAGCAGAGTCCTGTACACGGAGGTCCTCCCGATCATATGACCCCCTGACTCCTCCCGATCATGTGACCCCCTGACTCCTCCCATCCTGTGACCTCATCACAGGTCCTGTGCGCACAGAGCAGCCAATATGTGGTGTGCTGCTCTGCGGGTGCAGGTACTCAGGGAGCTGAATGGGTGATATCACATACCCCCCAACCAGTGCGGGACAACTAATGTCCCGCCCGGGATTGCGGGGCTGACTGTCAAAATCAGGACAGTCCCGCTGGATCCGGGACGGTTGGGAGGTATGAATACAGTATATTATCACACATGAATTGTTCTATTATATACACTGTTCTTAATGTTCTTATTATCCAGTAGTTAAACGACTCTTTATGATTCAGCTTAACGGGCTTCACTCTCAGTACTAGGCCTGTCCCCGTCTGTCTCCGTAAGCTCTTGTGATCGTTACACCGGCCCTAGCGGGGGGTCACCGGTATTTCCTGCCAGGCGCCAAGTCCTGGATATGAGAGTCACTGGATATACAATGTGATCATCGCACTGGCATCTCCTTACCCTGAAGCACAGTCCCAGCCCACACCCTGTACATCTATGCTGGAAGTAATGGGCAATGGGAATGATCCTCTGCTACAGGTGCTTACGGTCTTCTACTGGCACAGAGAACAAATCTTCACAGCTCAGGCATTCTCTGGCATCTGTTTGATCACAGAACCTTCTGTGGCAAAGGTGGCTATAAGCCCACCTAGAAGCCACATTACCTGTTCTGGTGCCAACTGCCTCTTTTCGGCCAGGCCCTTTATAATTAGTAACCTGTCCTGGTGTCATCCTCAAACTCTTCCTATGGGAACATGGGTTCCCACTAATAGGTTCCTATCCTGTATTCATTTACTTTCACTTTCACCTTTGACCAGCAGATGGCGGTATTCACATGCAATTACTCAGTTAGACATCAACTTCAACTGTACTCTCTCACTTGTCTACACACTCCAAAGACATACTGACAGGGAATCTAGATTGTGAGCCCCAGTGTGGACAGTGCTGATAATGTATGCAAAGCGCTGTGGAATTATTGAGTAAAATAAAGAAATATCTCAGGAGTAGAGGCATTATCTGCACAGCAGTCTGCTACAGTGGCATGAAAAAGTCTGGGCACCCCTGGTCAAAATTATTGTTGTGAACAGTAAAGCAAGTTGAAGATGAAATAATCTTTAAAAGGTCTAACCTTAAAGATGACACATTTCCTTTGTATTTTAGACAAAAAAAAATAATATTATAATTTTTAGATTTTAAAAACTATAAAAAGTAACATGGGCCAATGCAAAAGTTAGGGCACCCTGCATGGTTTGTACCTAGTAGCAACCCTTATTGCAAGTATCACAGCTTGTAAACGCTTTTTGTAGCCAGACAAGAGTCTTTCAATTCTTGTTTGAGGGATTTTCGTCCATTCTTCCTTGTAAAATTCTTCCAGTTCTGTGACATTCTTGGGTCATCTTGTATGCATTCATAGGCGGATTACGGTACTTTCACACTAGCGTCGGTACGGGGCCGTCGCCATGCGTCGGCCCGACGTACCGACGGAGGTTGTGAAATAAATGAACAACGGGGGCAGCGGATGCAGTTTTTCAACGCATCCGCTGCCCCATTGTAATGTCCGGGGAGGAGTTCCGGCCGTGCATGCGCGGTCGGAAATGGCAGACGCGACGCACAAAAAAAGTTACATGGAACTTTTTTTGTGCCGAGGGTCCGCCAAAACACGACACATCCGTTGCTTGACGGATGCGACGTGTGGCCATACGTCGCAATGTGTCCCAAATGCAAGTCTATGGAGAAAAAACGCATCCTGCTGGCAACTTTGCAGGATGCGTTTTTTCTCCAAAACGACGCATTGCGAAGGACGTCCCACGACGCTAGTGTGAAAGTAGCCTTATAATTAATAAATCTGGGTTCCACCCAGGGCCCCACAGTCTGGGGGGGCTCATTGCTAGACTGCCCTCATTATAATGTTTTGTGTGCAACCATTCACACATATCCCATCAGGGAGCTTTCCTGGCACTGCGCCAATGATACTGAATACAAGTAAGCGCTGGCCAGTAGAAATGTAGCCTCTGGGACTGGAGCAGAGCGTGAGTGTGTCTGTATGTGTTGTTTTATTAATATGTGTATGAGATGTAAGGGCTCACGCAGTATAAAGTAGGTTATATAGGGGCTCATACTGTATATAGGAGGCTATATGGGGGTTCACACTGTATATAGGAGGGTATATGGGGACTCACACTGTATAAAGGAGTGTATATGGGGGCTTACACTGTATAAAGAAGGCTATATTGGGGCTCATATGGTATATAGGAGGCTATATATTGGCTCATACTGTATATAGGAGGCTGTATATTGGCTCATACTGTATATAGAAGGCTGTATAGCGGCTCATACTGTATATAGGAGGCTATGTGCAGGCTCATACTGTATATAGGAAGCTATACAGGTATATAGGCTCATGCCGTATATAGGAGGCTATGGGAAGGCTCAGACTGTGTATAAGAGGCTATATGGGGTCTCACACTGGAGGCTATGTTTGGACTAATACTGTACATGGGTGCTCATACTGTATATAGGAGGCTATGTGCATGCTCATACTGTATCTAAGAGGCCATATGGGGGCTCCTACTGTATACAGGAGCCTATGTGCAGGCTCATACTGTATATTTGAGGCTATGTTTGTACTCATACTTTATAGAGGAGGCTATATAGGGGCTCATACTGTATATTGGAGGCTATGGTTGGACTCATACTTTATATGGGAGGCTATATGGGAGCTCATTCTCTATAAGAGGCTATGTAGGGGCACATACTTTGTATAGGAGGCTATATGGGGTGCATACTGTATATTGGAGGCTATGTGGGTGCTCATACTGTAAATAGAAAGCTATGTGCAGGCTCATACTGTATCTAGGGAGATATATGCGGGTTCATATTGTGTATAGTAGGCTCTGAGAGGGCTCATACTGTATATAGGGAGCTATGTTTGGGCTCATAGTGTATATAGGAGGCTGTATGGGGATTCATACTGTGTATAGTGCTGCTATCTTTGTGGTTTTCCGTGTACCGAGGTGCACCAGAGCACCTGTGTGTTACTCACGTGACCTCTCACATGATCTAACAAAGGGGATCATGTGAGATGTTACGTGCTACAATGGGTACCTTTAAAGGCCCACACCTTGTAAAGTACCCGGGCCCTGGCTAATCTTAATCCGTCCCTGCATGCACTGCTATTTTGAGGTCTAGCTACAGATATTGAATGATGTTTAGATCAGGGGACTGTGAGGGCCATTGCAAAACCTTTAGCTTGAGTCTTTTGATGTAGTTTATCGTGGATTTTGACGTGTGTTTAGGATCATTATCCGTTTGTAGAAGCCATCCTCTTTTCAACTTCATCTTTTTTACAGATGATGTTATATTTGCATTGAGAATTTGTTGAAGTTTCATTGAATCCATTCTTCCTTCTAGCCGTGAAATGTTCCGTTTCATTGGCTGAAACACAACCCCAAAGCAAAATTGACCCACCCCCATGCTTAATGGTTGGTGAGATGTTGTTTTACATACTTCTGATGCTAATTTTATGGTCAGAATGCAGGAGAGGTTTTCTACTGATGACTCTTCCATGAAGCCCTTATTTGTGTGCAGGTGTCTCTGAACAGTAGAACAATATACCACATCTACAGAGTCTGCTAAATGTTTCTGAATGTCTTTTGCAATCAAGCGGGGATTGTGATTTTCCTCTCTAGCAATCCTATGATCAGCTCTCACTAAAATTTAGCTTGGTCTTCCAGACCTTATCTTGACCTCCACAGCTCATGATAACTGCCCTTTCTTAATTACATTTCAAACTGAGGAAAGGGCAACTTGAAACCGCTTTGCTATCTTCTTATAACCCTCCCTGTTTTGTGGGCCTCCACCATTTTCAGAATGCTAGGCAGCTGCCTAGAAGAACCCATGGCTGCTGTTTTTTGGCAGAAGGTTAGAGGAGGCTGGTTTTTCCTAATGATAATAGTGAGCAAGCCATAACTCTAACAGGCTAATTAAGGTCTGAAACCTTGATCAAAGTCATCTGAGCACATAAATCTCCAAGGGTGCACAAACTGTTGCATCAGCTCATCTTCCTTTTTGTAATTTTTAAAATGTAAAAAATGACATATTTGACTAAAATAAAAAAGGAAATGTGCCATCTTTAACTTTAGGTCTTTTAGAGATCATTTAAGCTTCAGCTTGCTTAACTGCTCACAATAACAGTCATTTTGACCATGGGTGCCCAGACTTTTACATGCCACTGTAGGTAATGGGGCCCTCTTATCTGGCAGGTAGCTTTCCACCACCATAAGAATTGTATGGCTAACAATTATTTGCCATTTGTAGGCAAGGCACATAATGGGGTTATGTATTATGAGATCCTGGAGAACAAGGCGTCTATACATTGTCTTACACAGGGCCCACATCTGTTTGTGATAGAAATGTCTATATTATACCCAAAGAATAATATCATTACAGGGAATGTAAATTTTCAAATTTTGCATTTTTATTCTGTTAAACGAGATAGTTATGTGACCCAAAATAGTTAATAAATAACATTACCCACAATTTTGGAATCAACATTTTTTTTTGCTAGGAAGTTATTAGGGTTAAAATTTGACCAGCGATTTCTCATTTTTACAACTAAATTTACAAAACCATTCTTTTTTAGGCACCACCTCACATTTGAAGTCAGTTTGAGGGGTCTATATGGCTGAAAATACCCAAAAGTGACACCATTCTAAAAACTGCACCCCTCAAGGTACTCAAAACCACATTCAAAAAGTTTATTAACCCTTCAGGTGCTTCACAGCAGCAGAAGCAACATGGAAGGAAAAAATGAACATTTAACTTTTTAGTCACAAAAATGATCTTTTAGCAACAATTTTTTTTACAAAAACAGAAACTGGATGCCAAAAGTTATTGTACAATTTGTTCTGCGTACGCCGATACCCCATATGTGGGGGGGAACCACTGTTTGGGCGCACGACAGGGCTCGGATGGGAAGGAGCTCCATTTTGCTTTTTCAATCTTTAGCGGACACCATGTCGCGTTTGGAGAGCCCCTGTGTGCCTAAACATTGGAGATCCCCCACAAGTGACCCCATTTTGGAAACTAGACCCTACAAGGAGCTTATATAGTTGCATAGTGAGCACTTTGAACCCCCAGGTGCTTCACAAATTGATCCGTAAAAATGAAAAAGTACTTTTTTTTTCACAAAAAATTTCTTTTAGCCTCAATTTTTTCATTTTAGCATGGGCAACAGGATAAAATGGATCCTAAAATGTGTTGGGCAATTTCTCCTGAGTACACTGATACCTCACATGTGGGGGTAAACCACTGTTTGGGCACACGGCAGGGCTCGGAAGGGAAGGAGCGCCATTTGACTTTTTGAACGAAAAATTAGCTCCAATTGTTAGCGAACACCATGTCGCGTTTGGAGAGCCCCTGTGTGCCTAAACATTGGAGCTCCCCCACATGTGACCCTATTTTGGAAACTAGACCTCCCATGGAACTAATCTAGATGTGCGGTGACCACTTTAAACCCCCAAGTGCTTCACAGGAGTTTATAACGCAGAGTAGGGAAAATAAAAAATCATTTTTCTTTCCTCAAAAATTATTTTTTAGCCTGCAATTTTTTATTTTCACAAGAGTAACAGGAGAAATTGGACCCCAAAAGTTGTTGTCCAGTTTGTCCTGAGTACGCTGATACCCCATATGTGGGGCGGAACCATTGTTTGGGCACACGTCAGGGCTCGGAAGGGAAGTAGTGACGTTTTGGAATGTAGACTTTCATGGAATGGTCTGCCAGCCTCATGTTACCTTTGCAGAGCCCCTGATGTGCCTAAACAGTAGACACCCCCCGCCAGTGACCCCATTTTGGAAACTAGACCCCCCCAAGAAACTTATCTAGATATGTGGTGAGCACTTTGAACCCCCAAGTGCTTCATAGAAGATTACAACAAAATCATTTTTCTTTCCTCAAAAATTATGTTTTGGCAAGCAAATTTTTATTTTCGCAAGGGTAACAGGAGAAATTGGACCCCAATAGTTGTTGCCCAGTTTGTCCTGAGTATGCTGGTACCCCATATGTGGGGGTAAACCACTGTTTGGGCGCACATCAGGCCTCGGAAGGGAGGGGGCACCATTTGACTTTTTGAACGCAAGTTTGGCTGGAATCAATGGTGGCGCCATGTTGTGTTTGGAGACCCCTGATATGCCTAAATAGTAGAATAGTAGAAACCCCTCAATTCTAACTTCAACACTAACCCCAACACACGCCTAACCTACAACTGTAGCCATAACCCTAATCACAACCCTAACCCCAACACTCCCCTAACCACAACCCTAACCCCAACACACCCGTAACCCCAATCCCAACCCTAACCCTTATCCCAACCCTAACCACAACTTTAACCCCAACACACCCCTAACCATAACCCTAAGGCTAGGGTCACATTGCGTTAGTGCAATCCGTTTAGCGCTAGCGCTAGCGGATTGCGCTAACGCAATGTTTTCTATGGGGCTGCGGTCGGGGTCGCGGTAACGTCCCCGCTCTCGCAGATCCCCGATCTGCGAGAGCGGGCAACGGACCGCGGGCGCGCCTCGGACGCTGCAAGCAGCGTCCGCGGCGTGCCAGGAATCACCGGCGCGTCGCTAGCACGTGCCGAACATGGCACGCGCTAGTGAAGCGCGTTCCCATTAGCGTGAATGGGCGCGTTAACAGCCGCGTTGCACGGCGTTAATTTCGCCGTGCAACGCTGTCCGTTTAACGCAGTCCCATAACGCAATGGGAACCCAGCCTAACCACAAGCCTAATCTTAACCTTATTTCCAACCCTAGCCCTAATTCCAACCCTAACCCTAAGGCTATGTGCCCACGTTGCGGATTCATGTGAGATTTTTCCGCACGATTTTTAAAAAATCCGCAGGTAAAAGGCGCTGCGTTTTACCTGCGGATTTACAGCGGATTTCCAGTGTTTTTTTGTGCGGATTTCACCTGCGGATTCCTCTTGAGGAACAGGTGTAAAACGCTGCGGAATCCGCCCAAAGATTTGCAGAAAACACAACGCAGCGTTTCCGCATGGTATTTTCTGCACCATGGGCACAGCGGATTTGGTTTTCCATAGGTTTACATGGTACTGTAAAACCTGAGGGAAAACTGCTACGAATCCGCAGCGGCCAATCCGCTGCGGATCCGTGGCCAATCCGCTGCGGATCCGCAGCCAAATCCGCAGTGTGCACATAACCTAATTCTAACCCTAATCCTATTTCTAACCCTAGCCCTAACCCTAGTTCTAACCCTAACCCTAGTGGGAAAAAAATATATATATTTTCTTTATTTTATTATTGTCCCTACCTATGGGGGTGATAAAGGGAGAAGGTCATTTACTATTTTTTTTATTTTGATCACTGTGACAGGTTTTATCACAGTGATCAAAATATACCGGCCGGCAGATTCGGCGGGCGCACTGCGCATGCGCTTGCCATTTTGGAAGATGGCGGCGCCCATGGAGAAGACGGACACCGGGAGGCTCGGTAAGTATGAGAGGGGGGGAGATTGGAGCATGGGGGGGATCGGAGCACGGGGGGAGCGGACAGGAGGACGGGGGAGCAGACAGGACGATGGAGGGGAGCAGAGCACAAGACGGAGGACTGGGGAGGAGATCGGTGGCGGTGGGGGGGGGGGGGTCAGATCAGGGTTTCCAGCCATGGCCAATGATATTGCAGCATTGGCCATGGCTGGATTGTAATATTTCACCAGTTTTCTTAGGTGAAATATTACAAATCGCTCTGATTGGCTGTTGAAAGTGAAACTGCCAATCAGAGAGATCGTAGCCACGGGGGGGGGGGGGGTGAAGCCCCCCCCTGGGCTGAAGTACCACTCCCCCTGTCCCTGCAGATCAGGTGAAATTGGAGTTAACCCTTTCACCCGATCTGCATGGACGCGATCTCTCCATGATGCCACATAGGCGTCACAGGTCGGATTGGCACCGACTTTCATGACGCTTACGTGGCGTTACAGGTCGGGAAGGGGTTAAAAAGCAGGCCAAGACTTTGACTCCGTCAGCTTCCTCACCTCTTGCTCCAGTTGATTGACACACATAAGGAGAGACCTTTCAATCAATTGCAATGGGGCAGGGATAAGCGGGCCAAGAACCACATCGGACAAATCAGGTCTCATTCTATATATGGTTCTGCTGAAAAAAAACAAAAAGGGGATCCCCGAGTTTCCCACAGGAACTTCTTTGGGTCTAGTTGCATCAGTCGCAATGTAAGCAGCATGTCCATATACTGTAATAATTCCAGCTGACTCAGTGTCAATGTTGAAGTGCAAGCCCAGTGCTCCTAAAATGATGAATCATCATATTTTTGCCCTTATACAAGTAGTCATGAGAAAAACTCTATGGTTTTATGTATCAGGACATAATAAAAAATCATCTGATCCTTAGAAGTTCATCAAATTTAGGCAAATACAACCTCAGATAAACAACTACATATGACAAATTACATTGTGCCATTAACAAAAACAAAGTAAAATACAGAAGCAGTTAAGACAGGTCAAATTAATAGGCGGTAGATGTGCAGCAACAAGCCCTGGCCACTGCAAGCAGACGGAGCAGCTCGGCAAGTGAGTACCCCCCCCCCCCCCCCGTGGCTACGATCGCTCTGATTGGCTGTTGAAAGTGAAACTGCCAGTCAGAGCGATTTGTAATATTTCACCTAAAAAAACTGGTGAAATATTACAATCCAGCCATGGCCGATGCTGCAATATCATCGGCCATGGCTGGAAACACTAATGTGCCCCCACCCCACCGATCGCCCCCCCAGCCCCCCGATCTGTGGTCCGCTTCCCTCTGTCCTGTGCTCCGCTCCCCCGTCCTCCTGTCCGCTCCCCCCGTGCTCCAATCCCACCCCCGTGCTCCAATCCCACCCCCTGCACTCCAATCCACCCCCCCGTTCTCCGATCCAACCCCCCCGTGTTACAATCCCCCCACCAGTGCTCCGACGCCCCCCCCCCCCCCCCCCGTGCCCTGATCTCCCCCCCCTTATACTTTCCGAGCCTACTGGGGTCCGTCCGTCTTCTTTCCTGGGCGCCGCCATCTTCCAAAATGGCGGGCGCATGTGCAGTGCGCCCGCCGAATCTGCCGGCCGGCAGATTCGTTCCAGAGTGAATTTTGATCACTGTAATAAAACCTCACAGTGATCAAAATAAAAAAAAAGTAAATGACCCCCCCCTTTGTCACCCCCATAGGTAGGGACAATAATAAAATAAAGAATATTTTTTTTTTTCCCCACTAAGGTTGGAGTTAGAACTAGGGTTAGGGGTAGGGTTAGGGTTAGGAATGTGCACACGTATTCTGGTCCTCTGCGGATTTTTCCGCAGCGGATTTTGATAAATCCGCAGTGCTAAACCGCTGTGGATTTAACGCGGATTTACAGCGGTTTTTCTGCGCATTTCACTGCGGTTTTACAACTGCGATTTTCTATTGGAGCATTTGTAAAACCGCTGCGGAATCCGCAGAAAGAAGTGACATGCTGCAGAATGTAAACCCCTGCGTTTCCGTGCAGTTTTTCCGCAGCATGTGTACAGCGATTTTTGTTTCCCATAGGTTTACATTGAACTGTAAACTCATGGGAAACTGCTGCGGATCCGCAGCGTTTTCCGCAGCGTGTGCACATACCTTTAGAATTAGGCTATGTGCACACGGTGCGGATTTGGCTGCGGATTCGCAGCAGTGTTCCATCAGGTTTACAGTACCATGTAAACATATGGAAAACCAAATCCGCTGTGCCCATGGTGCGGAAAATACCGCGCGGAAACGCTGCGTTGTATTTTCCGCAGCATGTCAATTCTTTGTGCGGATTCCGCAGCGTTTTACACCTGTTCCTCAATAGGAATCCGCAGGTGAAATCCGCACAAAAAACACTGGCAATCCGCGGTAAATCCGCAGGTAAAACTCAGTGCCTTTTACCCGCGGATTTTTCAAAAATGGTGCTGAAAAATCTCACACGAATCCGCAACGTGGGCACATAGCTTTAGGGTTAGGGTTGGGTTGGAATTAGGGTTGTGGTTAGGGTTAGGGGTGTGTTGGGGTTAGGGTTGTGGTTAGGGGTGTGTTGGGGTTAGGGTTGTGATTAGGGTTACGGCTACAGTTGGGATAAGGGTTAGGGGTGGGTTGGAGTTAGAATTGAGGGGTTTCCACTGTTTAAGCACATCAGGGGGTCTCCAAACGCAACATGGCGCCACCATTGATTCCAGCCAATCTTGTATTCAAAAAGTCAAATGGTGCTCCCTCACTTCCGAGCCCCGACGTGTGCCCAAACAGTGGTTTACCCCCACATATGGGGTACCAGCATACTCAGGACAAACTGCGCAACAATTACTGGGGTCCAATTTCTCCTGTTACCCTTGAGAAAATAAAAAATTGCTTGCTAAAACATCATTTTTGAGGAAAGAAAAATGATTTTTTATTTTCACGGCTCTGCGTTGTAAACGTCTGTGAAGCACTTGGGGATTCAAAGTGCTCACCACATATCTAGATTAGTTCCTTGGGGGGTCTAGTTTACAAAATGGGTTCACTTGTGGGGGGTTTCTACTGTTTAGGCACACCAGGGGCTCTGCAAACGCAACGTGATGTCCGCAGACCATTCCATCAAAGTCTGCATTTCAAAAGTCACTACTTCCCTTCTGAGCCCCGACGTGTGCCCAAACAGTGGTTTACCCCCACACATGGGGTATCAGCGTACTCAGGAGAAACTGGACAACAACTTTTGGGGTCCAATTTCTCCTGTAACCCTTGGGAAAATAAAAAATTCTGGGCTAAAAAATTATTTTTGAGGAAAGAAAACGTATTTATTATTTTCACGGCTCTGCGTTATAAACTTCTGTGAAGCACTTGTGGGATGAAAGTGCTCACCACATATCTAGATAAGTTCCTTTCGGGGTCTAGTTTCCAAAATGGGGTCACTTGTGGGGGGTTTCTACTGTTTAGCCACATCAGGGGCTCTGCAAACGCAACGTGACGCCCGTAGAGCATTCCATCAAAGTCTGCATTTCAAAAAGTCACTACTTCACTTCCGAGCCCCGGCATGTGCCCAAACAGTAGTTTACCCCCACATATGGGGTATCACCGTACTCAGGAGAAACTGGACAACAAATATTGGGGTCAAATTTCTCCTGTTACCCTTGGGAAAATTAAAAAATTCTGGGCTAAAAAATTATTTTTGAGGAAAGAAAACGTATTTATTATTTTCACTGCTCTGTGTTACAAACTTCTGTGAAGCACTTGGGGGATGAAAGTGCTCACCTCACATCTAGATAAGTTCCTTTCGGGGCCTAGTTTCCAAAATGGGGTCACTTGTGGGGGGTTTCTACTGTTCAGCCACATCAGGGGCTCTGCAAACGCAACGTGACGCCCGCAGAGCATTCCATCAAAGTCTGCATTTCAAAACGTCACTACTTCACTTCCGAGCCCCAGCATGTGCCCAAACAGTGGTTTACCCCCACATATGGGGTATCATCGTACTCAGGAGAAACTGGACAACAACTTTTGGGGTCAAATTTCTCCTGTTACCCTTGGGAAAATAAAAAATTGCGGGCTAAAAAATCATTTTTGAGAAAATAATTTTTTTTTTTTAATTTTCATGGCTCTGCGTTATAAACTTCTGTGAAGCACTTGAGGGTTCAAAGTGCTCACCACACATCTAGATTAGTTCCTTTGGGGGTCTAGTTTCCAAAATGGGGTCATTTGTGGGGGATCTCCAATGTTTAGGCACACAGGGGCTCTCCAAACGCGACATGGTGTCCGCTAATGATTGGAACTAATTTTCCATTTAAAAAGCCAAATGGCGTGCCTTCCCTTCTGAGCCCTGCCGTGCCCAAACAGTGGTTTACCCCCACATATGGGGTATCTGCGTACTCAGGACAAACTGGACAACAAAATTTGTTGTCCAATTTCTCCTATTACCGTTGGCAAAATAGGAAATTCCAAGCTATTTTGCGTTATAAACTTCTGTGAAGCACCTGGGGGTTTAATGTGCTCAGTATGCATCTAGATAAGTTCCTTGGGGGGTCCAGTTTCCAAAATGGGGTCACTTGTGGGGGATCTCTAATGCATAGGCACACAGGGGCTCTCCAAACGCGACATGGTGTCCGCTAACAATTGGAGCTAATTTTCCATTCAAAAAGTCAAAAGGCGCGCCTTCCCTTCCGAGCCCTGCCGTGTGCCCAAACAGTGGTTTACCCCAACATATGAGGTATCCGCGTACTCGGGAGACATTGCCCAACAAATTTTAGGATCTATTTAATCCTATTACCCATGTGAAAATGAAAAAATTGAGGCGAAAATAAATTTTTTGTGAAAAAAAAGTACTTTTTCATTTTTACGGATCAATTTGTGAAGCACCTGAGGGTTTTAAGTGCTCATTAGGCATCTAGATAAGTTCCTTGGGGGGTCCAGTTTCCAAAATGGGGTCACTTGTGGGGGAGCTCCAATGTTTAGGCACACAGGGTCTCTCCAAACGCGACATGGTGTCCGCTAACGATGGAGATAATTTTTCATTCAAAAAGTCAAATGGCGCTCCTTCCCTCCCGAGCCTTACCATGTGCCCAAACAGTAGTTTACCCCCACATGTGAGGTATTGGTGTACTCAGGAGAAATTGCCCAACAAATTTTAGGATCCATTTTATCCTGTTGCCCATGTGAAAATGAAAAAATTGAGGCTAAAAGAATTTTTTTGTGAAAAAAAAGTACTTTTTCATTTTTACGGATCAATTTGTGAAGCACCTGGGGGTTTAAAGTGCTCACTATGCAGCTAGATAAGCTCCTTGGGGGGTCTAGTTTCCAAAATGGGGTCACTTGTGGGGGAGCTCCAATTTTTAGGCACACGGGGGCTCTCCAAATGTGACATGGTGTCCGCTAAAGAGTGCAGCCAATTTTTCATTCAAAAAGTCAAATGGCGCTCCTTCCCTTCCAAGCCCTGCCGTGCGCCCAAACAGTGGTTTACCCCCACATATGAGGTATCAGCGTACTCAGGACAAATTGGACAACAACTTTCGTTGTTCAGTTTCTCCTTTTACCATTGGGAAAATAAAAAAATTGTTGCTGAAAGATCATTTTTGTGACTAAAAAGTTAAATGTTCATTTTTTCCTTCCATGTTGCTTCTGCTGCTGTGAAGCACCTGAAGGGTTAATAAACTTCTGGAATGTGGTTTTGTGCACCTTGAGGGGTGCAGTTTTTAGAATGGTGTCACTTTTGGGTATTTTCAGCCATATAGACCCCTCAAACTGACTTCAAATGTGAGGTGGTCCCTAAAAAAAATGGTTTTGCAAATTTCGTTGTAAAAATGAGAAATCGCTGGTCAAATTTTAACCCTTATAACTTCCTAGCAAAAAAAAATTTTGTTTCCAAAATTGTGCTGATGTAAAGTAGACGTGTGGGAAATGTTATTTATTAACTATTTTGTGTTACATAACTCTCTCGTTTAACAGAATAAAAATTCAAAATGTGAAAATTGCAAAATGTTCAAAATTTTCGCCAAATTTCCGTTTTTATCACAAATAAACACAGAATTTATTGACCTAAATTTACCATTAACATGAAGCCCAATATGTCACGAGAAAACAATTTCAGAATCGCTAGGATCCGTTGAAGCGTTCCCGAGTTAATACCTCATAAAGGGACACTGGTCAGAATTGCAAAAAATGGCAAGGTCTTTAAGGTCAAAATAGGCTGGGTCATGAAGGGGTTAAAAACTATAGAACTGCCAATCTGTTTAAGCCTGCACGTCCCAGCAAGCCCAGCCAGAAAGCAGAGGTGCTAGATGCCGAAAGAAGTCCATTTTTATGGAGCCACAGACTGCTCTCTCCACTATTGATGTCAAAGTTCAAGAGCCTCCAAATAGAAGCTGCAGAAATTAGATTTATATTGGAGGAGTGCCAGGAGGAAATTTCACTGTCCAGAAAACGAAAGTTTCATAATCATGCATTCTGATACTGTGGCGAAATTTCTTTACTTTGTCTGTCCAGACAGAGCATATTGTTTCAGAAGCTTGAGTATTTGCCTAGGGTCTTCGTGGGCAAACTTTAATTTTGCAGATAAAGAGGTATGTTTCCATAGTCTTGTGAAGACCAGACTGCTGATCCCAATATGATAGCATCAGAAGGTTACATGTTTATATAATTTCTGGGTCAGCAGTCTGTTTGATTTTTACTTGCCTACAGAAACATGTCTTATTAACTGCAGAACTAACCTTTGTCCATGAAAACTAAGGCAAACATCCAAACTTTTGGAACAATGGGCCTCATTTATCAAAACTGTTTAAAAGAAAAGACATGTTTTTGCCCATGGCAATCAATCAAAGCTCAGCGTTGTTATCTTAATCTGCTCTAGCAAAATGTAAATTGAGCTTTGATTGGTTGCTATGGGCAAGATAGACAATTTTGAGAAATTTGCCCCCAAGCTACAAAAAGTACGAACTAAGGCTATGTGCACACGTAGGAAAAGAGATGCAGAATTTTCTGCACAAATCCTCATCTCCTGGCAGAAATCTGCAGCTGCGGATTTGCTGCTGTTTTTATGCGGTTTTAGTGCATTTTTTGTGCGGAATTGATGTAGATTTTGTGCGGATTTTATGCAGTTTTTACCACTGTGGATTTCTATTAATGGAGGGGTGCAGAAACGCTGCAGAACTGCACAAAAGAAGTGACATGCACTTCTTTGAAATCTGCAGAGTTTCTGAGCGGATTTTTCTGCACCATGTGCACAGCTTTTTTTTTTCACATTGGTTTACATTGTACTGTAAATCACAGTGCGGATCTGCAGCGTTTCTGCTGCAGAAAAAAACGCTGCAGATCTGCACTATATCTGCACTAAATCTGCATCGTGTGCACATAGCCTTAAAGGGCATCTAGCCCCACCAGTAGGACAGCATCTCTCTAACAGATGGTTAAAACTTCACTTTTATGGTTTATACATTAAAACTGAAATTTCATAAATCATAGGGAATATTTACATATCAGGATCATGTGCAAATTAAAATCTCAGTAGACGGTTGTTTGATTTGATCATAATGAATGTCACATATCACCATCAGTGCCCAAGTTATAATTAATTACAAAATGGCACTTAGGGGTGCTTTTCTATTACTGGTTATTGATTTCCCAACAGTATTTTTAAACTAAAAAAAAAAACATCAAAATTGTACCACTACATGTTTCATTACTGCCGAGGCTTCATCAGGGAAATGGAACATGATTGTGAATGATGTGATGCCCTTTCGCTCCTCTTTTATGCTGTCTAGGCTGCATCAGGTTGCTGCTGGAAGTATAATAATTTCATCTCTTACTAGGAAAATGAGATGCTAGCAACGCTGTATTTTGATAGGATGAGAGAAAGAACCACATGTGTCACGTAATCACAAGGGACTGTGGACACCTGCCAGATCCCTCAAACTAGGGGCACTCTACTATCCCTGTCCACCGGATTACCCCGGAAGGTGGAGATGCTGGGGTCTTACTATATACCTTGCTATACTCATATCTTACCCTTATCTGTATTCTCCCCCACCCAGGGAAGTGTGAGGCCAAAGTGTATAGGCAAACACCCAGGGGAGCCGTCACCACAGGCTCACATGCAGCCCCAGGTGATGGAATATGCTTCCTTCTGTGAGCTAAAGGAGAAATGTTTAAGAGGGAGGGAAAAAAGAGACGATGGTGGAATCAGGCAGTTGTTGGAAAGACTTCGAGGGGAGAGGATCCAAGATAGAAAGGATGGTTGATCTATAAAGTTTTGGAGATTTGTTGCCGACTGGAGGGGTATCCACGGTCATGATATCCATCGTCTGGAGTAATATAGGCTGTGACTGCACACTATACCGGCTGGAGATACCAAAAGCTGTGGGCCAACCAAAAGTTGGGAGACAGTGGGTATCACCTGGTACGGGGCCAAGGAACTACTGATCTCAGATTGGGAACTTGTGGACCGAGGACATTGTATTTTGACCATCTACCTGGATTTGTTGTACAACCCTGGAAGTATGGAATAAAAAATAGTTGCATCGTTAACCTACCTAGGTGATTTTAATAACCCACAACCTCACATCCTCACAAGTGGTGGCAGCTGGTAAGATCACTTATCTCTGGACAGCATACCAGGTAAAGTTAATGATCAGTGACTTGACAGAAGAGATAGTAGACTCCATCAACAAGAGTCTCAAGAAGAAGGAGCTGAGAATCCTTTGCTCAGAGAGAGAGAGCTAGAGTGGTTGCCGGAGGACAATCGAGCAACTCTAATACAACACTTGGACAACTCGGACCATGAAGGACCACATGAGGAGGGACCACAGCCCAGGCTGTCATCTAGATGGCGGAGGATCGACCGACTGAGCTGAGGCAGATGCTGGACGTGCTAGGAAAGGCCACTGACAAAACTGACGACAGAGCACAGGGTCATTCCACCTAGTATCCATAGACCACCTACGGAAATTGGAGCAATACTTCACCACTGTCTAGTCTCTCTGCTAAAGCTGATGTAGTTTAGACTAAGCCAGAAAGACACGGTCAGGGTCATCATAGATAAGACCAAGGGCGTGAAAAAATTCCTTGACCTTCTGAAGCGACTGGAAATCAGATGGGAGAGAAAATGCCCAGGCTTGAGGTCACCATGGAGAAGAGAGATTACAATCCCCACCGATTGCTCCTCAGCACCCGATAAGATACATTACAAAGTTGCTTATTTTCATGTGTACAATTGATTTATGAAATAAAAATTGAAACAACAGTTATTCTTTAAATTGATTACCAGATCTCTGAAATTGATAGTTGATGGCATCAATCTTAGATCGGTGATGCTCGGTCCATTGCCACCTCATCCAATCAGCCGTTTGAAGAAATTGACATTGTGTGAGCACTAGAGCCTCTTCAAGGTCTACAGTCATGGCCAGAAGTTTTGAGAATGACACCAAAATTATATTTTCACATGATCTGCTGCCCTCTGGTTTTTATTAGTGTTTGTCTGATGTTTATATCACATACAGAAATATAATTGCAATCATATTATGAGTACCAATAGGTTATATTGACAGTTAGATTGAGTTAATGCAGCAAGTCAATATTTGCAGTGTTGACCCTTCTTCTTCAAGACCTCTGCAATTCTCCCTGGCATGCTCTCAATCAACTTCTGGACCAAATCCTGACTGATAGCAGTCCATTCTTGCATAATCAATGCTTGCATTTTGCCAGAATTTGTTGGTTTTTGTTTGTCCACCCGTCTCTTGATGATTGACCACAAGTTCTCAAAGGGATTAAGATCTGGGGAGTTTCCAGTCCATGGACCCATAATCTCTATGTTTTGTTCCATGAGCCATTTAGTTATCACCTTTGCTTTATGGCAAGGTGCTCCATCATGCTGGAAAAGGCATTGTTCGGCGCCAAACTGCTCTTGGACGGTTGGGAGAAGTTGCTCTTGGAGGACATTCTGGTACCATTCTTTATTCATGGCTGTGTTTTTAGGCAAGACTGTGAGTGAGCCGATTCCCTTGGCTGAGAAGCAACCCCACACATGAATGGTTTCAGGATGCTTTACAGTTGGCATGAGACAAGACTGGTGGTAGCGCTCACCTCTTCTTCTCCGAATAAGCTGTTTTCCAGATGTCCCAAACAATCGAAAAGGGAATTCATCAGAGAAAATGCCCCAGTCCTCAGCAGTTCACTCCCTGTACCTTTTGCAGAATATCAGTCGGTCCCTGATGTTTTTTCTGGAGAGAAGTGGCTTCTTTGCTGCCCTCCTTGAAACCAGGCCTTGCTCAAAGAGTCTCCGCCTCACAGTGCGTGCAGAAGCACTCACACCAGCCTGCTGCCATTCCTGAGCAAGCTCGGCACTGCTGGTAGTCCGATCCCGCAGCTGAAACAGTTTTAAGATACGGTCCTGGCGCTTGCTGGTCTTTCTTGGGCGCCCTGGAGACTTTTTGACAACAATGGAAGCTCTCTCCTTGAAGTTCTTGATGATGTGATAGATTGTTGACTGAGGTGCAATCTTTGTAGCTGCGATACTCTTCCCTGTTAGGCCATTTTTGTGCAGTGCAATGATGGCTGCACGTGTTTCTTTAGAGATAACCATGGTTAACTGAAGAGAAACAATGATACCAAGCACCAGCCTCCTTTTAAAGTGTCCAGTGATGTCATTCTTACTTAATCATGACTGATTGATCACCAGCCCTGTCCTCATCAACACCCACACCTGTGTTAATGGATCAATCACTAAAACGATGTTAGCTGCTCCTTTTAAGGCAGGACTGCAATGATGTTGAAATGTGTTTTGGGGGTTAAAGTTCATTTTCTGGGTAAATATTGACTTTGCAAGTACAGTAATTGCTGTTAGGCTGATCACTCTGACATTCAGGAGTATATGCAAATTGCCATTAGAAAAAATGAAGCAGTAGACTTTGGAAAAATTAATATTTGTCTCATTCTCAAAACTTTTGGCCATGACTGTACATTGGCAGCAGGCTGGTTTCTGCTTGCCTGCAATGTATTTTCTTTAGTGGATGTTAAAGGTATAGTATCATTGCCTCATTTGTTTCAATGAGATAACGGTGCAATATCTTGAATGTCTGCTATAAAAACCATGTTTACAAAAACACCACATATTTTTCAAAGCAGCTGAGTGGAGCACATACCTCCGAACTTTTGACGAATTGAAAGAGGGACAAAGTATGCGCCAAAGTATCGGTCAATCAATCACACTACCAATTGCTATTTATGCTTGTGCCCCCCACTAGTAAAGGAGTTTCAAGGAAGAAGTGGACTTTACAGTATCCACAAATTCCATCAGCAATAAGCCCAGTACCTCCTACAGAAGAACTGCCATAACCAAAAGCACCAGAAACATTTTCAGTTGAGTCAAGTGAGGAAGAAGAGGATGCTTGGTGTCATGAAGCATCTTCCTCTCACGTCCCAGACTTTCTATCAGCAACCTCAACTGAACCACACCTTATACCATAAAGTGAACTGAACGATCTTTTTAGAGATTAGAGAGAGTAAGACTGAGCTCTTATATTCCAAGTTACAGCAGTGGAATCTCCTAACAAGTGATGTTCAGATTTCTTTGTTCCGCAACCATAACAATTCTCCCTGTAGAATACAGAGCCATAGAAATACACTGCTGTGTAAATTGTACCAGTATAATCTGCCTGTGGGTCACTGCCTACAATACCAGATCAAGTATACAAAATTCTCCCAGTGACATTACCAGAGCCTGTGACTCAATAGATTTAACTCCTGCCTGTAATATTAAAAGTTCTGGGTTTAAGGAGCGGAGACTCCTAAAGACAAAAATACATTTTTGTAATTGCTTTTTATTATTTTCAGTAGTTTTATGTGAATAAAAAATTCTGACTTTTTCTTTACCTCTGGTATACAGGGAACATAGAAATGTACTGTAATATTTAATGAATCTCTATGTACATGTATAATCTTCTTCTGGATTCACTGCCTGGCATACAGTTTAAGATTGCCAAATTGTCTGCATCATTATGGACTTTGGCTCATAGAGCTGTTGCCTGTGAACATAGAAACTGAAGTCCCTGGGAGACCTGGTCACAAAAAAAGTGACTATTATAATTTAATTTATAATAGTTCAGAGAGATGCAGCCCTGACCTCCTCCCCCCCCTTTCAGGAGGCAATGATGACGTTAGAGAGACGAGAGTATGAGAAGTCGAGACAAAGCCCCGATGTGAAGGTGGAACTGAGCCCTCAAGTAAGAAATTAGGAGTGTCCCTTTTATTTTAAATTAGTGTAACGCAGCTCCTCTAGAAAAAGAGCTTTTGCTCCTGGCTAAGGCTAGGTTCCCATTGCGTTAATGGGACCGCACTAACGGACAGCGTTGCATGGCGAAATTAACGCCGTGCAACGCGTCCATTAGCGCGCCCATTAACAGCAATGGGGACGCGCATCACTAGCGCGTGCCACTTTCGGCACGCGCTAGCGATGTGCCGGTGTTTTGTTGCGCGCCGCGGACGCTGCTTGCAGCGTCCGAGGCGCGCCCGCAGCCCGTTCCCCGCTCTCGCAGATCGGAGATCTGCGAGAGCGGGGACGTTTAACGCGACCCCTTTATATCACATTGCGTTAGCGCAATCCGCTAGCGCTAGGTGCTAAACGGATTGCACTAACGCAATCTGAACCTAGCCTAATATTCCAAAAAAGATTTTGTCAATACAAATCTCCTAAACAGTGAATACCCCATATTTAATTGGGTATCTGAAAACTAGTTTTCTAAACCAGGCAACTTCTTTGTGGCTCTTTTAGTGCTAGAGACAACTGGGTCTGGCAGTTATATTGCCTGCAGCATAGAGACACCTAATGTGACACACGCATGAAATGACTGTTTTTGTTCTTGCATATACTGACACACGAGTCTTGTTTATGGGGAAAGCTACAAGTTATTATTAAAGTACTGCCGTAATGAGGTGTGTAATATATTGAACTCAAAACAGTGATTCATAATAGCAAAGCCTTTGTTTTGTTATGGAGTGTTTTTTTTTTTACTAATGCAGGAAATGAGAAAAGTGGAGATATTAGGGCTCATACCCATATGGGAGAAAAAAAAAACAGTCCGATTTCTGGACCAAAACATGCGAGTGTCATGCGCTGTCAATGCAATTTTTTATCGCAACATTCGTATGACATCCGTATTACAGCCGTATGCAATCCGTGTGCATGAGCTTTTGCATACAGCAGTTCTCTGACATTTACACATCGTTTTACAACAAAATATTGTTCAAAACACACACACACATATTTATATATATACATATTTATATATATACACATATATATATATATACTAGATTGTGGCCCGATTCTAACGCATCGGGTATTCTAGAATATGCATGTCCCCGTAGTATATGGACAATGATGATTCCAGAATTCGCGGCAGACTGTGCCCGTCGCTGATTGGTCGAGGCAACCTTTATGACATCATCGTCACCATGGCAACCATTATGACATCTTCGTCGCTGTGCCCGTCGCTGATTGGTCGAGGCAACCTTTATGACATCATTGTCGCCATGGCAACCATTATGACATCATCGTCGCTGTGCCCATCGCTGATTGGTCGAGGCAACCTTTATGACATCATTGTCGCCATGGCAACCATTATGACATCATCGTCGCTGTGCCCGTTGCTGATTGGTCGAGGCCTGGCGGCCTCGACCAATCAGATTCATGGGATGTCTACGTCCTTTATGACATCATCGTCGCTGTGCCCGTCGCTGATTGGTCGAGGCCTGGCAGCCTCGACCAATCAGAGGCGCGGGATTTCTATGTCGATACTGTGCCCGTCTCTGATTGGTCGAGGCCTGGCGGCCTCGACCAATCAGAGACGCGGGATTTCCAGGACAGAAAGACAGACAGAAAGACAGACAGACGGAAAAACCCTTAGACAATTATATATATAGATATCAGATAGATAAATAGATAGATACTGTAGATAAATAGATAGGTGATAGATAGATAAATAGATAGCTAGGTGACAGATAAATAGATAGATAGATAGATAGATAGATAGATAGATAGGAAAACCAACACCATGGAGGACCATAAAAATCCCAGACAAGAGTAGTAAAATTAAAATGCCTTTATTAATATAAGTAGCAATAGCAATAAAAAATAAAAACTAATACATTAAAAGTGTGCACACAGAATAGCAACAATAGTAATGAATGTATCAGGCTTAAAATTAAATAGTATACCAAGACCAAAGGTGACCCATTAGACCCCAATATAATACCTCCTGCTAAAGCAACAGTACTATTTATAACTATTACTAGATTGTGGCCCGATTCTAACGCATCGGGTATTCTAGAATATGCATGTCCCCGTAGTATATGGACAATGAGGAGTCCAGAATTCGCGGCAGACTGTGCCCGTCGCTGATTGGTCGAGGCAACCTTTATGACATCATCATCGCCATGGCAACCATTATGACATCATCGTCGCTGTGCCCATTGCTGATTGGTCGAGGCCTGGCGGCATCGACCAATCAGGGATGTGGGATTTCCAGGACAGACAGACAGACAGACGGAAAAACCCTTAGACAATTATATATATAGATAATAAGGGAATAAAATATATGTGAATAATAATAAAGAAGCCAAAATTGTGCCAAAAGTGCAAAAAGTGCCATCTCAGAAAAGTGCAATCATAAACTGATGATCTCCATATAGGGGTAAAGTGGTAAACGTAAAAAGCAATGGAATAGAATTAAAAAAGGGGGCCTATGCCTTTAAGGCCCACATATCATCATCATTTGCAACAAAAAATGCAGAGCGCCAAGATAAATGTAACAAGGGTAATGAGGTGATAGGAGGGCTATACCTTTAAGGTCCATCTGGTCCCTGTTGTGTGTGCACCCCGACGCACGTTTCGGAAGTATTTTCCTTTGTCAGAATTTTTGAGAATATTTTCTCACGCTCAAGTTCATATGAGGTTATGCCAGCAGGAGGTGCAGCACTGCAAGTCTAGGTAGCTACATTCCCCTGCTTTCCATTCATTCCCAAGTTTTTACAGTCAGGAGCACAGCTGCATTAGCAGAGCTCCTGGTTGTAAAATTATTTAACCCCTTCTGATGGATTTACATCATGGGACATGACTGTAGCGGCGGAGAGGTATGGGATATTGTGGTTTGTTTTTTTAACTTTTTCACAGAAGACATGGGTCATCATTTGGATTGAGCTTATAATAAAAATATTACAACACCCTGTGTATTTATTTTTATTAAAATACTTTTTCCCTATTGTGTGTGTGTATTATTAACCCTTTATAACTATTGGATTAATAATGGATAGGTGTCTTATTGACACCTCTCCATTATTAACCAGGCTTAATGTCACCTTACATTAGCAAGGTGAAATTAACCCTTTTGTTGTGGCAATTCAGTATCACAATGGACATAGCGGTCAGAGCACATACAGTGATCTGACAATAACCCAAAATAATAGAACGAGCTCTGAGACGTGGGAACTCTGCAGACCGCAATCCCTAATCCTCTCCAAACAACACTAGAGGCAGCCGTGGATTGCGCCTAACTCTGCCTATGCAACTCGGCACAGCCTGAGAAACTAACTAGCCTGAAGATAGAAAATAAGCCTACCTTGCCTCAGAGAATTACCCCAAAGGAAAAGGCAGCCCCCACATATAATGACTGTGAGTTAAGATGAAAAGACAAACGTAGGGATGAAATAGATTCAGCAAAGTGAGGCCCGACTTTCTTAACAGAGCGAGGATAGGAAAGATAACTTTGCGGTCTACACAAAACCCTAAAGAAAACCACGCAAAGGGGGCAAAAAGACCCTCCGTACCGAACTAACGGCACGGAGGTACACCCTTTGCGTCCCAGAGCTTCCAGCAAAACAAATAGACAAGCTGGACAGAAAAAATAGCAAACAAATAGCAAAGAAGAACATAGCTATGCAGAGCAGCAGGCCACAGGAATGATCCAGGGAAAAACAAGTCCAACACTGGAACATTGACAGGAAGCATGGATCAAAGCATTAGGTGGAGTTAAGTAGAGAAGCACCTAACGACCTCACCAGATCACCTGAGGGAGGAAACTCAGAAGCCGCAGTACCACTTTCCTCCACAAACGGAAGCTCCCAGAGAGAATCAGCCGAAGTACCACTTGTGACCACAGGAGGGAGCTCTGCCACAGAATTCACAACACCCTTTATTACCCCATATCCCACCGCTACAGGGGAGTGGGAAGAGAGAGGCTAAGTGCCAGAATAGGCGCATCTTACAGATGTGCCTTTTCTGGGGTGGCTGGGGGCAGATGTTTCTAGCCGGGGGGGCCAATAACCATGGTCCCTCTCTAGGCTGTTAATATCTGCCCTCAGTCACTGGCTTTCCCACTCTGGCAGAGAAAATTGCGCGGGAGCCCACGCCAGTTTTTTCTGTGAATTAACCCTTTATTTTAACAGCTACAGCTCCCAAATTTTACACACAGACAGTTGTAACATTATTAGTGAAGACTATGTAATAAAATAAGGGATATGAAATGGTTTACTGTATGCAAACCATGTCTCATATCCTGTCGGGTTTGATAAGGAGATAGCAAAAGCCGGCAATTGAATAACTGGCTTTTCTGCTATCTAGCGCTGTATGAAATATAAATATATGTGCCTCACTGACAATATATATAATATATATTTATATATATATAAATATATATACCGTATATACTCGAGTATAAGCCGACCCGAGTATAAGCCGACCCCCCTAATTTTGCCACAAAAAACTGGGAAAACTTATTGACTCGAGTATAAGCCTAGGGTGGAAATGTAGCATTTACCGGTGAATTTCAAAAATAAAAATAGATCATTATTTCCCCATAGCTGTGCCATATAGTGCTCTGCACCGTTCATATTGCCCCATAGATGCTGCACAGATGCCCCATATAGTGCTGTGTGCCGTTCATACTGCCCCATAGATGCTGCACAGATGCCCCATATAGTGCTGTGTGCCGTTCATACTGCCCCCATAGATGCTGCACAGATGCCCCATATAGTGCTGTGTGCCGTTCATACTGCCCCCATATAGTGCTGTGTGCCGTTCATACTGCCCCCATATAGTGCTGTGTGCCGTTCATACTGCCCCCATATAGTGCTGTGTGCCGTTCATACTGCCCCCATATAGTGCTGTGTGCCGTTCATACTGCCCCCATATAGTGCTGTGTGCCATTCATACTGCCCCCATATAGTGCTGTGTGCCGTTCATACTGCCCCCATATAGTGCTGTGTGCCGTTCATACTGCCCCCATATAGTGCTGTGTGCCGTTCATACTGCCCCCATATAGTGCTGTGTGCCGTTCATACTGCCCCCATATAGTGCTGTGTGCCGTTCATACTGCTCCCATATAGTGCTGTGTGCCGTTCATACTGCCCCCATATAGTGCTGTGTGCCGTTCATACTGCCCCCATATAGTGCTGTGTGCCGTTCATACTGCCCCCATATAGTGCTGTGTGCCGTTCATACTGCCCCCATATAGTGCTGTGTGCCGTTCATACTGCCCCCATATAGTGCTGTGTGCCGTTCATACTGCCCCCATATAGTGCTGTGTGCCGTTCATACTGCCCCCATATAGTGCTGTGTGCCGTTCATACTGCCCCCATATAGTGCTGTGTGCCGTTCATACTGCCCCCATATAGTGCTGTGTGCCGTTCATACTGCCCCCATATAGTGCTGTGTGCCGTTCATACTGCCCCCATATAGTGCTGTGTGCCGTTCATACTGCCCCATAGATGCTGCACAGATGCCCCATATAGTGCTGTGTGCCGTTCATACTGCCCCCATATAGTGCTGTGTGCCGTTCATACTGCCCCCATATAGTGCTGTGTGCCGTTCATACTGCCCCATAGATGCTGCACAGATGCCCCATATAGTGCTGTGTGCCGTTCATACTGCCCCCATAGATGCTGCACAGATGCCCCATATAGTGCTGTGTGCCGTTCATACTGCCCCCATATAGTGCTGTGTGCCGTTCATACTGCCCCCATATAGTGCTGTGTGCCGTTCATACTGCCCCCATATAGTGCTGTGTGCCGTTCATACTGCCCCCATATAGTGCTGTGTGCCGTTCATACTGCCCCCATATAGTGCTGTGTGCCGTTCATACTGCCCCCATATAGTGCTGTGTGCCGTTCATACTGCCCCCATATAGTGCTGTGTGCCGTTCATACTGCCCCCATATAGTGCTGTGTGCCGTTCATACTGCCCCCATATAGTGCTGTGTGCCGTTCATACTGCCCCCATATAGTGCTGTGTGCCGTTCATACTGCCCCCATATAGTGCTGTGTGCCGTTCATACTGCCCCCATATAGTGCTGTGTGCCGTTCATACTGCCCCCATATAGTGCTGTGTGCCGTTCATACTGCCCCCATATAGTGCTGTGTGCCGTTCATACTGCCCCCATATAGTGCTGTGTGCCGTTCATACTGCCCCCATATAGTGCTGTGTGCCGTTCATACTGCCCCCATATAGTGCTGTGTGCCGTTCATACTGCCCCCATATAGTGCTGTGTGCCGTTCATACTGCCCCCATATAGTGCTGTGTGCCGTTCATACTGCCCCCATATAGTGCTGTGTGCCGTTCATACTGCCCCCATATAGTGCTGTGTGCCGTTCATACTGCCCCCATAGATGCTGCACATAAATCTGTGCTGCCGCTGCTGCTGCTGCTGCAATAAAAAAAAAAAACCACATACTCACCTCCCTTGATTGCAGCTCCCGGCGTCTCGTTCCGGCGCCTCCATCTTCCCGGCGTCTCTGCTCTGACTGATCAGGCAGAGGGCGCCGCGCACACTATATGCGTCATCGCGCCCTCTGCCTGAACAGTCAGAGCGCAGACGCCGGGAAGATGGAGGCGCCGGGAAGATGGAGCGACGCCCGGCGGCTGGAACGCGGACAGGTGAATATAACATACTTACCTAGTCCCAGCGATCCTCGCGCTGTCCCTGCCTTCCTCCCCGTCTTCTGTGCTGCAGCATCTTCCTGTCAGCGGTCACCGGCACCGCTGATTAGAGAAATGAATAGGCGGCTCCGCCCCTATGGGAGGTGGAGCCGCTTATTCATATCTCTAATGAGCGGTCCCACGTGACCGCTGAAGAGGGGAAGACGCTGCAGCACAGAAGACGGGGAGGAAGGCAGGGACAGCGCGAGGATCGCTGGGACTAGGTAAGTATACCTCAGCGCCCTCACCCCCTCACCTGCCGACCCCACCGCTACCGTGACTCGAGTATAAGCCGAGGGGGGCACTTTCAGCCCAAAAATTTGGGCTGAAAATCTCGGCTTATACTCGAGTATATACGATATATATATATATATATATATATATATACATACATACAGTTAGGTCCATATATATTTGGACAGAGACAACATTTTTCTAATTTTGGTTGTAGACATTACCACAATGAATTTTAAACAAAACAATTCAGATGCAGTTGAATTTCGAACTTTCAGCTTTCATTTGAGGGTATCCACATTAAAATTGGATGAAGGGTTTAGGAGTTTCAGCTCCTTAACATGTGCCACCCTGTTTTTAAAGGGACCAAAAGTAATTGGACAGATTCAATAATTTTAAACAAAATGTTCATTTTTAGTACTTGGTTGAAAACCCTTTGTTGGCAATGACTGCCTGAAGTCTTGAACTTATGGACATCACCAGACGCTGTGTTTCCTCGTTTTTGATGCTCTGCCAGGCCTTCACTGTGGTGGTTTTCAGTTGCTGTTTGTTCGTGGGCCTTTCTGTCTGAAGTTTAGTCTTTAACAAGTGAAATGCATGCTCAATTGGGTTGAGATCAGGTGATGGACTTAGCCATTCAAGAACATTCCACTTCTTTGCTTTAATAAACTCCTGGGTTGCTTTGGCTTTATGTTTTGGGTCACTGTCCTTCAGTAGTATGAAATGACGACCAATCAGTTTGGCTGCATTTGGCTGGATCTGAGCACACAGTATGGCTCTGAATACCTCAGAATTAATTCGGCTGCTTCTGTCCTGTGTCACATCATCAATAAACACTAGTGACCCAGTGCCACTGGCAGCCATGCATGCCCAGGCCATCACACTGCCTCTGCCGTGTTTTACAGATGATGTGGTATGCTTTGGATCATGAGCTGCACCACGCCTTCGCCATACTTTTCTCTTTCCATCATTCTGGTAGAGGTTGATCTTGATTTCATCTGTCCAAAGAATGTTCTTCCAGAACTGTGCTGGCTTTTTTAGATGTTTTTTAGCAAAGTCCAGTCTAGCCTTTTTATTCTTGATGCTTATGAGTGGCTTGCACCATGCAGTGAACCCTCTGTATTTACTTTCATGCAGTCTTCTCTTTATGGTAGATTTGGATATTGATACGCCTACCTCCTGGAGAGTGTTGTTCACTTGGTTGGCTGTTGTGAAGGGGTTTCTCTTCACCATGGAGATTATTCTGCGATCATCCACCACTGTTGTCTTCCGTGGTCGCCCAGGTCTTTTTGCATTGATGAGTTCACCAGTGCTTTCTTTCTTTCTCAGGATGTACCAAACTGTAGATTTTTCCACTCCTAATATTGTTGCAATTTCTCGGATGTTTTTTTTTCTGTTTTCGCAGCTTAAGGATGACTTGTTTCACCTGCATGGAGAGCTCCTTTGACCACATGTTTACTTCACAGCAAAATCTTCCAAATGCAAGCACCACACCTCAAATCAACTCCAGGCCTTTTATCTGCTTAATTGAGAATGACATAACAAAGGGGTTGCCCACACCTGTCCATGAAATAGCCTTGGAGTCAATTGTCCAATTACTTTTGGTCCCTTTAAAAACAGGGTGGCACATGTTAAGGAGCTGAAACTCCTAAACCCTTCATCCAATTTTAATGTGGATACCCTCAAATGAAAGCTGAAAGTCTGAACTTCAACTGCATCTGAATTGTTTTGCTTAAAATTCATTGCGATAATGTCTATAACCAAAATTAGAAAAATGTTGTCTCTGTCCAAATATATATGGACCTAACTGTATATATACCTATTCTATGTGTATATATGTATTCTGTTATAACATTTCAGTGTGATTTTACTGTACACCGTGCTGAATTTCTGGCTTTTCAAAGAACACCGATGCGTAAAAATCGGACAGCACTCGCATGGTGCGAGTGCTGTGTGATTTTTTTTCTCGCACCCATTGACTTGCATTGGCGAGTCTCATCCGAGACTCGCAGCAAATCTCAGCATGCTGCGATTTTTTTCTCAGTCTGAGAAAAAAAATCGCAAATGAGATGTCACCTATTGACTAACATTGGTCCGAGTGCAATCAGATTTTTTATCGGATTGCACTCTTCCGTTTTGCTCACAACTGAGTATGAGCCCTTAGACTTAAAAAGGACCTTTAAATGGAAATTTTGATTTGAAATGAGCACTTACTCCCATTGACGCTGTTGCACTGATTCTGGAATGGTTTTCTTCTATGCCACTCCGTTCCAAAGTAATGCTCCCGATCTGGAAATAAAGGTGCAAATTTTCCCTTCAACCAACTGAGTATACAGTATACCACAGAATGTCTCTGTTGGCATTTGCAATTTCTCCTCTGATTCTGACCAGTCAAAACAAGAAGTTCTGGGCTATATACCCAGTTAGGCTACGTTCACATTAGAAGACCCTGCCCACGAGGGCTCACCATCTACAGGGGATAGGTGAGGATACACTAGGAGAGGGTAGAGCTGGTCATTCAGCGGTTCAGCAGACGTCGCGGCTTCTGATTGGTCGCGTGGCGGTCACATGAGCGGCACGCAACCAATCAGAAGCCGCGACGTCATTCGCAGGTCCTAAAGGCGCTCATTTTAAACAAAGAAGCCGGCCGGTTACCAGCGTGATGTCCAGGGGCCGCCGGAGAGGTGAGCATATCAATATTTTTTATTTTAATTCTTTATTTTACACCTCACTATGGATCCCAGGGCCTGAAGGAGAGTTTCCTCTCCTTCAGACCCTGGGAACCATCAGGATACATTCCGATACTTGATGTCCCATTGACTTGTATTGGTATCGGATATCGGTATCGGCGATATCCGATATTTTTCGGGTATCGGCCGATACTATCCGATACCGATACTTTCAAGTATCGGACGGTATCGCTCAACACTAATAATAATAATAGCCGAACTTTGAAAAGTGAGGGCAAGACAAGAAGGTAGTGCCTGAATGGGAGACACAAACTGGTTGTTTGTCGATTTCTGAACAGATCCAGAAGAGGGCACAGACTGTAAAGCCAAGGGATGAGAAATGAATAACAGATCCATTTTATAAATTGTACAATGGCTTGTTAGACTCTGACATTGAGGCAGATGCCTCATCGATAAAAAACCCGTTATTATTGGAAGTCAGCTTGGCAGCCATGTAAATGCCGCAGGTCTTGCTATGGCAATCTTTCCAAACAATGAGCATAATGGAGTGTTTTGATTTGGAAATCCCCCACTCTATGACCTCTTTATGCCTTACCAGAAGCGGTGTCGTAGTATCATATACTCTTCATTTAATTTTTTTTTCATGTTGTTTTGACTTAGAACTGTTGTAGGGAAGAGAATTTGAAGTTTGTGTTAGTGAATGATTAGAAATTTCAGTACAGAGACTTTGCTCCTTGGATTAATGTGCAGCTTAAAGTATCCAAGGAATGTTAGCAGGGAATGTGCGCTCCATGTGCAACAGCAAAGCATCCATCAAGGTGATAATAATAATATAGAAGCCAGTAAAATATTAAAATCTACATCAATGTTTGCAAAAGAAAACATTGGAATGTAGACCATGGTCATGGAATTGGCAAAAAAAGACAGATACATGTTATGACCATATGATCCATGCAGTACTCACAGTGCAATACAGCTGTACATGGTTCAGGCTTAAGGAAGGGAACTGGCATTCTGCCCAGCTAGGACAGTGACGTCAGAACTAAGGAGGCGTTTAAGTGATTGCTGATCTTTTTTATGTAGCAGAGAGGGATTACTTGCTACCAGTCTGAGCGGGTGATGGGGGCCAGTTATGGACACCTACTGTTGTGAGTTATAACAAAAATGAGTAAGAGGGTTAGAGGGGTTGTTCCACTAACAAAGTACATTTTAAGTAATAGATCTTAGAATAAAATATTGGAATAATATAATATTTTTTTTTTTCAAGAGCAGTAAAATGCATATGGCCCAATGATCAGAATCTGCTCCAAAAATCAACATTAAAAAAAAATCTTCATATGTACGGTATATACCCCCAGCAGACAGACATTTCCAGAACATGATGCAGAGGAAATTCCACTATGGTTGCCATATTGCAGCTTCCCTCTTGTACATCCAGGAGTTTATGCTTATTATTATTATTGTTATTTCTATAGCACCAACATATTCAGCAGTACTATACAATTCAGAGGGAACATGTACAGACAATAAAGACATTACGAAGTAACACATAGTTCAACGCATACCAAGAGGAGCGAGGGTGCTACTCTCAAGCCTACAATTTATGAGATTCTTATGGTTATATGTATACACGCCCCAGCTGTGGACAAACTATATTGAAACATACACAGCTCCTCCAGTAGACATTAACCCCACAGTCAGACTAAATTGCAACCCATCTACATTAAAGGCAACCTGTCAGTCAATGATGCAGGCAGCAGATATCAGAGCCAGACCGCACAACAGGGTCCTGTTTGGCACTTATGCTGCCCTAGGCACTTTAAATGGTCATGTCCCCTACTGGTAAATCAGACTAAAGGTACCTTCACACATAACGATATTGTTAACGATATCGTTGCTTTTTGTGACGTAGCAACGATATCGTTAATGAAATCGCTATATGTGACAGCGACCAACGATCAGGCCCCTGCTGGGAGATCGTTGGTCGCTGAATAAAGTCCAGAACTTTATTTGGTTGCTGGACTCCCCGCTGACATCGCTGGATCGGTGTGTGTGACACCGATCCAGCGATGTCTTCACTGGTAACCAGGGTAAACATCGGGTAACTAAGCGCAGGGCCGTGCTTAGTAACCCGATGTTTACCCTGGTTACCATCCTAAAAGTTAAAAAAACCAAACACTACATACTTACCTACAGCCGTCTGTCCTCCAGCGCTGCGCTCTGCACTCCTCCTGTACTGGCTGTGAGCGTCGGTCAGCCGGAAAGCAGAGCGGTGACGTCACCGCTCTGCTTTCCGGCCGCTGTGCTCACAGACAGTGCAGGAGGAGAGCAGAGCGCAGCGCTGGAGGACAGACGGCTGTAGGTAAGTATGTAGTGTTTGTTTTTTTTTTACTTTTAGTATGGTAACCAGGATAAACATCGGGTTACTAAGCGCGGCCCTGCGCTTAGTTACCCGATGTTTAACCTGGTTACTGGCATCGTTGGTCGCTGGAGAGCTGTCTGTGTGACAGCTCTCCAGCGACCAAACAGTGACGCTGCAGCGATCCGGATCGTTGTCGGTATCGCTGCAGCGTCGCTAAATGTGAAGGGGCCTTAAGAATATGGACAAATGACGTCTTTTTTAGGCGCTTCTGCTCTGTAAAAAAAAAAAAAACGCTAAACAAAACACTGAAAAGAATGAACATATACTGTATATACTGCAGTGTAAAACCAACTTGCTGTGCCAATGTTCAGTCTTTTGAGCTTCTTTTCTCAGGTTGCCAAAGTCACTGTTAAAAAGTGAGCGTTCTATACTTCATTTTATTGAATACATTTTCGCTGAACTCAGCAGAGGCCTCATCCACACATCACTATTTTTAAACCGTATTTCATCAGTATTTGTGGACCAAAGCCAGGAGTGGAACTTACAGATGTAGGATACTAAGCAGGAACGGGGGATGCAGTGACGGACGGAAGGCAGAGCAAGGGTTAACAGGTTTATTTACAGGGTGAAACTCCACGCAGGGAGGTAAAGAGTTAAACGTTGTTAAGGCACAGTAAAATGCAAACAGTTACGCAAGAATATATGGTAGTCCTCACTCTGCAGCTCCTGCTGCACATTAAATAGCGCCTCTTCCTGGAGGGTCCGTCCTGCAGTCGCTAGTTCCGTCTTCTGACGGCAGTGGTCGGTCTCTGGTACCTCCCACTGCCCCTTGTCCTTATACTAGTGCGGCTATTAAAGGCACGGGCCACAGTCTGGTGTGAGCCCAACGTGGCTCTTTAACTATATCAACTGGGGGTAGTCCGGTAACAGAACAACACTTGTGTGTCCACGTCAGGATGCAAGTGTCAGTCTTATGTGTGGACTCTATTGGGCAGCGTGTGTGCGGTACTCACTGTCATGTCGCTGTTGGCTTAAATTCAAGGGAATGGAGCACACTCAGCAAATCAGGTGGTGCAGGCTGTACTTGGGAAGAACCCAATACCAGTCAAATAAGCAAGAAAACAGCCGCACTCTCTCGGGTTATAGCTTGCAAAGTGGTGTATTTATTCACGTGTTTGACATTCAAATATATGTACACATACAGCAGGATAAGAAAAAAAGTGACGTTTCGACCCAATTCCGGGTCTTTCTCAAACTGAGTAGCTGATACGGTTTGAAAATTTGAAATTAGGTCCCAAAAAGGGCTCCTCTTGGTGTGGCGCTGGGGTATCCTGCTTCCTGGAAGTGTGTGTGCTTATGTTGCTGTTGGCGGGAGATGACGCTGGTCTGTTTGGCGCTAGTGCTCCCGACCGGAGCACTCCTCTCTGTCTGCTGTGGCACCCGGCTCAGCTCCGCACACCTCTGTTCGCACCGCTCTGCTCCACTCTGCAGTGAACCCTTGCTCCGGAATGCTGCTGGGCACACTCGGCTCTGCAGGCGACGGGGCCCTCTCTATAGGGCCTGCTAGAGCGCCAGTAATCTCTGAGGGCAAAGGAGACCGAGCACGCCACTCACTGCTCTGCTCCTCTTGCGCGGTCTATTCTGGCTCTTCCCGCCCCTCCTCTCAACAGGAAGCACTGTCCCCCCTCTTCCTTCCCTCCGGCAGCAGGGAAAGATCCGCCTCTCTCAGGCTTCCCCCAGGGAACAGAGAATGCAGCCCTGTCAGTTCCGAACCTGGCATACAGGTACCCGCGGTTTGGTCCATCTTCCTACACAGACACAAACTATAATTGAAAGATTGACACATATTCTATGTTTTGGAGACACTCCTGATTTTGGCATACAAATACTGATCAAAAATACTGATGCTTGAATGAGGCCTAAGGGAGAGCTCGGACAGTGGTCTAAAATGTATGGGGACTTTAGTCAAACACCTGATGAAATACCTCTTGAAGCTCATCAAGAGAATGCCAAGAGTGTGCAAAGCAGTCATCAAAGCAAAAGGTGGCTACTTTGAAGAACCTAGAATATAAGACATATTTTCAGTTGTTTCACACTTTTTTGTTAAGTATATAATTCCACATGTGTTAATTAATAGTTTTGATGCCTTCAGTGTGAATGTACAATTTTCATAGTCATGAAAATACAGAAAAATCTTTAAATGAGAAAGTGTGTCCAAACTTTTGGTCTGTACTGTATATAGCATCATTCAGACACAGTATTTTTCATCCAGCACACTCACCACCCTATGTTGTTCTAGCACAGTCTAATAAATTAAACATTACAACATCTACATTAATACATCACTAAAGAACCACCATCCGTGCATGCCTACATCACTAGAACTGCCATCATTGGATGCCTACATCACCAGAACCACCGTCAGTGCATGCCCACAGAACCAGAACCACTGTCAGTGCATGCCTACAGAACCAGAACCACCGTCAGGGAATGCCTACAGAAACCACAACCACCGGCAGTGCATGACTACACCACCAGAACCACCGTGAATAACTGAATTCAGCACCAGAACTATTTTATTAAGGGGTTAAACATTTAAAGATAAACTTAACTTTTGGTAGACATAGGTTTTAGGCTCATTCATTTTGAGCAGAGTCGTGGGTTCTGGGTCTCCCATAGATTGCTCAACAAACCTGTTAGAAGTTCACAGCTCTGGAGATAGGACTATGACTTTCTACTGCATCCACTCTGTGCTGTGTATTCTCTTCTGTCACCTGAGATGCACATTTCAAACTTATTTTTGGGGTGATTGGTGGGATGTCATGACTGCATCCCTCACTGAAATGCTCAAAATTTCAATTAATAGGCCCACGACATTAAAAAAAAAATACCACAAAAGTTCAGTTATTTTTTAAGGTGCATTTATATTGCCGCCATTAATCAGAAACCAAATATTGGCCACTCTTAAGCAGGCTGTCAATCATTCGATGCATGAGCAAATCATTCCATTGTAAGGTGAAATTATTATTACTAATGTGTACTTCTTGTGTAAACACGTGCTGCAGAGAACAATGCTTTCATTATGCGCACAGAACAATCATGTTACTGATCATTCTGCACGCATGAAATTGCGGTCAACCCTGTCTAAACAGTCTTAAAGCACCACTCCAGCTGGGGGGTTTTCAGCCCTGGAGTGGTGCTTTTACTGTAAGGTCTTACACTCACCCTCCGGTGTCTTCATCTTTTATTTGGTGCCGCTCAAGTCCTATGCCACCTTCTTGCGACCGCAGCTTCTGACTGGCCTGAAGTCAGAAGCTTTGTCACGAGCTCTCAATGCAAGTCTATGAGAGCCAGAACGAGGCTTTCAAAGACTTGAATAGAGTTTTGTATCCAGCTGTGACCCCTGGTGCACTCCATGAAACACTGGAGTGATCAAGCAGGTCACAAACTGCATGAGACCAACATGAGTGGCGGCGATAAAAGGGGAAGATGGCACAGGGTAAGCATAAGAGTAGGGTCAGGGAATTTAAATAAAAAAAATGGCTGAAGTGGTGTTTTAAACAAACAGTTGGTTGGCTTCATAAACCAGGCAAATCGCAGGTTGTTTAAAGGCAGAAACTGCCCAATGAAATGCTCCATTACATCCAGGTACCTTATAGGTGACATCTCTGGTTGGAGTTCTACTCATTCTTTCTTCTTCATCTGGTCCTGATGCCATGATGACTTTTCACAACAAAAGCGCTCCTTCTCAGACTTCCCTTGTCTGGACATGCGCAGTACATACCACCATGGAAAACAAGTGTCATTGTAATGCTCCTGAAAATATATGACCACCCATACTGTTCCCTAAGCAAGCCCTACACTGTGCACCAGAATAAATAATTGCCCCTCAATTTGATCTCTACACACAAAATGACCCCACATTGTATTTCTTATGTTACACTGTCCTCTCCTGTCATGGATTCCCCTCCGTGGTGTCACTAACTCGTCACGTACCTGCTCTCAATACGTGACTTGGGGTTGTGCCTGCAAGGGTTAATCTATCTCCCTACTCTCAGTCCAGCATTCAACCTCTGTGCTATAATAGGAACATAAATCACACACCGACCCAGGTCACACACCCGCTCATACATGATGCCACCACTCATCGAACACGGGTGATGAGTCCCGGAAATATTAATAATATTGTCTACCACTCATAAGGCTCACACACCTTAGGCTATGGATTCGTTAGAACATTCAAGGTTCAACTTGTTAAAGTTTATACTTTAATACAAAAGGGTTCAGTGCTTACAGTAAGGAAAAGGAATAAAAATATGATAATAAAGACATACAACTTATGCAAAACAGTATAACAAACAGGAGAAAACTTACAGAAATCATCTAACTTGGTAGTCTGCTTTCTGCTCCCTGAGGGGGGGTGAATATAGAGTTGGTGGAACACATCAGCTTCTCAAGCTGCCCTCACATGTGAACACGATTCTCGGTATACAGGTCTAATTTATAGCTTTGGTCTGGAGGTGTAATTTGAATATAAAAATGGCTATTTTGAGTCCATTTTGAAATATACTGAATGCATTCAGACCATTACGGAGCTCATTTCTTGTAATACATTTACAGACAGACAATGCTCATTGTGACACAATCCTGAGAGCTGTTTATTTATTATCTGAAGACCTTTGAGTTTACAAACAGTTTTAAGTTTGTTTGTTATTGTAAAACAAGGTTTATTTAACCTCTGTCTGTGGTGGGTTTATCTAACCCTTGTGGGCTTTTATGTATCTATGGGTTTATGGCCCATTGTCTGATGTATGACTGATATCTTGGTCTCATCCTATCTTGAAAGCTAGCCACTTGAAGGGCAGGGTGAAACCAAATTAAACATAGTGCAACTCACTATATAAGACCAGAGAAACGTGACTATGACAGAAGCATAAACTGGTGTACCTGTACACGTTTACAGTTTTGTGATACCTGCATAAGTGGGGACGCCCGTGCAGTGTTGTGAATTTTCCAGGGGTTCTCTGTCTTGGTGTTGCTTCTCTGATTTTCCAGATGGATGATGTTTAAAAGCTCCTTGGTGACGGATGGTGTGAGTAGATGTACTTAATCATTATATGTATTTAATCCTTATATGTTCTTAATCATTATATGTATTTAATCCTTATATGTTCTTAATCATTATATGAATTAATCCTTATACTGTATGTAATTTGTATCTTAAAATATACAAAGGTGTACACAATCATACTATTCAATCATATTATTCCTTTAATTTTGTACTTTGAATTAAAATTGTGTTATATCGCAAGTAGTAGCCTTCTTTAAAGCTGTATCCGAACCTTCGTATTAAAAACTTGGCAATACAGGAGGTCAGATTTCTAGACCAGCCCATCAGGTTAATATCATAATTGCTTGTTTTTGATAGGACCATGGCCACGCTACCAATGAATATATTATTTTCTCTTGAGATTTTTAGTGTAAACGTTCTCACAGAGATACTATCAGGCCGTAATTGACATCTCTCTTCCAAGAGCTAGGAGGTGTCAAGTGTTACCCTTTCTTCTTCGTTCTAGCTAGACCCCCTGGTGAGATTTGGAGACAGAAATATGCTTGTCTCAGGAAAATACATATTAACACCTGGGTGAGACATGCAGTCTTCAGGACAGATGTTACTAGTCACACAACACCTATACATAGGTTGCACACACACACAATTTATATATATATATATATATATATATATATATATATATATATATATATATATATATATATATATACATATATACACACACACACACACACACACACATTTCACCACACCTCCTTCCTTATGAACATGCATGGGGGTTGACTTACAGGTCAGCTCCCGAGCACTTATCTGGTTCTGCCCCACTTAGGCAAGATAGGCCATCAGCATTGCCATGATCGACTCCCTTCTTATGCTGAACTCTGAAATTATATTGTTGTAATATCAGACTCCATCTAAGCAATTTCCTGTTGTCCCCAACTACTCTGTTGAGCCAACTCAATGGGTTATGATCTGCGATCACGGTAAAGTTGCACCCATAGAGGTATGGTTGCAGCTTCTGCAGGGCCCACACAGTTGCCAAACATTCCTTTTCAATGGTGGCATAAACAACTTCTCTGGGCAGGAGTTTCCTGCTTAGGTAAAGAATTGGGTGCTCCTCTCCTTGTTGGTTCACCTGGCTGAGAACCGTACCTGGCCCATAGGTGCTGGCATCTGTCTGCACTACAAACCGGCGAGTGAAATCTGGGGCCTGCAGGACTGGTGAACTAACCAATGCCGACTTTAGGACAGAAAATGATTCCTCACACTGAGGACTCCAGCAGACAATTTTGGGAAGTTTTTTCCGTTAACAGTTTGGCCAGAGCACTGTAGTTTGGTACAAACCTCCTATATTAGCCAGCCGTACCCAGGAAGGACAGTACCTGCTTCTTGGTTCGTGGGGTGGCCCAGGCTGTAATGGCTTCTACCTTCCCTGGCTCAGGTTTTAGCAGTCCTCCCCCCACCCGGTGTCCTAGGTATTGTACTTCCAAAATGGCTACCTGACACTTCCCTGGCTTAACAGTAAGACCTGCAGTTTTAAGCCTTTGCAACACCTGAGAAAGATGTACGAGGTGTTCCTCCCAAGAATCAATAAAAATGGCTACATCATCAAGATTAGCGACAGCAAAGCCATCACATCCTTCCAATAAGTGATTTACCAACCTCTGGAAGGTGGCAGGAGAATTCTTCATACCAAATGGCATCACCAGAAACCCAAACAGCCCGAATGGCATTATAAAAGCAGACCTCTCCTGAGCTTCTCTGGTCAGGGATATCTGCCAGTATCCCCTACTTAGGTCCATGATGGTGAGGTACGATGCTTTAGCTAGCTGTTCTAACAGTTCATCTATCCTCGGCATGGAGTAGACCTCACATGTAGTCAGTGCATTTAATTTCCTGTAGTCTACACAGAACTGGGTAGTATGGTCCTTTTTTGGGACAAGAACCACAGGCGAGGCCCAGGCATTCTGGGACTTTTGTATCACCTTGAGGTTCAGCATCTCCTCTACCTGTTCCCTCATGTGTGCCTTCACCTCTGCTGACACACGGTATGCAGACTGCAGTACTGGGGGATTAGTACCAGTGTCCACATGGTGAGCTGCTAAGTGCATCCTCCCAGGCTCCCCTGTGAAGACTTTGGTAAACTCGCTGAGCGCCCCCATCAGCTCAAACCGCTGACTGTGGGATAGCTCCGGGTTAAACTCTGCTGACTCTAGGGATTCCATGTACTGAGTCCCAGCCCCCACATCTAGTAACAGATCGGCCTCCCCCTCTTCAGGCAGGCTACAGACAGGTAAGACACAGGCTTCCCTGTCATGATGAGCCTTCAGCATATTCACATGAAATACTTTCTAACATTTTGCATGCTCATCTAGTGTCACCACATAATTAACATAATTTAGCCTCTTATGTACAGTGTATGGTCCCTCTCATGCGGCCTGCAATTTATTCTGTAACATAGGGACTGTAACGGGGTCTACTGTGCTGTAGTACCTCTTTCAGCACCCCCCTTGTTTCAGGAGGTCCACTCTGCTTTTGCTGGATTCTGAATGAAGGACGCTGGCTAGAATTTCTTGATTACATGGGAGCATATAAAAGCTGATTGCTACTCCAGGTATTTCCAGTCTAAAAGAACACACTTTATTTACAACACACAGAATATATAACACAGATACACAGGGCAGGCCAATAGAAAAAACAGGCCAGACATACATTACAATAGCCGCAGGGGGCCGGAGCCTGCTGGTATTTACTGTGGGAATTACAAAGGTGGGGGAGGTCAGAAGGAGAATATCTTGTCCCCTCTGCCCAGGGATGCAGCCTGTGGACTGATGCATTTCACATGGAACCTATTATACATAATATATATATATATATATATATATCATAACATATTCTTGGTCCTGGGGGTTCTGTAACACGGCTCCCCTTTTCAGTGATGCGATCGGCATACACAGTCTGATCCTTAACGGATCGGTTTGGGGATGACCGAAGTTTATGGGGTTGGTACAAGTTCCGTTTGTCGACTTAGTCCATCGGCATTACCGTTTTGTTTGTCGGGTCTGTAGTGGATGGTGAAGTCCAGAGGTTGTAGGGCTAAACTCCACCGCAGTAATCTGGCGTTGTCTCCGGAGACCCGATTAAGCCAGACTAGGGGATTATGGTCCATTAGGAGGGAAAATTGTCGTCCATCCAAATATGGTTGTAACATTTTGAGTGCCCATACTATTGCCAGGCACTCCTTCTCGATGGCCGCATAGCTTACTTCACGGGGCAGTAGTTTCCGACTCAGGTAAGCTACTGGGTGTTCTTGGCCGTCTGGCCTGACTTGGCTTAGTACTGCCCCCAATCCAAACATAGAAGCGTCTGTGTGAACCAGGAAACGTTTAGTTGGATCGGGTGCGGCCAATACAGGGGTATTGGTGAGGGCGTCCTTTAGCTGGCGGAAGGCTTCCTCACACTCTAGGGTCCAGGTTACCTGGCGGGGTTGGTTCTTACAAGTCAGATCAGTGAGGGGCTTGGCCACGCTGCTGTAATTGGGAACGAATTTCCTGTAATACCCCGCTGTCACTAGAAACACCATGACCTGGGTTTTAGTGCGTGGGGTGGGCCATTTGGCTATGGCCTCAATCTTGGCTGGTTCTGGTCTCTGTTTCCCAATTCCCACCCAATGCCCTAAATACTGAACCTCTGCTTTGCCCACGTGACACTTGTTTGGGTTCAGGGTGATTCCGGCCTTGTGGATCCTGTCTAATACTGTCTCTAGGAGATTTAGATACTCTTCCCATGTCGCGCTGTAGATGGCGATGTCATCCAGGTAGGCACATGCATAGTCCTGGAGACCATCCAGAAGCCGGTCAGCCAGCCTCTGGAAGGTCGCCGGGGCAGTCTTCATCCCGAATGGCATAACTCGAAACTGGAATAAGCCAAACGGGGTGACAAATGCCGACTTGGGAATAGCATCAGGACTAAGGGGAATCTGCCAGTAGCCTTTGCATAGATCGATGGTGGTCAAATACTTTGCCCCCGCCTGCCGGTCTAACAACTCATCCACACGCGGCATGGGATACGCATCCGTCACTGTTTTCTCATTGAGCTTACGATAGTCTACACAAAACCGTGTAGTCCCATCCTTCTTGGGCACTAACACTACGGGGGATGCCCAGGGACTATCTGACTCTTCAATTACCCCTAAACGCAACATCTCTTGCATCCCTTCTCGTACAGACTCAGGGACGCGGAAGGGGGGTTGTCGCAGAGGGGTCTGATCCTGGGTCTCAACCTTGTGTTGTGCCAGGTGAGTGTACCCGGGTTTCCCCAAAAACATCCTCTGTCGCTGCCTCAACAACTCCTCCGCCTGCTGTCTCTCCCGGGGACCTAAGTCTTCACCCCAGTGTACCTGGTCACATGTTTTAGACTGAGTCCTCTCCCCTAAGACATCAGGCAAGGGAAGTCCGGCTAAATCCTCTGCTTCAGGTGCACAGATGGCCACTACCTCTTCAGGGCGCTCCCGATAGGGCTTCAGCATATTCACGTGGAACATGCGGATAACCCTGGGGTCGTCACAATCGGCAACATTATAGGTGGTGTCGGCTATTTTCCCCACTACCTGGTAGGGCCCCTGCCATGCAGCTTGGAACTTGTTCTGCCTAGCGGGCTCCAACACCAGGACCTTCTGCCCTATTTCCAAGGTGCGCTCTCTGGCCCTCCGATCGTACCATACGCACTGGCGCCGCTGGGCCACCTGCATGTTCCCACGTACAGCCTGGGTCAGCTCCTGTAGGCGGTCCCGGAATTCCAGCACATAGGGTACAATAGGAACCCCTTCTATGATGCCCTCCCTTTCCCAGTGTTCTAGCACTAAGTCTAGGGGTCCCCTTACCCGTCTCCCTTATACCAGTTCGAATGGGGAGAACCCCGTGGATTCTTGGGGCACCTTTCGATAGGCAAACAGGAGGTGAGGCAAGAATTTCTCCCAGTCCCTGTAGGTCCTGGTAAAAGTCCCAATGAGTTGTTTTAACGTCCCGTTAAAGCGTTCACACAACCCATTGGTTTGCGGGTGGTATGGGGAGCTTCTAATGGACTTTACGCCGCACAGCTTGCACAGTTGGTTGGTCACCTCTGCTGTAAACTGGGTACCCTGGTCTGAGATAATCTCCCGGGGAAATCCAACCCGTGAGAAAACCTGGAGCAGGGCAGCCGCCACCGTCTCTGCTAGTACGTTAGGTAACGCAACCGCCTCTGGATACCGTGTGGCATAATCTACCACTGTCAATATATACCTTTTCCCTGACGGACTGGGTTTGGCTAACGGCCCAATCAGATCGACCGCTACTCGGCTAAATGGTTCCTCCACAATGGGGAGGGGGCGTAATTTGGCCTTGCATCGATCTCCCTTCTTGCCAATGCACTGGCAACTGTCACAGGTCTGGCAGTATTGACGAACATCATAGGTTACCCCCGGCCAAAAGAAGTTTTGTGTCAGACGATGCCTGGTGCGACTGACGCCGAAGTGCCTGGCCAAGGGTATGTCATGAGAGATTCGCAGTAACTCCTGCCTATACTTCTTGGGAACTACTCGTCTCCCGGTACTTACCTACACGCAACCTCCGATCCTCACAAGATCTCCTACTCTACTCCCCTCTTATCTCCTCTTCCCACAATCGTATACAAGATTTCTCTCGCGTATCACCCCTACTCTGGAACCCTCTACCACAACACATCAGACTCTCGCCTACCATCGAAACCTTCAAAAAGAACCTGAAGACCCACCTCTTCCGACAAGCCTACAACCTGCAGTAACCACCGATCGACCAAACCGCTGCATGACCAGCTCTATCCTCGCCTACTGTATCCTCACCCATCCCTTGTAGATTGTGAGCCTTCGCGGGCAGGGTCCTCACTCCTCCTGTACCAGTTATGACTTGTATTGTTTAAGATTATTGTACTTGTTTTTATTATGTATACCCCTCCTCACATGTTAAGCACCATGGAATAAATGGCGCTATAACAATAAATAATAATAATAATAACTACCAGCTGTCGTTTTATAGTGGGGCTCGTCCCTGTGTGGTGCTGCTCTGTGATCCGGTAGAGGAGTCTCTGCTTCCATATAAACTGTTCCCCTTCCAGTACCCCTCTCCCCTCCTGTGCCTTCCCACGATATCCCTCCAATGAAGGATCCTCAAGTAACTCCCTCTTAAATTCATCTGGGGTGGCCCAAGAAATGTGTCTGGCTAGGGGAATACGTGTAGGGCTGGGATGTCTTACCTGGGCCTCCTCTTAGTGTGATTCCGCCTCCGCAGCTCGAGCTTGTCTCCGGGTGGTCACAGGATATGTCTCAGCCAGAGGGGCAACCGAGAAGGCAGACAACATGGGCCCCAAGTCATTTCCCAGCAAACCGTCTGCAGGCAAATCCTCCATCAAGCCGACCTCAACAAGGCCATCCCCATCTCCCCAGTTCAGGTGAATCCTGGCAGTGGGCAGTCGATGTATGGCTCCCCCTCCTACACGGACTGCCACTGTCCGGTCCATCTTCTCTTGGTCCCGGACGAGATGAGGCTTCACAAGGGTCAAAGTTGCTCCGGAATCTCTTAGTCCCTGCATGCGTTTCCCATTAACCCACACGACCTGTCGATGCTGTTGTCGATTATCTGCCAGGGCTGCCTGCACGGGGTCTACTTCATGCAGCACTTCCTCCATGTCTTCCACCCCTTGGTTAGTTGTAGCCCCCAATGCCGGGTCAGCTTCGCCTTGGTAGTAGTGTACAGCGGCCCGGCGGAAGGTAGCTGTTCCCGCCTTTGGCCACTGGGTATGCTGAGTCCGGTTGGGACATTGTCTTTGCAGGTGGCCCAGCTGACGGCAGGTGTCGCGCCCCAGGGGAACTGTGGTAGGCCGGGTTTCTAGCTGGTCCCCTTACAATCTTCGGTGGTTTGGGGCCCTCCAGATTCATGGGCGGACCCCTAGTGACCATCTTTGATCCGGACAACTGAGGCCTCCTGGCGTCATGATGTTCATCAGCCAGACGAGCGGCTTCCTCAAGAGTCATTGGCCGCCTGTCCTGAAGCCATTCATGTGTCTCAGGATTTAGTCCATTAAAGAATCGTTCTAACAAGAAGAGCTGGAGGACGTTCTCCTTAGTGGTTGCTTGGCTCCCTTGTACCCACTGTAGCAGTGACAGCCGTAATTTACAGGCCCATTCAGCGTGGGTATCGGTTACTCGTTTTATAAGTCCGTGGAACTTTTGGCGGTATGCCTCTGGTGTCAGCGCATACCAGGCCAAGATCACTTCTTTGATCCGCTCATAGTCCATACAGTCCTCATCAGGTACCGTGCGATAGGCGTCCGCTGCCCGGCCTGTCAGCTTGCTGGCCAGAATTTGAACCCGTTCCTCCGGCTTCACTTGATGAAGGGCACACTGCCGCTCAAAGTCCTGCAGAAAGCCATCAATGTCTTCCTCTGCCTCCCCCAACTGTCGGAAGGCATTATACTGGATCTTTTTGTGGCTTACTGTTGAAGGTACCTGGGCGGAGGCCAGAGCTCCCCTTGCTCGCTGACTCTCCTCTCTCCGCTCTGCCATCTCCATCTTGGCCAGCTCCACTTTGGTCCGCTCTGCCATCTCCATCTTGGTTAGCTCTATCCGTGTCCGCTCGGCCATCTCTTCCTTCAGATCAGTACGCACATCAGCCATCACCTCTCGTATGATCTACTGCAGGGTTTGGGCCATAGAACGCCAGTCTGTTCTTTACCTCCCTCTGTAATTCAGTCTCCTCCACGTTCACCTTGGGGGGCGCTGCACTGTCGTGTTCCATGATGACAGCTATCAAATCCGCTTTTGTTTTGTTGCTGGCGATTAAACCTCGGGCTTCCACCAGATCTTTTAGTGTAGTCCTCTAACTTCTGGTAGTTGTCTTCCATTCATTCCTTTCCTCCTGTAGAAGTGGTATCACATCCCGCTGTCTGCCACCAGTGTTACGGGGTCTACTGTGCTGTAGTACCTCTTTTAGCACCCCCCGTGTTTCAGGAGGTCCACTCTGCTTTTGCTGGATTCTGAATGAAGGACGCTGGCTAGAATTTCTTGATTACATGGGAGCATAAAAAAACTGACTGCTACTCCAGGTATTTCCAGTCTAAAAGAACACACTTTATTTACAACACACAGAATATATAACACAGATACACAGGGCAGGCCAATAGAAAAAACAGGCCAGACATACATTACAATAGCCGCAGGGGGCCGGAGCCTGCTGGTATTTACTGTGGGAATTACAAAGGTGGGGGAGGTCAGAAGGAGAATATCTTGTCCCCTCTGCCCAGGGATGCAGCCTGTGGACTGATGCATTTCACATGGAACCTATTATACATATATATAGCATAACATATTCTTGGTGCTGGGGGTTCTGTAACAGGGACCAACACCCAAACCTTCTGCCCCTCCTCGTATGCCCTCAGTCTGGCATTACGGGCATACCAGACCTTCTGGTTGATTTGGTCCTGGGTCACGTTCTCATGGGCCAGGTTGCTCAGTTTTTCCATTCTCTCTCTGAGCCGCAGTACATATTCAACCACAGACTCCAGTAGTTCTGGGGTCGTCCTTCCAACAGTCCTTAATCAAATCAAGTGACCCCCTTACCCTCCTCCCGTAAACCAGTTCAAAGGGGGGAGAATCCTGTAGACGCCTGGCGTACCTCTCTGTATGCGAACAACAGATGGGGGAGGTACCGCTCCCAGTCTCTCTCTTCAGTCTCCACTAGCATTTTGAGCATTTGCTTTAATGTTCCGTTAAAATGCTCGCAGAGTCCATTGGTTTGGGGATGATAGGCGCTGGCCACAAAATTCTGTACATGTATTTTTTCGCAGAGGCTCTCCATCAGATCGGACATGAACTGGGTTCCCTGATCGGTTAAAATTTCCCTGGGGAAACCCACACGAGAGAAAACAGTCAGTAAAGCATCCGCCACTTTGTCTGCTCAGATGGAGGACAGTGCCACAGCTTCCCGGTATCGTGTAGCATAGTCCACCACTGTGAGGATGTACTTTTTGCCAGAGCTGCTAGGGATTGCAAGTGGCCCTATGATATCCACAGCCACTCGCTGTAAAGGCTCATCGATCACAGGTAGTGGTATCAATGGAGCTTTCTGCATATTCCTAGACTTTCCAACTCTCTGACAAACTACACATGATTGACAGTAAATGGCAATATCTGTCCCCATCTTGGGCCAATAGAAGTTATGTGTCAGGCGAGCTTTAGTCTTTTGTATTCCAAGGTGTCCGGCCAAAGGAATTTCGTTGGCAATTCTCAGTAATTGTTCCCTAAACGGATAAGGGACGATCAGCCACCTTTCATAGTCCCAAGATTCTGTAGTATCCGTGGGGAGTGTCTCTTAATACAGTCTGCCCTGGTCCCAGTATACTCTCTTTGCCAGAAGCAGCAGGGGGTTGGTCTGCAAGACATCGGAGCTCTTCCAGACTGACATCTGTCCGCAGGGCCTCCTGGAAGCTCTGACTGTCAGCCTGCAGGCCCTCGCCTGGCCCTGGTCTGAAGCTGAGTCTTCAGTGTCTTATCAGGGACCTTGTTGGGTCTACCATGTGTTTAGGCTCCGGGGCCACAGTATCGGCCTCCTGTTCTGGCAGTTCTGTCTGAGACTCATCCTCTAATCTCTGGGCCTGAGTCTAAGCCACAGCCTGGCTCCGGGTCACAGCTGCCACATATTTACAGTCCTGTGCATTGGGACATTTTCCCTCCTCGCAAGGGATCTCAGGTGGGTCACTTGCTTCCACCTTCTCTGTACCTTTGCCTTGTAAGGGAGGAACATAGTGGGACACCATCCTCCCCAGGTCCGTGCCTAACAACACATAGGTGGGAATAGCCTCTGATACTCCCACTTCTCTCAGTCCTTTCCCTGCTCCCCAGTCCAGGTACACATGGGCCATGGGGACGGCAGGGCTGACCCCTCCAATCCCGGTTATAGACATAGTCTTTTCTGGTATGATATCAGCAGGGGTTATCATGGCTGGATGCACCAAGGTCACCTCTGCCCCAGTGTCCCTGAGACCAATGGTGACTTTATTGCCAACTGTGACAGATTGACAGTTCTCATTAGCCTTCGCATCAGAGCCGACCATGAAGAGGACAGACGGTGGGGGACACAGACGGCTTTATGGTTGTAGTTGGGCATTTCTCCCTATCAGGGCAGACAGCGCTAACATGTCCCACTTTGTTGCAGGAGAAGCACCGGCGTACATCACCTAAGGAATGTCTATTCCCAGAGACCCCATAGGAGGTTGGCTTGGACAGCACTGGTGATCAGCCGGCAGAGGGAGAAGGGTCCCCGTTTGGCTTACCTCCCCTCCAGCTGAATCCTAATGGCTTCCACACCTCAGGCATCCTGCTAGCCACATAGCAGTCGGCAATCTTTGCAGCCTGATCCGCAGTTTGTGGCTCCCGATCACACACAAATTGTCATACATCCGTGGGGCACATGTGAATAAATTGATCCTTGACCATAAGATCCGTTAAGTCCTCAAAACTGTTAACAGAAAGTCCCCTGATCTATTAGCGGAACGTAGCCCTCAAGGTGCTCACAACATCCGCATAGCTTAGGTTGTATTTCCTGATCAGGGCCTCTTTTATGGCCTCATAGTTCCCATCTAGTTCTGGTGGGAGGCCAGCAAACACTTCCAGGGCTTTGCCTCTCAATCCTGGGGTTAGATACTGCGCCCACTGCTCACGGGGTAGATGGTACTGCCTGCAGGTTTTTTCAAACCCCCGAAGGAAAGTATTTAAGTCCGTATATACCGTATGGGAATAAACATACTAGAAATAGGAGGAAACCAATATGGCTAAATAGAGCTGTAAGGGGCGCAATAAGTGACAAAAAGAAAGCATTTAGAGAATTAAAGGAAGTAGGTAGTGAGGAGGCATTAAATAAATACAGAAAATTAAATAAATTCTGTAAAAAGCAAATCAAGGCAGCAAAGATTGAGACAGAGAGACTCATTGCCAGAGAGAGTAAAAATAATCCTAAAATATTCTTTAACTACATAAATAGTAAGAAACTAAAAAATGATAGTGTTGGCCCCCTTAAAAATAGTCTGGGTGAGATGGTGGATGAGGATGAGGAAAAAGCCAATATGCTAAATGACTTTTTTTCATCAGTATTTACACAAGAAAATCCCATGGCAGACAAAATGTCTAGTGATAAAAATTCCCAATTAAATGTCACCTGCTTAACCCAGCAGGAAGTGCGGCGGCATCTAAAAATCACTAAAATTGACAAATCTCCGGGCCCGGATGGGATACACCCTCGAGTACTGCAGGAATTAAGTACAGTCATTGATAGACCATTATTTTTAATCTTTAAAGACTCCATAATAACAGGGTCTGTGCCACAGGACTGGCGTATAGCAAATGTGGTGCCAATATTCAAAAAGGGGACAAAAACTGAACTCGGAAATTATAGGCCAGTAAGCTTAACCTCTACTGTGGGTAAAATACTGGAGGGCATTCTAAGGGATGCTATACTGGAGTATCTGAAGAGGAATAACCTCATGACCCAGTATCAGCACGGGTTTACTAGGGACCGTTCATGTCAGACTAATTTGATCAGTTTCTATGAAGAGGTAAGTTCCAGATTGGACCAAGGGAACCCAGTGGATGTAGTGTATATGGACTTTTCAAAAGCTTTTGATACGGTGCCACACAAAAGGTTGATACATAAAATGAGAATAATGGGGATAGGGGAAAATATGTGCAAGTGGGTTGAGAGCTGGCTCAGGGATAGGAAACAAAGGGTGGTTATTAATGGAGCACACTCGGACTGGGTAGCGGTTAGCAGTGGGGTACCACAGGGGTCAGTATTGGGCCCTCTTCTTTTTAACATATTTATTAATGACCTTGTAGGGGGCATTCAGAGTAGAATTTCAATATTTGCAGATGACACTAAACTCTGCAGGGTAATCAATACAGAGGAGGACAATTTTATATTACAGGATGATTTATGTAAACTAGAAGCTTGGGCTGATAAATGGCAAATGAGCTTTAATGGGGATAAATGTAAGGTCATGCACTTGGGTAGAAGTAATAAGATGTATAATTATGTGCTTAATTCTAAAACTCTGGGCAAAACCGTCAATGAAAAAGACCTGGGTGTATGGGTGGATGACAAACTTAAATTCAGTGGCCAGTGTCAGGCAGCTGCTACAAAGGCAAATAAAATAATGGGATGCATTAAAAGAGGCATAGATGCTCATGAGGAGAACATAATTTTACCTCTATACAAGTCACTAGTTCGACCACACTTAGAATACTGTGCACAGTTCTGGTCTCCGGTGTTTAAGAAAGACATAGCTGAACTGGAGCGGGTGCAGAGAAGAGCGACCAAGGTTATTAGAGGACTGGGGGGTCTGCAATACCAAGATAGGTTATTACACTTGGGGCTATTTAGTTTGGAAAAACGAAGACTAAGGGGTGATCTTATTTTAATGTATAAATATATGAGGGGACAGTACAAAGACCTTTCTGATGATCTTTTTAATCATAGACCTGAAACAGGGACAAGGGGGCATCCTCTGCGGTTGGAGGAAAAAAGGTTTAAGCATAATAACAGACGCGGATTCTTTACTGTAAGAGCAGTGAGACTATGGAACTCTCTGCCGTATGATGTTGTAATGAGTGATTCATTACTTAAATTTAAGAGGGGACTGGATACCTTTCTGGAAAAGTATAATGTTACAGGGTATATACACTAGATTCCTTGACAGGGCGTTGATCCAGGGAACTAGTCTGATTGCCGTATGTGGAGTCGGGAAGGAATTTTTTTCCCCAATGTGGAGCTTACTCTTTGCACATGGGTTTTTTTTGCCTTCCTCTGGATCAACATGTTAGGTTAGGCTATGGGTTGAACTAGATGGACATATAGTCTTCCTTCAACCTTAATAACTATGTAACTATGCAACTATGTATCCTTCTCCGTCACAGGGAAGTTTTCCAGGCATGGTCTCTTAGGATTTATGTCCTGGGAGGGGGTTTGCTGAGGACTAATACCTCTCTCTATTTGAGTGATCTGAAGCTGGAAAGCTCTGTCCTCCCGTGGTTCTGCAGCCTCTCTCTCAGCCTGTCAGTACTGTAGAATAAGCTGCATGCGCAGATTGGGATCACTTGATCCCAGCCTTTGTAAGTCCATTTGTAAAGTACAGTCCATAGGCTCCTCAGCACTGGCATTGCTGAGTCTCTCTGAGGTGGACTCTCTCCTTGCCCAGATGTTCCAGCACTTTGCTCCATGTCCTGCTCGACCAAGGTGCGTATTAGCAGCTCCCAGGATCTGTCGGCCGTCTGTATTCCTCTCTGGTCACAGAGGCCGGTCAGAGCCTCTTTGCTCTGCTTCTTGTACTGGGCTGCCATATTAATGAACAGCCTTTGCCAAATAAAAGATAGAAAAGAAAAACGGGGAAGGGAAACGGTTTGCAAGTATGTCTAAGTAAGCACTGAGTTGAACCTTGTAGCACTGGTGCACTCCTCACAAGGATACTTCTTTAGTACTGGGAATAATTGCTTAAACCATGTACTAATGCTTATAGAAATTATTCTATCCCACTGCTCTGCCACCAGTTGTCACGGATCCCCCTCTGCGGTGTCACTAATTTGTCATGTACCCGCTCTCAGCACATGACTTGGGGTTGTGCCTGCAAGGGTTAATCTATCTCCCCACTCTCAGTCCAGCATTCAACCTATTTCCTATGCTATAATGGGAGCATAAATCACACACCGACTCAGGCCACACACCCGCTCATACACGCTGCCACCACTCATCGAACACACGGGCGATGAGTCCCAGAAATAATAATAATATTGTCTACCACTCATAAGGCTCACACACCTTAGGCTATGGATTCAAGGTTCAACTTGTTAAAGTTTATACTTTAATACAAAAGGGTTCAGTGCTTACAGTAAGAAAAAGATATAAAAATATGATAAAAATACATACGACTTATGCAAAACAGTATAACAAATAGGAGAAAGCTTACAGAAATAATCTAACTTGGAAGTCTGCTTTCTGCTCCCTGAGGGGGGATGAATATGGAGTTGGTGGAACACATCAGCTGCTCAGGCTGCCCTCATATGTGAACACGATTCTAGGTATACAGGTCTAATTTATAGCTTTGGTCTGGAGGTCAGATTTCTAGACCAGCCCCTCAGGTTAATATCATAATTGCTTGTTTTTGATTGGACCACGGCCGTGCTACCAATGAATATATTATTTTCTCCTGAGATCCTTTGTGTAAACGTTCTCACAGAGATACGATCAGGCCGTAATTGACATCTCTTTTCCAAGAGCTAGGAGGTGCCAAGTGTTACCTTTTCTTCTTGGTCCTAGCTAGACCCCCTGGTGAGAAGTCTACTTGCAGCCTTCAGGACAGATGTTACTAGTCACACAATACCTATACATAGGTCACTGCACACACACACACATATATATATTTATATATACCGTATTTTCCGCTTTGTAAGACGCACTTTATTTCCCCCAAATTTGGGGGGGAAATGGGGGTGCGTCTGACAAAGCAGATATACCACTTACCGTTACAGGCTGGGATGAAGGGGTGTCCGCCGCCGCTGCAGCCCACCACCGCTTCTGCCCCGGGTGATGCTGGAGTGTCTGGTGCTGCGGGGGGCTCTGGCGACATTTTGTGAAAGACCAGAGCCCCCCCGGCAGTTCGTCCATGCGTTCCTGTATGACTGACTCCGGGAAAATGGCCGCCGGAATCTCGGGAGATGAGATTTCAGCGCTGAGATCTCATCTCTTGAGATTCCGGCGGCCATTTTCCTGGAGTCAGTCATACAGGAAAGCATGGACGAACTGCCGGGGGGCTCTGGTCTTTCACAAAATGTCGCCAGAGCCCCCCGCAGCACCGGGAACAGCCCTGCTGCACCAGAGCCCCCCTGCAGACCCTCTCATCCCAGCCTGCAGCACAGGAGCCCCCTGCAGACTCCCTCATCCCAGCCTGCAGCACAGGAGCCCCCTGCAGCACAGAAGCCCCCCTGCAGACCCCCTCATCCCTGCCTCCAGCAACGACCCTGGGACCCTGATCCACCGCAGCCACAACCCCTGGTAAGTAATAAGACGCATGGATTATAAGACGCCCCACCAATTTATTAAAAAAAGTTTTTCCTATTTTTCTCCTCAAAATTTGGGGTGCGTCTTATAATCCGGAGCGTCTTACAAAGAGAAAAATACGAGATATATATATATATATATATATATATACATACACACAGTACAAACCAAAAGTTTGGACACCTCATTTAAAGATTTTTCTGTATTTTCATGACTATGAAAATTGTGCATTCACACTGAAGGCATCAAAGCTATGGATTAATACATGTGGAATTATATACTTAACAATAAGGTGTGAAACAACTGAAAATATGTCTTATATCCTAGGTTCTTCAAAGTAGCCACCTTTTGCTTTGATGACTGCTTTGCACACTCTTGGCATTCTCTTGATGAGCTTCAAGAGGTAGAAACCCGAAATGGTCTTCCAACAATCTTGAAGGAGTTCCCAGAGATGCTTAGCACTTGTTGGCCCTTCTGGCCTTCACTCTGCGGTCCAGCTCACCCCTAACCATCTCGATTGGGTTCAGGTCTGGTGACTGTGGAGGCCAGGTCATCTGGCGTAGCACCCCTTCACTCTGCTTCTTGGTCAAATAGCCCTTACACAGCCTGGAGGTGTGTTTGGGGTCATTGTCCTGTTGAAAAATAAATGATGATCCAACTAAACGCAAATCGGATGGAATTTGAATAAATCCCCAACAGTGTCACCAGCAAAGCACCCCCACACAATCACACCTCCTCCTCCATGCTTCACGGTGGGAGTCAGGCATGTAGAGTCCATCCATTCACCTTTTCTGCATCGCACAAGGACACGGTCGTTGGAACCAAAGATCTCAAATTTGGACTCATCCGACCTAAGCACAGATTTCCACTGGTCTAATGTCCATTCCTTGTGTTCTTTAGCCCAAACAAGTCTCTCTGCTTGTTGCCTGTCCTTAACAGTGGTTTCCTAGCAGCTATTTTACCATGAAGGCCTGCTGCACAAAGTCTCCTCTTAACAGTTGTTGTAGAGATGTGTCTGCTGCTAGAACTCTGTGTGGCATTGACCTGGTCTCTAATCTGAGCTGCTGTTAACCTGCGATTTCTGAGGCTGGTGACTCAGATAAACTTATCCTCAGAAACAGAGGTGACTCTTGGTCTTCCTTTCCTGGGGAAGTCCTCATGTGAGCCAGTTTCTTTGTAGCGCTTGATGGTTTTTGCAACTGCACTTGGGGACACTTTCAAAGTTTTCCCACTTTTTCGGACTGACTGACCTTCATTTCTTAAAGTAATGATGGCCACTCGTTTTTCTTTACTTAGAATTTGAATTATGGCAAGAAAAAAGCAGCTAACTGTCTATTCTATAGGACTATCAGCTGTATATCCACCAGACTTCTGCACAACACAACTGATGGTCCCAACCCCATTTATAAGACAAGAAATCCCACTTATTAAACCTGACAGGGCACACCTGTGAAGTGAAAGCCATTTCCAGTGACTACCTCTTGAAGCTCATCAAGAGAATGCCAAGAGTGTGCAAAGCAGTCATCAAAGCAAAAGGTGGCTACTTTGAAGAACCAAGACTATAAGACATATTTTCAGTTGTTTCACACTTTTTTGTTAAGTATATAATTCCACATGTGTTAATTCATAGTTTTGATGCCTTCAGTGTGAATTTACAATTTTCATAGTCATGAAAATACAGAAAAATCTTTAAATGAGGTGTGTCCAAACTTTTGGTCTGTACTGTATATGTATACATACTCATATTTCACCACATCTATAAAATATTTGCAACATACCACTCCCCCTTTTTTTGTACTATGACTACTACCATACTGTACACCCTGGTGCACTACAACCGCCACTGTCCTCCATTATGCGTTATACCCAAAACCCCTTCCTCCTTTACAAACCATGACCTCAACATTGTTTCCCCCAATGCCTCCACTCAATATTGAGACCCTTCTTCTCACTGTCCCCCAACTCCATACTTGGCCTCATCTTTACACTGTCTTTCCAATGCAGCCCCATCTCCATACTGATCCTCATACTGCCCCTCCTTCATAGACTGCCCCCTTTACTGTCCCATCTCTAGCCAAAGACTACTCGCAGTGGAGACCTTTATTGGCTTCATTCAAGACTCCTTCCACACCTTGCGTGATGACATAGAAAAAGGTAGGTTACACTACCCCTCTAATCTTACTCCTGCAGAACATCAGGCACTGACAACACTACAACGGGACCCTACCTTAGTTATCAAACCGGCTGATAAGGGGGGTGTACTCGTAGTAATGGACAAGGCCCAGTACATCACGGAAATACACCGTCAGCTTAATGACACATCAGTTTATGACAAACTTTCAAGGGATCCCACTTCGGAGATTAGGAGTAAAATAGAAGCTGTGATATCTAAGTACTCTACCTTAGGCACTATAGACACCAAAACTTGTGAGTTTCTCAGAAAAAACAATCCTATCACACCAGTGTTTTACACTCTGCCTAAGATGCATAAAGATCTGTCTAATCCACAGGGTAGGCCAATCGTCGCCTCTACCGACTCCATTCTTTCTCCACTCTCAATATATCTTGAAAAAATCTTAACTCCTATCACTCAGACATCCCCCTCCTTCATCCTGGATACAGGGGAGTTCAGTGGCGTAGGAAGGGGGGTGCGGGGGCTGGACCGCAGAGTGAAGGCCAGAAGGGCCAACAAGTGCTAAGCATCTCTGGGAACTCCTTCAAGATTGTTGGAAGACCATTTCGGGTGTCTACCTCTTGAAGCTCATCAAGAGAATGCCAAGAGTGTGCAAAGCAGTCATCAAAGCAAAAGGTGGCTACTTTGAAGAACCTAGGATATAAGACATATTTTCAGTTGTTTCACACCTTATTGTTAAGTATATAATTCCACATGTATTAATCCATAGCTTTGATGCCTTCAGTGTGAATGCACAATTTTCAGTCATGAAAATACAGAAAAATCTTTAAATGAGGTGTCCAAACTTTTGGTCTGTACTGTGTGTGTGTATATATATATATATATATATATATATATATATATATATATATATATATATATATATATATATATATCGTATTTTTCTCTTTGTAAGACGCTCCGGATTATAAGACGCACCCCAAATTTTGAGGAGAAAAATAGGAAAAACTTTTTTTTAATAAATTGGTGGGTCTTATAATCCATGCGTCTTATTACTTACCAGGGGTTGTGGCTGCGGTGGATCAGGGTCCCAGGGTCGTTGCTGGAGGCAGGGATGAGGGGGTCTGCAGGGGGGCTTCTGTGCTGCAGGGGGCTCCTGTGCTGCAGGCTGGGAAGTGGGAGTCTGCAGGGGGCTCCTGTGCTGAAGGCTGGGATGAGAGGGTCTGCAGGGGGCTCTGGTGCTGCAGGGCTGTTCCCGGTGCTGCGGGGGGCTCTGGCGACATTTTGTGAAAGACCAGAACCCCCGGCAGTTCGTCCATGCGTTCCTGTATGACTGACTCCAGGAAAATGGCCGCCGGAATCTCGAGAGATGAGATCTCAGCGCTGAAATCGCCCCGGGCGGCACAATGCGGGGGGCGGGCATCTAGCCCTGCTGGCACAAGCATCTTTTCAGTCAGTGCAGGGCCAGGCAGTGCAGGCACATCAGGGTTAAGAACGCAGCCAACGTGACATTGTTTGTGGGCGGAGAGAGCACGTTCTCCTGCTCTGCTCTCCCGCCCCTCGCTGGCTGCTGAACTTATCAGGACAGATGCAGATTCCGGAGGAGCTCCTTGCCGCCCTGAGTGAGTACGATGTATCGCTGTATTCTGACAGTCTGGGTGACCTGGGGCGGCCACAGCTGATATACTGTATATTATATACTTCAGCAGCCGCCCAGGCCCCCAGCACCTGTCCTGTATATACTGTATCTGTACAGCCTGCATGACAGTATATATAATATATATACACAGGACAGGTGCTGGGGGCCTGGGCGGCTGCTGAAATATATACACTGCACAGTACCACTGCCCTGTATATATACACTGCACTGTACCACTGCCCTGTATATATACACTGCACAGTACCACTGCCCTGTATATATACACTGCACTGTACCACTGCCCTGTATATATACACTGCACAGTACCACTCCTCCTGTATATATACACTGCACTGTACCACTGCCCTGTATATATACACTGCACTGTACCACTGCCCTGTATATATACACTGCACAGTACCACTGCCCTGTATATATACACTGCACAGTACCACTGCCCTGTATATATACACTGCACAGTACCGCTCCTCCTGTCCTGTATATACACTGCACAGTACCACTCCTCCTGTATATATACACTGCACAGTACCACTCCTCCTGTATATATACACTGCACAGTACCACTGCCCTGTATATATACACTGCACAGTACCACTGCCCTGTATATATACACTGCACTGTACCACTGCCCTGTATATATATATACACTGCACAGTACTTGCCCTGTATATATACACTGCACAGTACCATCACTCCCCTGTATATATACACTGCACAGTACCACTGCCCTGTATATATACACTGCACAGTACCATCACTCCCCTGTATATATACACTGCACAGTACCTCTCCTATCCTGTATATATACACTGCACAGTACCTCTCCTCCTATCCTGTATATATACACTGCACAGTACCTCTCCTCCTATCCTGTATATATACACTGCACAGTACCTCTCCTATCCTGTATATATACACTGTAGAATTTGCAATAGCTGTCACTCATGTTAGAAGTGAAATCTGGCATTGTACTATACCTAGATTTCTCTGCCGTATCTGGGCATCATGAATCGTGGTATGTGTTAAAGGGGACCCACTGAGACTCTTTTGCCCGGGGCCCTCAAAAACCTGGAGCTAGCCCTGGGGGTGGGTCACCGGGCTGCGGCCGGCGCTGCAGCTGTTTAACGCTATTGACGTGCGGGTCCGCGCCCGCACGTCAATAGTTAACAGCCGCCAGCCAATCTGAGGCTGGCAGCTGACGTCAGTCCCAGTGTGTCAGTCGCCGGCGAGTGCACGTTTCAGCTGCGTGGAGAGAGCAGGAGCGCGGTCAGGTAAGCAGAACTTGTTTTTTTTTTTTGCAGTCCCGATCATGTGATGGCAACATTCACCGGCGAAACAATTAAAGTTCTACTTCTGAGGTCTTATTCCTGCTGGGGGAAGGGGGGGCGCCAAGCTCGGGAACAGCCCCGGGCGGCAAAAGCTCTAGCTACGCCTCTGGGGGAGTTCCTGCAGTGTATTAGGGACTTAGATGTCAAGGACTTATACACGTCCATCCCCCATCTCAATGGCATCAACGCAGTACATCATTCCCTGACCATAGCAGGTCTTACCAATAATCAGATTGATTTATGTGTTGAGTTACTAACTATTGTCCTGTACAACAACTTCTTCCTTTTTCAGGACACCTTCTACCTACAGAAGCGGGGTACCGCAATGGGCTCCAATGTGGCACCCCCGTATGCTAACACATATATGACGGAATTTGAAACTTCTATCATCTATGGACATCCTCTGTTTATCCAAAATGTCTCCCTATGGAAACGTTTCATAGATGATATTTTTTGCATCTGGAGTGGCACATTGGAGTCCCTGCAGGAGTTTTTTCTGTTTCTCAACGGAGCCTGGCCAGGTATCAAGTTTACTGTCAGTCACGATTTACATTCCATCAATTTCTTGGACACCATGGTGCTTAAAGATCCAACAGGCGTTCTGACTACAGACCTCTTTTCCAAACCTACGGACAGAAATAGCTTGCTACATTATCATAGCTTTCACCCACCATCAACCAAACGCTCCTTACCAATTTCACAGTTTCAACGAGTGAAGCGTATAGTTCCAGACAAAAACTTATGTGATGAACGACTCCAGAACATGACCACTAAATTCATAGAGAGGGGCTATCCACTCACAGTTCTAGCACAATCCCAGGACCCTCCACCTAGGTCCCCGGCTAGAGATCAGGGCAAACGCATTCCCTTTGTGCATTCATACCACCCCTTCTCCTTCATCCTTCACAAGGCTATTAGACGACATTGGCACCTTCTGTCCACAGCACATCCAGATATTCCCGATTTTAGGACACCATTCTTACCATGCTTTAGACGGCCACCCAATTTGAGGGACAATCTAGTCAAAGCCGATATCGGGACAGGGGATCAGCATAGGCAAACTTTTCTATCACGCCCCAAGACTGGCACATTTCCATGCCTCCATTGTGCGCAATGTCACAATGTACTCAAGGGAAACACTTTCCAACATCCCAGATCAGGCAAGACTTTTAAAATCAACCATTTCTTCACATGTGAGTCCTCTTACGTTGTATACCTTATCAAGTGCCCATGTGGGCTATTATACGTGGATGAGACCACACAGTCAGTGAGAGATAGGATTTCAAAGAACAAATCTACAATCCGGTGCAAGAACTTACTCCTGCCGATCCCACACCATTTTCATACATTGGGCCACTCTGTTTCTCAATTACGATATCATGTCATTGACAGTGTCCCATCTCCGAGGAGAGGTGGTGACAGAGTTGCTTTACTACACAAAAAAGAGGCGTTCTGGATACATACTTTGGAGACGTTGGCTCCCAAAGGTCTCAACCGTGATTACGAACTTATGGCGTTTGTTTAACAGTTGTTGCTATGTATGATCACTAATTTGCTTTTCTCTATCTTTTTAGAGTCGTCTGTACTGATTTATTGGCACCACGGATCACGAGCACCACCTTATCCACCGGTTGTCACTGTGCTCCGGATTAGTCACGTCCACCCTCATCATCCCTTTTTCTTTTATTCCCATTTCAGCTGGTCACTTGCAGTCACGTTCCTTTATCTTTAGGAACACCAGTCCATCTTGCATACTTTAACCCCTTAATCCCATATGACGTACTATCCCGTTGAGGTGGGGTGGGCCTTAATTCCCACCGACGGGATAGTACGTCATAGCGATCGGCCGCGCTGACTATCGCAGCTGACATCTGGCACTATGTGCCAGGAGCGGTCACGGACCGCTCCCGGCACATTAACCCCCGGCACACTGCGATCAAACATGATCGCGGTGTGCCGGCAGTACAGGGAAGCATCACGCAGGGAGGGGGCTCCCTGCGTGCTTCCCTGAGACGATCAGTACAAGGTGATGTGCTCACCTTGTACCAAGCGTCTTCTCCCTGCAGGCCCCGGATCCAAAATGGCCGCGGGGCTGCATCCGGCTCCTGCAGGGAGTACTTCCGGGTCGACTGCAGGTGCTGGTAAGCCTGCAGCGATGTGAGAGAGATCACCGATCTTACAGAGTGCTGTGCAAACTGTAAGATCGGCGATCTGTGATGTCCCCCCTGGGACAAAGTAAAAAAGTAAAAAAAAAAATTTCCACATGTGTAAAAAAAAATTAAAAAAAATTACTAAATAAATAAATTAAAAAAAATATATTATTCCCATAAATACATTTCTTTATCTAAAAAAAACAAAACAAACAATACAAGTACACATATTTAGTATCGCCGCGTCCGTAACGACCCAACCTATAAAACTGTCCCACTAGTTAACCCCTTCAGTGAACACCGTAAGAAAAAAAAAAAAAAAAAGAGCCAAAAAACAACGCTTTATTATCATACCGCCGAACAAAAAGTGGAATAACATGCGATCAAAAAGACAGATATAAATAACCATGGTACCGCTGAAAACGTCATCTTGTCCCGCAAAAAACAAGCTGCCACAAAGCATAATAAGCAAAAAATTAAAAAAGTTATAGTCCTGAGAATAAAGCGATGCCAAAATAATTATTTTTTCTATAAAATAGCTTTTATCGTAAAAAAAGCGCCAAAACATAAAAAAATGATATAAATGAGATATCGCTGTAATCGTACTGACCCGAAGAATAAAACTGCTTCATCAATTTTACCAAACGCGGAACGGTATAAACGCCTCCCCCAAAAGAAATTCATGAATAGCTGGTTTTTGGTCATTCTGCCTCACAAAAATCGGAATAAAAAGTGATCAAAAACTGTCACGTGTCCAAAAATGTTACCAATAAAAACGTCATCTCGTCCCGCAAAAAACAAGACCTCCGATGACTCTGTGGACCAAAATATGGAAAAATTATAGGTCTCAAAATGTGGAGACGCAAAAACTTTTTTGCTATAAAAAAGCGTCTTTTAATGTGTGACAGCTGCCAATCATACAAATCCGATATAAAAAACGCTATAAAAGTAAATCAAACCCCCCTTCATGACCCCCTTAGTTAGGGAAAAATAATAAAATTAAAAAAATGTATTTATTTCCATTTTCCCATCAGGGCTAGGGTTAGGGTTAGGGTTAGGGCTGGGGCTGGGGTTAGGGTTGGGGCTGGGGTTAGGGCTAGGGTTAGGGTTGGGGCTAGGGTTGGGGCTAGGGTTGGGGCTAGGGTTAGGGCTAGGGTTAGGGCTAGGGTTAGGGCTAGGGTTAAGGTTGGGGTTAGGGTTAGGGTTGGAGCTAAAGTTAGGGTTAGGGTTGGGGCTAAAGTTAGGGTTAGGGTTTGGATTATATTTATGGTTGGGATTAGGGTTGGGATTAGAATTAGGGGTGTGTCAGGGTTAGGGGTGTGTTAAAACAGTTCTCCTTCCCTTCCGAGCTCTCCGGTGCGCCCAAACAGGGGTTTACCCCAACATATGGGGTATCAGCGTACTCAGGACAAATTGGACAACAACTTTTGGGGTCTGTCATGATCCCAATGGCAGGGGATCACAAAAGGACAAGCACAAAAACCAAACAAGCTCTAGGGTGATGGAACCTGAGCTGACCGCGATCCTGAACCTAAACACACAACTAGCAGTAGCCGGGGAACGTGCCTACGATGATTCCTAGACGTCTCGCGCCAGCCGAAGGATTAACTTCCCCTATTAGAAGAAACACAGACCTCACTTGCCTCCAGAGAAACACCCCACAGAAATAGTAGCCCCCCACATGTAATAACGGTGAAATGAGAGTAAAGCACATACGTAGTTATGAAAATAGAATCAGCAAAAATGAGGCCCGCTAAAGCTAGATAGCAGAGGATACAAAAGTGAACTGCGCGGTCAGCGAAAAACCCTTCAAAAAAACATCCTGAAATTACTTGAACTCATGTGCCAACTCATGGAACATGAGGAGTAATTTCAGCCCACTAGAGCAACCAGCAGCAAGGAATCACATATCTGCAAGCTGGACTAAGACAAAAATAAAGCAAAACGTGGAACAGGAAAATCAAAACTTAGCTTGTCCTGAAGATAACAGACGCAGGGAGCAGAGGTAAAAAGACACGCTGATTACATTGATAGCCGGCGAGGAAATGACAAAAAAGCCAGGTTAAATAGGAAACTCCCATAACCTGATGGAACAGGTGGACACCAGAGACCGCAGAGAACAAAAGTCACCCAGTACCATCAGTAACCACCAGAGGGAGCCCAAAAACAGAACTCACAACAGGGGTCCAAGTTCTCTTGTTATCCTTGGGAAAATAATAATGTGGGGGGCTAAAAATCATTTTTGTGGGAAAAATAAGATTTTTTTATTTTCGCGGCTCTGCGTTGTAAACTGCAGTGAAACACTTGGGGGTTCAAAGTTCTCACAACACATCTAGATAAGTTCCATGGGAGGTCTAGTTTCCAATATGGGGTCACTTGTGGGGGGTTTGTACTGTTTGGGTGCATCAGGGGCTCTGCAAATGCAACGTGATGCCTGCAGACCAATCCATCTAAGGCTACGTTCACATTTGCGTTGTGCGCCGCTGCGTCGGTGACGCAACGCACAACGCAAATAAAAACGCACCAAAACGCACGCAAAAACGCTGCGTTTTGCAACGCATGCGTCCTTTTTTGCAGAAATTTGGACGCAAGAAAAATGCAACTTGCATTTGCGTTTTCTGCGCCCGATGCTTGCGGCAAAAAAAACGCATGCGTCGCACAACGCAGCACAACGCATGTGCATGCGTCCCCCATGTTAAATATAGGGGCGCATGACACATGCGTCGCCGCTGCGTCGCCCGACGCTGCGTCGGGAAACGCTAATGTGAACGTAGCCTTAGTCTGTATTTCAAATGGCGCTCCTTCCCTTCCGAGCTCTGCCATGCGCCCAAACAGTGGTTCCCCCCCACATATGGGGTATCAGCGTACTCAGGACAAATTGGACAACAACTTTTGGGGTCCAATTTATCCTGTTACCCTTGTGAAAATACAAAACTGGGGGCTAAAATATCATGTTTGTGAAAAAAAAAGAAGTTTTATTTTCACGGCTCTGCGTTATAAACTGTAGTGAAACACTTGGGGGTTCAAAGTTCTCACAACACATCTAGATAAGTTCCTTGGGGGGTCTAGTTTCCAATATGGGGTCACTTGTGGGGGGTTTCTACTGTTTGGGTACATCAGGGGCTCTGCAAATGCAACGTGATGCCTCAGACCAATCCATCTAAGTCTGTATTCCAAATGGCGCTCCTTCCCTTCCGAGCTCTGCCATGCACCCAAACAGTGCTTCCCCCCCACATATATGGTATCAGCGTACTCAGGACAAATTGGACAACAACTTTTGGGGTCCAATTTATCCTGTTACCCTTGTGAAAATACAAAACTGGGGACTAAAAAATCATTTTTGTGAAAAAAAAAAGAATTTTTATTTTCACGGCTCTACGTTATAAATTGTAGTAAAACACTTGGGGGCTCAAAGCTCTCAAAACACATCTAGATAAGTTCCTTAGGGGGTCTACTTTCCAAAATAGTGTCACTTGTGGGTGGTTTCAATGTTTAGGCACATCAGGGGCTCTCCAAACGCAACATGGCGTCCCATCTCAATTCCAGTCAATTTTGCATTGAAAAGTCAAATGGCGCTCCTTCCCTTCCGAGCTCTGCCATGCGCCCAAACAATGGTTTACACCCACATATGGGGTATCAGCGTACTCAGGAGAAATTGCACAACAACTTTCGTGGTCTAATTTCTTCTCTTACCCTTGGGAAAATAAAAAGTTTGGGGCAAGTTTTTACGGCTCTGCATTATAAACTTCTATGAAGCACTTGTTGGGTCAAAGTGCTCACCACCACATGGCGTCCCATCTCAATTCCAGTCAATTTTGCATTGAAAAGTCAAATGGCGCTCCTTTCCTTCCGAGCTCTGCCATGCGCCCAAACAGTGGTTTATCCCCACATATGGGGTATCAACGTACCCAGGACAAATTGTCGAACAACTTTTGGGGTTGTAAAAATGAGAAATTGCTGGTCAACTTTTAACCCTTATAACTCCCTAACAAAAAAATTTTTTGCAAAAGGTGGCTACTTTGAAGAACCAAGACTATAAGACATATTTTCAGTTGTTTCACACTTTTTTGTTAAGTATATAATTCCACATGTGTTAATTCATAGTTTTGATGCCTTCAGTGTGAATTTACAATTTTCAGAGTCATGAAAATACAGAAAAATCTTTAAATGAGGTGTGTCCAAACTTTTGGTCTGTACTGTATATGTATACATACTCATATTTCACCACATCTATAAAATATTTGCAACATACCACTCCCCCTTTTTTTGTACTATGACAACTACCATACTGTACACCCTGGTGCACTACAACCGCCACTGTCCTCCATTATGCGTTATACCCAAAACCCCTTCCTCCTTTACAAACCATGACCTCAACTGTCATGATCCCAATGGCAGGGGATCACTAAAGGACAAGCACAGATACAAACAAGCTCTAGGGCGATGGAACCTGAGCTGACCGCGACCCTGAACCTAACACACAAATAAAAGTAGCCGGGGAACGTGCCTACGATGATCCTAGACGTCTCGCTCCAGCCGAAGATCTAACTTCCCCTATTAGAAGAAACACAGACCTCTCTTGCCTCCAGAGAAATCCCCCACAGAAATAGCAGCCCCCCACATATAATGACGGTGAAATGAGAGGAAAGCACATACGCAGTATGAAAACAGTTTCAGCAAAATGAGGCCCGCTAAAGCTAGATAGCAGAGGATACAAAAGTGAACTGCGCGGTCAGTGAAAAACCCTTCAAAAAACCATCCTGAAATTACTTGAACTCATGTGCCAACTCATGGTACATGAGGAGCAATTTCAGCCCACTAGAGCAGCCAGCAGCAAGAATCACATATCTGCAGGCTGGACTAAAAACCAAATAAAGCAAAACACCAAAACAGGAAAATCCAAACTTAGCTTGACCAGAAGGTTCTAGGAGCAGGGAGCAGAGGTAACAAGACACACTGGATACATTGATAACCGGCGAGGAAATGCCAGCAAAGCCAGGTTAAATAGGAAACTCCCATATCCTGATGGAACAGGTGGAACCCAGAGACCCAGGAAAGACAAGTCACCCAGTACCATCAGTAACCACCAGAGGGAGCCCAAAAACAGAACTCACAACACTCAACATTGTTTCCCCCAATGCCTCCACTCAATATTGAGACCCTTCTTCTCACTGTCCCCCAACTCCATACTTGGCCTCATCTTTACACTGTCTTTCCAATGCAGCCCCATCTCCATACGGATCCTCATACTGCCCCTCCTTCATAGACTGCCCCCTTTACTGTCCCATCTCTAGCCAAAGACTACTCGCAGTGGAGACCTTTATTGGCTTCATTCAAGACTCCTTCCACACCTTGCGTGATGACTAGTGTTGAGCGATACCGTCCGATACTTGAAAGTATCGGTATCGGATAGTATCGGCCGATACCCGAAAAATATCGGATATCGCCGATACCGATATCCGATACCAATACAAGTCAATGGGACATCAAGTATCGGAATGTATCCTCATGGATCCCAGGGTCTGAAGGAGAGGAAACTCTCCTTCAGGCCCTGGGATCCATATTAAAGTGTAAAATAAAGAATTGAAATAAAAAATATTGTTATATTCACCTCTCCGGCGGCCCCTGGACATCAGCGGGAGGATCCGGCGTCCGGCACGGCTTCTTTCTTCAAAATGCGCGCCTTTAGGACCTGTGGAATGACGTCCCGGCTTCTGATTGGTCGCGTGCCGCCCATGTGACCGCCACGCGACCAATCAGAAGCCGCGACGTCATTCCTCAGGTCCTAAAAGGCGCTCATTCTAGGACTTTAGCTGAGGAATGACGTCGCGGCTTCTGATTGGTCGCGTGGCGGTCACATGGGCGGCACGCGACCAATCAGAAGCCGGGACGTCATACCACAGGTCCTAAAGGCGCGCATTTTGAAGAAAGAAGCCGTGCCGGACGCCGGTTCCTCGCGCAGATGTACAGGGGCCGCCGGAGAGGTGAATATAACAATATTTTTTATTTTAATTCTTTATTTTACACTTCCGATACCGATACCCGATATCACAAAAATATCGGATCTCGGTATCGGAATTCCGATACCGCAAGTATCGGCCGATACCCGATACTTGCGGTATCGGAATGCTCAACACTAGTGATGACATAGAAAAAGGTAGGTTACACTACCCCTCTAATCTTACTCCTGCAGAACATCAGGCACTGACAACACTACAACGGGACCCTACCTTAGTTATCAAACCGGCTGATAAGGGGGGTGTACTCGTAGTAATGGACAAGGCCCAGTACATCACGGAAATACACCGTCAGCTTAATGATACATCAGTTTATGACAAACTTTCAAGGGACCCCACTTCGGAGATTAGGAGTAAAATAGAAGCTGTGATATCTAAGTACTCTACCTTAGGCACTATAGACACCAAAAGTTGTGAGTTTCTCAGAAAAAACAATCCTATCACACCAGTGTTTTACACTCTGCCTATAATGTTTCAGGGGCAAGAACGAGAGTGGACCCTCTGGACCGTGGTAGACCTACCTCTGGGCGAGTAGACCAGATGTTAACCAACCCCTATACAGGGGCTGTCAGGAGCAGGCCCAGAGGTCTCCTATCCACGGTAGCAGATACCAAGAGGGACGGCTCAGGAAAGGGAGAAAACAGAGGATGAGGGCAAAACAGAAAACCAGAAACGAGGACAACGGGACCAGAGGCAGAGGACTTGGGGATGAAATGTCAGGCTGGAACAGTGGAATACCAGAGACGGAGCTGTAGGGAGAGAGGAGAGATGATGAGCGGAGATGGGAACGATGGACTGGAACAGAAGGAGAGCAAAGACGGAGCTGAAGGGAAAGGTGGGAAACCAGCACGAAACACAGACACAGAAGCAAGGTGACCGGAGGCAAAAGCAAAAGCTAAAGACACTCAGGCACCTCCTAGCAAAGGAGGCGGCCTGAAATAGTAGGCACTCTACCTGGATTGGCTGCAGCACACCGGAGACTGACATCCGGTATCAGGAGACCAGGAAGGATTGGAATGCCTAACGCAGGATCCTGCGCGCAGGAGCAGCACGTCTAAGACGTGGAGGAGGAGCCCGCCAAGGACGAGCGTACCGCCCACCGGAAGCCGGGCTGCAGGGACGAGCAGCGATGGAGGAAGACGGACCAGCGTGCCGTGACCTGGAGGACGAGCGGCCGAGGGGAGCAGCGGCGACAGCAGAAGAAGAAGCGGGGACAGCGCGGTGGGACCCAGACATGGAGCGGTGAGTAGCGGTAGCGGCCGTGACAGTACCCCCCTCCTTAAAATCCCCTCTCCCAATACCGGAGAGGAATTTGTTAAGAAGACGAGGAGCATTGATATTCTCCCGAGGCTCCCACGATCCCTCCACAGGACCAAAACCCCTCCAATCTACCAGGAAAAAATCTCTCCCACGAACCCTCTTCATGGCTAAAATATCCCTCACCTCAAAAATGTTATCGGCGCAGACAGACTGAGGAGAGGTACCAGAAGAAGGATGGAAGCGAATAAGAGTAACAGGTTTGAGCAGGGACACATGGAAAGTATTGGGAATACGGAGCGAGGCAGGCAACTTCAGCTTGTTGGCGACATCGTTGACTTGACTCAGAACCTCAAAAGGACCGATGTAGCGGGGACCAAGTTTATAGGATGGAATCTTGAGCCTAATATAACGCGAGGAAAGCCAGACCTTATCGCCAGGAGAAAATGGAGAAGAATCTAAACGCCTCTTGTCGGCATGTCTCTTCATCCTAGCAGAGGCCAAATTGAGAGCCTCTTCAACTTCACCCCAGATTGCAGAGAATTTAGAAGATAAAGAATCTGCTGCCGGAACTCCAGACACGGAAGAAATTGGGAGGGGCATATTCGGATGCTGACCGAAGACAATGAAAAAAGGAGATCTAGCAGAGGACTCGTTAGAGTGATTATTATAGGCAAACTCGGCCCAAGGCAGAAGGCTGACCCAGTCATCTTGGTGGACGTTGACGAAATGACGAAGATAGGACGCCACAATCTGATTCGTACGTTCCGCTTGACCGTTAGTCTGTGGGTGATAAGCAGACGAAAAATCCAGCGACACCTTCAAGAGTTTGCATAACGCCCTCCAAAAATGTGACGTAAATTGAACTCCTCGGTCAGACACGATGTTTTGAGGAAAACCATGGAGTCTGAAAATATTGGAAATAAAAATTTTCGCCAACTCTGGGGCCGAGGGTAGTCCAGGCAGAGGAACAAAATGAGCCATTTTAGAAAACCGATCTACGACCGTAAGGATGACAGTACAACCAGAGGATTTAGGTAAATCGGTAATGAAGTCCATGGTGATATGTTGCCACGGACAGGAAGGTACGGGAAGGGGAAGCAGACTCCCACGAGGTAACTGTCTTGGCACCTTGTACTTAGCACAGGAGGGACAAGAGGCGACAAAGTCTTTGATATCCTGACGTAGCGAAGGCCACCAGTAGTAGCAAGAGATGAGAAGGAAGGTCTTCTTTATTCCGGCATGACCTGCCAATTTAGAGGAATGACCCCAACGAAGCACTCTCATTTTGTCATCCTCCGTCACTAGTGTCTTACCCGGAGGAGGGCGGATCATCTTAAGACGAGCCACCGTGACGACTTTGCAGGGATCCAGGATATGCGCAGGTTCTACGTCAATGTCTTCTGGCTGAGAAAGTCTGGACAGTGCATCTGCCTTGACATTCTTGTCACCAGGCCGAAAACGGAGCTCGAAATCGAAGCGAGCAAAGAACAGGGACCATCGAGCTTGCCGTGGATTAAGTCTGTGCGCAGTTTGAAGGTAAGCCAAATTCTTGTGGTCAGAGAAAATCACAAAAGGATGAACAGCTCCTTCAAGAAGATGCCTCCATTCTTCCAAAGCAAGTTTTATGGCCAAAAGTTCACGGTCTCCAATGGTATAATTATGTTCAGAAGCAGAGAACGTTTTAGAAAAGAAACCGCACGGAACTAATCGACCCATTTGAGACCTTTGGGAGAGTACTGCTCCGGCACCCGTGGAAGAGGCATCCACCTCGAGAACGAATGGTTTATTAACCTCTGGATGGTGAAGTACTGGAGCGGAAGAAAAGGACTTCTTCAGGAGTACAAAGGCATTCTCGACCTCCATGGTCCAAGTCTTCGGGTTAGAACCCTTGCGGGTGAGAGCAGAGAGAGGCCGAATTATGGTGGAGAAATGGGATATGAATTGCCTGTAGTAGTTAGTGAATCCAAGAAACCGTTGAACGGCTTTTATTCCATAGGGACGTGGTCAACGGAGAATGGTATTCACCTTTTCAGGATCCATCTTGAGACCGGCATCCGAAATGATGTATCCGAGAAAAGGCAAAGATGTTTGTTCGAAGAGACACTTCTCATACTTGGCATAAAGGCGATTCTCTCTTAAACGTTGCAAAACCAAACGGACACTTCTTCTGTGGGACGGTAAGTCTACAGAAAAGACCAGGATGTCATCTAGATACACCACAACACAGGAGTAGAGAAGGTCACGGAAGATGTCATTAACGAATTCTTGGAAAACCGCAGGAGCGTTGCAGAGACCGAACGGCATGACTAGGTATTCATGATGACCGTCTCGAGTGTTAAATGCGGTCTTCCATTCATCACCGGCTCGAATTCGGACAAGGTTGTAGGCACCCCGAAGATCTAATTTAGTTAAAATTCGATCAAAGAGTTCCGGAATGAGCGGCAGCGGATACTTGTTCTTGATCGTAATGTTGTTCAGACCTCTGTAGTCGATACAAGGACGAAGTGACCCGTCTTTCTTCTTGACGAAGAAGAATCCCGCACCTGCGGGAGAGGAAGACTTTCGGATAAATCCTCTGGACAAATTTTCTTGGATATACTCGGACATGGCTTTAGTCTCAGCCGGAGAGAGTGGGTAAATTCTTCCTCTAGGCGGAGTGGAACCGGAAAGGAGTTCGATCGGACAGTCGTAGGCACGATGCGGAGGAAGAGTTTCAGCCTCTTTCTTATCAAAAACGTCTATGAAGGACCAGTATGGAGAGGGTAAACCAGAGGGAACGGAAACTGCAGAGGGCGGAGGCACAGGACTAAGAGACAAAAGACACTGTTTTTGACACATAGATCCCCAACGGAGTACGTCACCAGACCGCCAGTCAAGAGTAGGTTTATGCATTCGGAGCCAAGGCAATCCTAGAAGCAAAGCATGAGCGAGGTTAGGGAGAACATAGAAAGTGATCTTCTCACGATGTAGGGCCCCGATCCATAATTCGATCTCTTCCGTAACCAAGGTAATGGCATCCTGCAAGGGTCTTCCATCCACAGAAGCGATCAGACGAGGAGAGTCCAATGAGAGAACTGGAACGCGAAGCCTCCGAACTGCCTCAAGACTGATAAAATTGCCTGCTGCACCCGAATCCACATACGCTACTTCAGAAAATCGTCTCTGATTAAGAACAAACAGGACAAACAGACACAAGGGTTGAGAGGAATCAGAAACACCTAGGGAGGCCTCTCTTACCTGTCCTAGGCGGAGGAGTTTTCCGGTCTCTCGGGGCATGCTCGCAGTAGATGGGAAGCACTACCACAATAAAAGCAGAGTCCTTGGGAACGTCTCTCCCGACGACGCTGCTCAGCCAGCTTGACCCGATCTACCTGCATAGGTTCTGGTACAGATGCCGAAGAGGACAACAAAGGCCGCGGACTCCCCGACCTACGGACAGATGGTGAAGAACGAATGGACCTCCTCTCTCTAGTGGACTCACGAGTTCGCTCCTGGAAGCGCAGGTCAATGCGTGTTGACAGGGATATGAGATCCTCTAACGAGGTTGGAGTATATCCCGTCCTGCCAACTCATCTTTTATCCAACTAGACAGACCTCGCCAGAAAGCACCAACCAGGGCCTCATTGTTCCACCCTAACTCAGAGGCTAGGGTGCGAAAGCGGATGGCGTACTGAGCGACAGTAAGAGAGCCCTGTTGCAGGTTGAAAAGCGACTCGGTCGTGGAGGCTAGGCGCCCGGGCTCATCAAAAACCCGGCGGAAGGTCTCAAGGAAAAAGGCTAATTGGGAGACTACGGGATCATCCCGCTCCAAAAGGGGATTGACCCAAGCCAGAGCCTCACCCTCTAAATGCGAAACCATGAAGGCCACCTTGGCCCGATCGGTAGGGTATTGCTGGGGGAGGAGTTCAAAGTGGAGGCGGCATTGGTTAAGAAATCCCCTACAAAGCTTGGGATCACCGCCAAACCTAGGAGATTTGCCAAGACGAGGTGACGGATGGGATGAAGGAGCAAGATTAGAGTCTTGCGTACCTTGAGCAGAAGCCGCGGAAACAGACTGCAAATTAAATAAGCGGTCGTCTATGGAAGCCATATAAGACAGCATACGTGTCTGCGTATCTCGCTGCTGAGAAAGCTCTTGCTGCAGGCCTGCAATCTGAGAAGCGATAACTGGGTCGGAAGTTTGCAAAGAAGTCAGGCGGAACTCCATGTTTTTTAAGAAGGACATAATACGCTGTTGATTTTCGCGCAGATGTGCTAACTCCTTCTGAGCAGAGAATGCAGCAGCTGCGGTGTCCATGGCCTGAGTGTACTATAACATTTCAGGGGCAAGAACGAGAGTGGACCCTCTGGACCGTGGTAGACCTACCCCTGGGCGAGTAGACCAGATGTTAACCAACCCCTATACAGGGGCTGTCAGGAGCAGGCCCAGAGGTCTCCTATCCACGGTAGCAGATACCAAGAGGGACGGCTCAGGAAAGGGAGAAAACAGAGGATGAGGGCAAAACAGAAAACCAGAAACGAGGACAACGGGACCAGAGGCAGAGGACTCGGGGATGAAATGTCAGGCTGGAACAGTGGAATACCAGAGACGGAGCTGTAGGGAGAGAGGAGAGATGATGAGCGGAGATGGGAACGATGGACTGGAACAGAAGGAGAGCAAAGACGGAGCTGAAGGGAAAGGTGGGAAACCAGCATGAAACACTGAGACACAGAAGCAAGGTGACCGGAGGCAAAAGCAAAAGCTAAAGACACTCAGGCACCTCCTAGCAAAGGAGGCGGCCTGAAATAGTAGGCACTCTACCTGGATTGGCTGCAGCACACCGGAGACTGACACCCGGTATCAGGAGACCAGGAAGGATTGGAATGCCTAACGCAGGATCCTGCGCGCCTGCGCAGGAGCAGCACGTCTAAGACGTGGAGGAGGAGCCCGCCGAGGACGAGCATACCGCCCACCGGAAACCGGGCTGCAGGGACGAGCAGCGATGGAGGAAGACGGACCAGCGCGCCGTGACCTGGAGGACGAGTGGCCGAGGGGAGCAGCGGCGACAGCAGAAGAAGCGGGGACAGCGCGGCGGGACCCAGACATGGAGCGGTGAGTAGCGGTAGCGGCCGTGACACTGCCTAAGATACATAAAGATCTGTCTAATCCACCGGGTAGGCCAATCGTCGCCTCTACCGACTCCATTCTTTCTCCACTCTCAATATATCTTGAAAAAAATCTTAACTCCCATCACTCAGACATCCCCCTCCTTCATCCTGTATACAGGGGAGTTCCTGCAGTGTATTAGGGACTTAGATGTCAAGGACTTATACACATCCATCCCCCATCTCAATGGCATCAACGCAGTACATCATTCCCTGACCATAGCAGGTCTTACCAATAATCAGATTGATTTATGTGTTGAGTTACTAACTATTGTCCTGTACAACAACTTCTTCCTTTTTCAGGACACCTTCTACCTACAGAAGCGGGGTACCGCAATGGGTTCCAATGTGGCACCCTCGTATGCTAACACATATATGACGGAATTTGAAACTTCTATCATCTATGGACATCCTCTGTTTATCCAAAATGATATATATACAGGACAGGTGCTGGGGGCCTGGGCGGCTGCTGAAATATATACACTGCACAGTACCACTGCCCTGTATATATACACTGCACTGTACCACTGCCCTGTATATATACACTGCACAGTACCACTGCCCTGTATATATACACTGCACAGTACCACTGCCCTGTATATATACACTGCACAGTACCACTGCCCTGTATATATACACTGCACTGTACCACTGCCCTGTATATATACACTGCACAGTACCACTGCCCTGTATATATACACTGCACAGTACCACTCCTCCTGTATATATACACTGCACAGTACCAGTCCTCCTGTATATATACACTGCACTGTACCACTGCCCTGTATATATACACTGCACAGTACCACTGCCCTGTATATATACACTGCACAGTACCACTGCCCTGTATATATACACTGCACAGTACCGCTCCTCCTGTCCTGTATATACACTGCACAGTACCACTCCTCCTGTATATATACACTGCACAGTACCACTCCTCCTGTATATATACACTGCACAGTACCACTTCCCTGTATATATACACTGCACAGTACCACTGCCCTGTATATATACACTGCACTGTACCACTGCCCTGTATATATATACACTGCACAGTACCACTGCCCTGTATATATACACTGCACAGTACCATCAAACCCCTGTATATATACACTGCACAGTACCACTGCCCTGTATATATACACTGCACAGTACCATCACTCCCCTGTATATATACACTGCACAGTACCATCACTCCCCTGTATATATACACTGCACAGTACCTCTCCTATCCTGTATATATACACCGCACAGTACCTCTCCTCCTATCCTGTGTATATACACTGCACAGTACCTCTCCTCCTATCCTGTATATATACACTGCACAGTACCTCTCCTATCCTGTATATACAGTTAGGTCCATATATACTTGGACAGAGACAACATTTTTCTAATTTTGGTTATAGACATTAGCACAATGAATATTAAACAAAACAATTCAGAAGCTGTTGAAGTTCAGACTTTCAGCTTTCATTTGAGGGTATCCACATTAAAATTGGATAAAGGGCTTAGGAGTTTTAGCTCCTTAACATGTGCCACCCTGTTTTTAAAGGGACCAAAAGTAATTGGACAGATTCAATAATTTTAAATAAAATGTACCTTTTTAGTACTTGGTTGAAAACCCTTTGTTCGCAATGACTGCCTGAAGTCTTGAACTCATGGACATCACCAGACGCTGTGTTTCCTCCTTTTTGATGCTCTGCCAAGCCTTCACTGCGGTGGTTTTCAGTTGCTGTTTGTTTGTGGGCCTTTCTGTCTGAAGTTTAGTCTTTAACCAGTGAATTGCATGCTCAATTGGGTTGAGATCAGGTGACTGACTTGGCCATTCAAGAATATTCCACTTCTTTGCTTTAATAAACTCCTGGGTTGCTTTGGCTTTATGTTTTGGGTCATTGTCCATCTGTAGTATGAAAGGACGTGTTGAGCATTCCGATACCGCAAGTATCGGGTATCGGCCGATATTTGCGGTATCGGAATTCCGATACCGAGATCCGATATTTTTGTGATATCTGGTATCGGTATCGAATCAATAGGGATGTGTAAAATAAAGAATTAAAATAAAAAATATTGATATGCTCACCTCTCCGGCGGCCCCTGGACTTCACGCTGCTATCCGGGAGGCTTCTTTGTTTAAAAAGCGCGCCTTTCGGACCGGTGAATGACGTCCCGGCTTCTGATTGGTCGCGTGCCGCCCATGTGACCGGCACGCGACCAATCAGAGGCCGCGACGTCATTCGCAGGTCCTCAATTCCTAGAATTAGCAGTTTTGTGAATGAGAATGACGTCGCGGCTTCTGATTGGCCGCCCATGTGACCGGCACGCGGCCAATCAGAAGCCGCGACGTCATTCTCATTCACAAAACTGCTAATTATAGGAATTGAGGACCTGCGAATGACGTCGCGGCCTCTGATTGGTCGCGTGCCGGTCACATGGGCGGCACGCGACCAATCAGAAGCCGAGACGTCATTCACAGGTCCGAAAGGCGCGCTTTTTAAACAAAGAAGCCTCCCGGTTAGCAGTGTGAAGTCCAGGGGCCGCCGGAGAGGTGAGCATATCAATATTTTTTATTTTAATTCTTTATTTTACACATCCCTATGGATCCCAGGGCCTGAAGGAGAGTTTCCTCTCCTTCAGACCCTGGGAACCATGAGAATACCTTCCGATACTTGATGTCCCATTGACTTGTATTGGTATCGGATATCGGTATCGGCGATATCCGATATTTTTCGGGTATCGGCCGATACTATCCGATACCGATACTTTCAAGTATCGGACGGTATCGCTCAACACTAATCATCAATAAACACTAGTGACCCAGTGCCACTGGCAGCCATGCATGCCCAAGCCATCACACTGCCTCCGCCGTGTTTTACAGATGATGTGGTATGCTTTGGATCATGAGCTGTACCATGCCTTTGCCATACTTTTCTCTTTCCATCATTCTGGTAGAGGTTGATCTTGGTTTCATCTGTCCAAAGAATGTTCTTCCAGAACTGCGCTGGCTTTTTTATATGTTTTTTAGCATAGTCCAGTCTAGCCTTTTTATTCTTGATGCTTATGAGTGGCTTGCACCTTGCAGTGAACCCTCTGTATTCACTTTCATGCAGTCTTCTCTTTATTGTCGATTTGGATATTGATACGCCTACTTTCTGGAGAGTGTTGTTCACTTGGTTGGCTGTTGTGAAGGGGTTTCTCTTCACCATGGAGATTATTCTGCGATCATCCACCACTGTTGTCTTCCGTGGGCGCCCAGGTCTTTTTGCATTGATGAGTTCACCAGTGCTTTCTTTCTTTCTCAGGATGTACCAAACTGTAGATTTTGCCACTCCTAATATTGTAGCAATTTATCGGATGGGTTTTTTCTGTTTTCACAGTTTAAGGATGGCTTGTTTCACCTGCATGGAGAGCTCCTTTGACTGCATATTTACTTCACAGCAAAACGTTCCAAATGCAAGCACCACACCTCAAATCAACTCCAGGCCTTTTATCTGCTTAATTGATAATGACATAATGAAGGAATTGCCCACACCTGTCCATGAAATAGGCTTGGAGTCAATTGTCCAATTACTTTTGGTCCCTTTAAAAACAGGGTGGCACATGTTAAGGAGGTGAAACTCTTAAACCCGTCATCCAATTTGAATGTGGATACCCTCAAATGAAAGCTGAAAGTCTGATCTTCAACTGCATCTGAATTGTTTTGTTTAAAATTCATTGTGGCAATGTCTATAACCAAAATTAGAAAAATGTTGTCTATGTCCAAATATATATGGCCCTAACTGTATACACTGTAGAATTTGCAATAGCTGTCACTCATGTTAGAAGTGAAATCTGGCATTGTACTATACCTAGATTTCTCTGCCGTATCTGGGCATCATGAATCGTGGTATGTGTTAAAGGGGGACCCACTGAGACTCTTTTGCCCGGGGCCCTCAAAAACCTGGAGCTAGCCCTGGGGGTGGGCGCTGCAGCTGTTTAACGCTATTGACGTGCGGGTCCGCGCCCGCACGTCAATAGTTAACAGCCGCCAGCCAATCTGAGGCTGGCAGCTGACGTCAGTCCCAGTGTGCATGTCGCCGGCGTCTGACATCATTGTCAGTCGCCGGCGAGTGCACGTTTCAGCTGCGTGGAGAGAGCAGGAGCGCGGTCAGGTAAGCAGAACTTGTTTTTTTTTTGCATTCCCGATCATGTGATGGCAACATTCACCGGCGAAACAATTAAAGTTCTACTTCTGAGGTCTTATTCCTGCTGGGGGGGGGGGGGGCGCCAAGCTCGGGAACAGCCCCGGGCGGCAAAAGCTCTAGCTACGCCTCTGGGGGAGTTCCTGCAGTGTATTAGGGACTTAGATGTCAAGGACTTATACACGTCCATCCCCCATCTCAATGGCATCAACGCAGTACATCATTCCCTGACCATAGCACGTCTTACCAATAATCAGATTGATTTATGTGTTGAGTTACTAACTATTGTCCTGTACAACAACTTCTTCCTTTTTCAGGACACCTTCTACCTACAGAAGTGGGGTACCGCAATGGGCTCCAATGTGGCACCCCCGTATGCTAACACATATATGACGGAATTTGAAACTTCTATCATCTATGGACATCCTCTGTTTATCCAAAATGTCTCCCTATGGAAACGTTTCATAGATGATATTTTTTGCATCTGGAGTGGCACATTGGAGTCCCTGCAGGAGTTTTTTCTGTTTCTCAACGGAGCCTGGCCAGGTATCAAGTTTACTGTCAGTCACGATTTACATTCCATCAATTTCTTGGACACCATGGTGCTTAAAGATCCAACAGGCGTTCTGACTACAGACCTCTTTTCCAAACCTACGGACAGAAATAGCTTGCTACATTATCATAGCTTTCACCCACCATCAACCAAACGCTCCTTACCAATTTCACAGTTTCAACGAGTGAAGCGTATAGTTCCAGACAAAAACTTATGTGATGAACGACTCCAGAACATGACCACTAAATTCATAGAGAGGGGCTATCCACTCACAGTTCTAGCACAATCCCAGGACCCTCCACCTAGGTCCCCGGCTAGAGATCAGGGCAAACGCATTCCCTTTGTGCATTCATACCACCCCTTCTCCTTCATCCTTCACAAGGCTATTAGACGACATTGGCACCTTCTGTCCACAGCACATCCAGATATTCCCGATTTTAGGACACCATTCTTACCATGCTTTAGACGGCCACCCAATTTGAGGGACAATCTAGTCAAAGCCGATATCGGGACAGGGGATCAGCATAGGCAAACTTTTCTATCACGCCCCAAGACTGGCACATTTCCATGCCTCCATTGTGCGCAATGTCACAATGTACTCAAGGGAAACACTTTCCAACATCCCAGATCAGGCAAGACTTTTAAAATCAACCATTTCTTCACATGTGAGTCCTCTTACATTGTATACCTTATCAAGTGCCCATGTGGGCTATTATACGTGGGTGAGACCACACAGTCAGTGAGAGATAGGATTTCAAAGCACAAATCTACAATCCGGTGCAAGAACTTACTCCTGCCGATCCCACACCATTTTCATACATTGGGCCACTCTGTTTCTCAATTACGATATCATGTCATTGACAGTGTCCCATCTCCGAGGAGAGGTGGTGACAGAGTTGCTTTACTACACAAAAAAGAGGCGTTCTGGATACATACTTTGGAGACGTTGGCTGCCAAAGGTCTCAACCGTGATTACGAACTTATGGCGTTTGTTTAACAGTTGTTGCTATGTATGATCACTAATTTGCTTTTCTCTATCTTTTTAGAGTCGTCTGTACTGATTTATTGGAACCACGGATCACGAGCACCACCTTATCCATCGGTTGTCACTGTGCTCCGGATTAGTCACGTCCACCCTCATCATCCCTTTTTCTTTTATTCCCATTTCAGCTGGTCACTTGCAGTCACGTTCCTTTATCTTTAGGAACACCAGTCCATCTTGCATACTTTAACCCCTTAATCCCATATGACGTACTATCCCGTTGAGGTGGGGTGGGCCTTAATTCCCACCGACGGGATAGTACGTCATAGCGATCGGCCGCGCTGACTATCGCAGCTGACATCTGGCACTATGTGCCAGGAGCGGTCACGGACCGCTCCCGGCACATTAACCCCCGGCACACTGCGATCAAACATGATTGCGGTGTGCCGGCGGTACAGGGAAGCTCACCTTGTACCAAGCGTCTTCTCCCTGCAGGCCCCGGATCCAAAATGGCCGCGGAGCTGCATCCGGCTCCTGCAGGGAGTACTTCCGGGTCGACTGCAGGTGCTGGTAAGCCTGCAGCGATGTGAGAGAGATCACCGATCTTACAGAGTGCTGTGCAAACTGTAAGATCGGCGATCTGTGATGTCCCCCCTGGGACAAAGTAAAAAAGTAAAAAAAAAATTTCCACATGTGTAAAAAAAATTTAAAAAAAATTACTAAATAAATAAATTTAAAAAAATATATTATTCCCATAAATACATTTCTTTATCTATAAAAAAACAAAACAAACAATACAAGTACACATATTTAGTATCGCCGCGTCCGTAACGACCCAACCTATAAAATTGTCCCACTAGTTAACCCCTTCAGTGAACACCGTAAGAAAAAAAAAAAAAAAAAGAGCCAAAAAACAACGCTTTATTATCATACCGCCGAACAAAAAGTGGAATAACACGCGATCAAAAAGAGATATAAATAACCATGGTACCGCTGAAAACGTCATCTTGTCCCGCAAAAAACAAGCTGCCACAAAGCATAATAAGCAAAAAATTAAAAAAGTTATAGTCCTGAGAATAAAGCGATGCCAAAATAATTATTTTTTCTATAAAATAGCTTTTATCGTAAAAAAAAGCGCCAAAACATAAAAAAATGATATAAATGAGATATCGCTGTAATCGTACTGACCCGAAGAATAAAACTGCTTCATCAATTTTACCAAACGCGGAACGGTATAAACGCCTCCCCCAAAAGAAATTCATGAATAGCTGGTTTTTGGTCATTCTGCCTCACAAAAATCGGAATAAAAAGTGATCAAAAACTGTCACGTGTCCAAAAATGTTACCAATAAAAACGTCATCTCGTCCCGCAAAAAACAAGACCTCCGATGACTCTGTGGACCAAAATATGGAAAAATTATAGGTCTCAAAATGTGGAGACGCAAAAACTTTTTTGCTATAAAAAAGCGTCTTTTAGTGTGTGACAGCTGCCAATCATACAAATCCGATATAAAAAACGCTATAAAAGTAAATCAAACCCCCCTTCATGACCCCCTTAGTTAGGGAAAAATAATAAAATTAAAAAAATGTATTTATTTCCATTTTCCCATCAGGGCTAGGGTTAGGGTTAGGGCTAGGGTTAGGGCTGGGGCTAGGGTTGGGGTTAGGGTTGGGGCTGGGGTTAGGGCTAGGGTTAGGGCTAGGTTTAGGGTTGGGGCTAGGGCTAGGGTTGGGGCTAGGGTTAGGGTTGGGGTTAGGGTTGGAGCTAAAATTAGGGTTAGGGTTGGGGCTAAAGTTAGGGTTTGGATTATATTTATGGTTGGGATTAGGGTTGGGATTAGAATTAGGGGTGTGTCAGGGTTAGGGGTGTGGTTAGGGTTACCTTGGGATTAGGGTTAGGGGTGTTGTTGGATTAGGGTTTCAGGTAGAATTGGGGAGTTTCCACTGTTCAGGCACATCAGGGGCTCTCCAAACGCGACATGGCGTCCGATCTCAATTCCAGCCAATTCTGCGTTGAAAAAGTAAAACAGTTCTCCTTCCCTTCCGAGCTCTCCGGTGCGCCCAAACAGGGGTTTACCCCAACATATGGGGTATCAGCGTACTCAGGACAAATTGGACAACAACTTTTGGGGTCCAAGTTCTCTTGTTATCCTTGGGAAAATAAAAATGTGGGGGCCTAGAAATCATTTTTGTGGGAAAAATAAGATTTTTTTATTTTCGCGGCTCTGCGTTGTAAACTGCAGTGAAACACTTGGGGGTTCAAAGTTCTCACAACACATCTAGATAAGTTCCGTGGGAGGTCTAGTTTCCAATATGGGGTCACTTGTGGGGGGTTTGTACTGTTTGGGTGCATCAGGGGCTCTGCAAATGCAACGTGATGCCTGCAGACCAATCCATCTAAGTCTGTATTCCAAATGGCGCTCCTTCCCTTCCGAGCTCTGCCATGCGCCCAAACAGTGCTTCCCCACCCACATATGTGGTATCAGCGTACTCAGGACAAATTGGACAACAACTTTTGGGGTCCAATTTATCCTGTTACCCTTGTGAAAATACAAAACTGGGGACTAAAAAATCATTTTTGTGAAAAAAAAAAGAATTTTTATTTTCACGGCTCTACGTTATAAATTGTAGTAAAACGCTTGGGGGCTCAAAGTTCTCAAAACACATCTAGATAAGTTCCTTAGGGGGTCTACTTTCCAAAATGGTGTCACTTGTGGGTGGTTTCAATGTTTAGGCACATCAGGGGCTCTCCAAACGCAACATGGCGTCCCATCTCAATTCCAGTCAATTTTGCATTGAAAAGTCAAATGGCGCTCCTTCCCTTCCGAGCTCTGCCATGCGCCCAAACAATGGTTTACACCCACATATGGGGTATCAGCGTACTCAGGAGAAATTGCACAACAACTTTTGTGGTCTAATTTCTTCGCTTACCCTTGGGAAAATAAAAAATTTGGGGCAAAAAGATCATTTTTGTGAAAAAAAATGATATTTTATTTTTACGGCTCTGCATTATAAACTTCTATGAAGCACTTGTTGGGTCAAAGTGCTCACCACACATCTAGATAAGTTCCTCAAGGGGTCTACTTTCCAAAATGGTGTCACTTGTGGGGGGTTTCAATGTTTAGGCACATCAGGGGCTCTCCAAACGCAACATGGCGTCCCATCTCAATTCCAGTCAATTTTGCATTGAAAAGTCAAATGGCGCTCCTTTCCTTCCGAGCTCTGCCATGCGCCCAAACAGTGGTTTATCCCCACATATGGGGTATCAACGTACTCAGGACAAATTGTCGAACAACTTTTGGGGTACATTTTCTCCTGTTACCCTTGGTAAAATAAAACAAATTGGAGCTGAAATAAATTTTGTGTGAAAAAAAGTTAAATGTTCATTTTTATTTAAACATTCCAAAAATTCCTGTAAAACACCTGAAGGGTTAATAAACTTCTTGAATATGGTTTTGAGCACCTTGAGGGGTGCAGTTTTTAGAATGGTGTCACACTTGGGTATTTTCTATCATATAGACCCCTCAAAATGACTTCAAATGAGATGTGGTCCCTAAAAAAAAATGGTGTTGTAAAAATGAGAAATTGCTGGTCAACTTTTAACCCTTATAACTCCCTAACAAAAAAAAATTTTGGTTCCAAAGTTGTGCTGATGTAAAGTAGACATGTTGGAAATGTTACTTATTAAGTATTTTGCATGACATATCTCTGTGATTTAAGGGTATAAAAATTCAAAGTTAGAAAATTGCGAAATTTTCAAAATTTTCTCCAAATTTCCATTTTTCTCAAATAAACGCAAGTTATATCCAATAAATTTTACCACTAACATGAAGTACATTATGTCACGAGAAAACAGTGTCAGAATCGCCAAGATCCTTGAAGCGTTCCAGAGTTATAACCTCAAAGGGATAGTGGTCAGAATTGTAAAAATCCGGTCATTAACGTGCAAACCACCACGCTTAAGGGGTTAAGATCATCCATTCATCATAACTGTATTCCTCTTCCCCTCTCTTCCCTTCATTGTCTCATGCTATGTTAGCGCTTTATTCACCATAGGGCTTACCTACATCTGCTAGTGCACTCACACTATGCCTTTAGCCCATCAGCTCCTTGTCATTATCTACATATGACAGCATACATAAGCGATGTTCACATGTCTCTCCCATCATGGCGACTGATGGATTTACTCTGACACCCGGTGCCCCACTTCCGGGATGTCACATCCGGTCCATACACCCTTCCCACATATACAGTGGAGTAGCCTATTCTAATCCTACACATAGCGATCACGCATAGTGCAGCCCTGCCTCATCTAACATGGCGACGGGTCTTCTTTTTGTGACGTCCGGTGCCCCATTTCCGGTACGTCATATCCGGCTTCTGCCCCCTCGCCCTGCACTTTCTTACAGTGCGGAATGCACTGTCTGTCTCAGCGCGTCACTTCCGCCTCACGATGGGCTATGACACCCTGCAGCTTACATCATTTCCGGCAGTTCTCCCGCCCTCCGGTGTTTATAATGCCCCATCCTCTTAGTTTCCTCACCCATACAGCGGTGGACACCGCGAAATCAGCCATCTGACAGGTAACCTATCAGGGACATTGCACCTTCTCGGTTCAATATATTCATTATAGCACCTATTATGGCACTTATATCACTGCCCTGTCTCCTCTAGGCTGCATCAGGAGACTCATTTATATTGGCGCTGTACTCAGGAAATCATTGGTAGGCTTTAATTAACATGCTTCCCACCGGTTCTATATTCCTACACCACCGGATCTAACCGGTCTTGCCATGTCTTTACTTCTATTTTTAGGCAGCGCATATAGCCACTAGCATTTATCTTCATCCCAGTTCTTGGTATGTATCTTTCTATACTCTCCTCCTCGCTCACTGTGCCACTATAGATTTGTAACTCCCTGTTATCACACACGCACCTCGGAAAAGTTTCTCTTTTGCCATATTCATGTACGATTGTTCATGTCTATGTTGTGTATATACACTTTGTTTATTATTTATTATTTATGATTTTTTGTAATCCTTACTTTATGTACTGTCTTGATATATATACTTTTCAGTTATTGACGAAGGTCTTATGTATGACCGAAACGTTTGCATTGGGATACAATAAATTATCCATTTTCTTCTCACAACAAAGTTGAGTGCTGGGTTTTGTTATTGCTTTATCTAATGGTTTGGGAACCTACCCATGCACCACTATAGGTTGTGCACACGTTGACCTATCAATAGCCAAAGACTACTGACACATCTGTACACTGAATCCCCTCTATACTGCCCAAACACCATACAGAGTCGACCCCCCATTCTGCTCCATCTGCATACAGAGTCCCCCTTTACTGCCTCATTTTGATTCAGAGTCCCCTTATATTGCCCCATGTCCATACAGACTCCCCTATAATGCCCCATTTTTAGACAGAGTCCACTTATACAGCCCCATTTCGATGCATAGCCCCCTATACTGCCCCATCTCCACACAGAACCCATCATACACTGTCCAATCTCCATACAAACCCCCCTACACTCTTCAATCTTCATACAGAACCCTCTGTACTGGCCTATCTCCATACATTACCCCCTATAAGACCCCATCTCTATATAGAGCTGTTCTATACTGCTCCATATTTATATTTAGCTCACCTATATTGCCCCATCTCTAGCTAGATCCCTTCCATAGTTCCCCATCTCTATATAGAGCCCTCCCTGTATAGCCCCATCTTCAAATTATTATTATTATTTATTTATATTTATTTATATTTATATAGCACCATTAATTCCATGGTGCTGTACATGAGAAGGGGTTACGTCAAAATACAAATATCACTTACAGTAAACAAAACTAACAATGAGAGACTGGTACAGAGGGAAGAGGACCCTGCCCTTGCGGGCTTACATTCTACAGGATTATGGGGAAGGAGACAGTAGGTCGAGGGTTGCAGTAGCTCCAATGGTGTTGAGGTGGCCGTGTGGTCTTTACAGGCTGTAAGCTTCCTTGAAGAGGTGGGTTTTTAGGTTTCTTTTGAAGGATTCAAAAGTAGTGGATAACTGGATGCGTTGGGGCACTGAATTCCAGAGGATGGGTGATATTCGGGAGAAGTCTTGGAGGCGATTGAGTGAGGAGCGAATAAGCATGGAGGAGAGGAGGTGGTCTTGGGAGGACCAGAAATAACGTGAGGGAAGATATTGAGAGATTAGTGTGGAAATATATGGAGGAGAAAGGTTATGAATGGCTTTGTAGGTCAGTGTTAGCAATTTAAACTGGATACGCTGGGAAATTGGGAGCCAGTGAAGGGATTTGCAGAGAGGTGAAGCAAAAGTGTAGCGAGGAGAGAGATTAATTAGTCGGGCAGCAGAGTTAAGGATGGACTGGAGGGGTGCGAGAGTGTTAGAAGGTAGGCCACAGAGGAGTACGTTGCAGTAGTCGAGGCGGGAGATCATTAGGGTATGCACAAGCACTTTGGTAGAGTGTGGGTTGAGGAAAGGATGGATTCTGGAAATATTTTTGAGCTGGAGGCGACAGGAGGTGGCGAGAGCTTGGATGCGCGGTTTGAAGGACAGGGTTACTCCAAGGCAGTGGATTTTGGGGACAGGGGAAAGTGTGATTTCATTTATTTTGATAGATAGATCAGATAGGGAAGATATGCGTGATGGAGGAAAGATAATGAGTTCAGATTTGTCCACATTGAGCTTGAGGAAGCGAGAGGAGAAGGAGGATATGGCTGATAGACACTCTGGGATTCTGGAAAGCAGAGAGGGAACATCTGGGCCAGAGAGGTAGATCTGAGTGTCATCGGCATATAGATGGTACTGGAAGCCATAGGACCTTATGAGTTGTCCCAGGCCGAGTGTATAGATTGACAAGAGTAAGGGTCCTAGGACAGAGCCTTGGGGGACTCCAACAGAGAGGGGGCGAGATGAAGAGGTAGGATGGGAGTGGGAAACGCTAAATGTGCGGTTGGCAAGGTATGAGGAGATCCAAGATAGGGCAAAGTCTTTGACCCCAAAGGAAGAGAGGATCTGTAGTAGGAGGCAGTGGTCAACTGTGTTGAAGGCAGAGGACAGGTCTAGGAGGAGGAGTATAGAGAATTGTCTGTTAGCTTTGGCTGTAAGTAAGTAGTTCGTAATTTTGGTCAGGGCAGTCTCAGTGGAATGGTGGGGACGGAAGCCAGATTGTAGGTTGTCGAAGAGAGTGTTAGATGCAAAGTGAGAGGAAAGTTCAGCATGGATGTGCTGCTCAAGGAGTTTGGAAGCAAATGGGAGCAAAGATATGGGGCTATAGCTGGACATAGCGCTTGGGTCAAGGGATGGCTTTTTGAGGATAGGTGTGATTGTGGCATGTTTGAAGGCAGAGGAGAAGATACCAGAAGTTAGTGAAAGGTTAAAGAGATGGGTTAGGGATGGGATTAGTGTGGTGGTGAGGTTGGGGAGGAGGTGGGATGGGGTCAAGTGCACAAGTGGTGAGGTGTGATTTGGAGAGAAGATGAGCAAGCTCCCCTTCAGAGATTTTGGAGAGTGAAGTTATGGGGTTTGGGCATTGGTCTCATACAAAGGGGTTGTGGTGGTTTGACGACAAAGACTTGCCTTGTTTGGTCTATCTTATTTTTGAAGTGCGTGGCAAAGTCCTCGACAACAATTAGAGAACTTGGAGGGGGCAGTGGTGGGCGGAGGAGGGAGTTAAGTGTTGAAAGTATAATATCTGATAATCCAAATTAGTATTCAATCAAGAAAAACGAAAAAACTAATCTATCCAAAAAACTTTATTAAACCAAATGAGGATAAAAGACTGACACAACACCAAGACCCTCTATACGGGAGTGGGTCAATTAAAAAACCTGGCCCAAGAAAATTGTAAAGGGCAAAGGGTGGGAGGGACAAAGGGACCAATTACAAAACCCTACACGTCCCTACCAGTGTTCCCTACCTGTCTGTGGAGGTTGGCACCCTCTTGGACGCAATATGGCGCCCCCGCTCCTCGTCGACTGACCCTTAAAGCCCTATGAGTCCCTATACATGTATAAAGATACTATACCACAAACAACACCTAATAAATGGCCTAACCAAACTCGGGACCAACAAATAAAGAAAAAACACCAGGTAGTAATTCACCAGTAAAGACAAATGGTCTGACCGTACCAATCCCTAAACACTAATGTATACCGCCTGTAACTAAGGCTAGTACGCCCTAAGGAGTCCCTAGCCGAGTCTCCCTGCCTGTCAGCGGAGGTTGGCACCCTCTTGAACGCAAATGGCGCCCCCGCTCCTCGGCGGCTGCCCCTAATTACCCTAGCTGAATCCCTAAAGATATATATCGGGATACAGAATATGGGTGGTGCCTTAGGGGCTGCACTAGTGACCCATATAGACAGATCCCTGTAGCTCGATCAGACCCTAAAAATCAAACAGATAGCGAAAGTGCTTAAACCAATGATAGCTCATAATAACAAAGATGTATGTAATAGCTTAACGGATACGACTAATTTATAATCACAGATGGTCAAGTACCCATACACATATACATTGGTCACGAAAAAAGCACACAACTGGTGAAAAACATATAAGTGTTTCAGGCCTTTTAAACTTATATGTTTTTCACCAGTTGTGTGCTTTTTTCGTGACCAATGTATATGTGTATGGGTACTTGACCATCTGTGATTATAAATTAGTCGTATCCGTTAAGCTATTACATACATCTTTGTTATTATGAGCTATCATTGGTTTAAGCACTTTTGCTATCTGTTTGATTTTTAGGGTCTGACCGAGCTACAGGGATCTGTCTATATGGGTCACTAGTGCAGCCCCTAAGGCACCACCCATATTCTGTATCCCGATATATCTCTTTAGGGATTCAGCTAGGGTTATTAGGGGCAGCCGCCGAGGAGCGGGGGCGCCATTTGCGTTCAAGAGGGTGCCAACCTCCGCTGACAGGCAGGGAGACTCGGCTAGGGACTCCTTAGGGCGTACTAGCCTTAGTTACAGGCGGTATACATTAGTGTTTAGGGATTGGTACGGTCAGACCATTTGTCTTTACTGGTGAATTACTACCTGGTGTTTTTTCTTTATTTGTTGGTCCAGAGTTTGGTTAGGCCATTTATTAGGTGTTGTTTGTGGTATAGTATCTTTATACATGTATAGGGACTCATAGGGCTTTAAGGGTCAGTCGACGAGGAGCGGGGGCGCCATATTGCATCCAAGAGGGTGCCAACCTCCGCAGACAGGTAGGGAACACTGGTAGGGACGTGTAGGGTTTTGTAATTGGTCCCTTTGTCCCTCCCACCCTTTGCCCTTTACAATTTTCTTGGGCCAGGTTTTTTAATTGACCCACTCCCGTATAGAGGGGTCTTGGTGTTGTGTCAGTCTTTTATCCTCATTTGGTTTAATAAAGTATTTTGGATAGATTAGTTTTTTCGTTTTTCTTAGTTAAGTGTTGAACAACTATTTGGGGTTGTGGGATAAGGAAGATACGAGGGTTGTGAAGTAGGCCTGTTTAGCAGAGGTGAGAGCTGATTTGAATGCCAGTGTTGCTTGTTTGAGTGCAGTGAAATCATCTTGTGAATGCGTTTTCTTCCAATGCCTTTCTGCAATTCTGGATACTTGCCGAAGCTTTTTAGTGATGTTATTGTGCCAGGGTTGTCTATTGGTATGTCGAACTCTGCTATGCATGACAGGGGCGACCGTGTCAATAGCTGATGCAAGAGTGGCATTGTAGAAAGCAGTGGCAGTGTGTGTCGTGGAGTGAGGATATAGAGGACGTGGTAGGATAGAGTCAGAGAGTGTGTTGGTGTCTAGGTGTGCGAGGTTCTTGCGTGGGTGCGCATGGTGCTGGACATGGGTGACAGGTGAGGAGGACAGGGATGAAAAGTGGTCAGATAGAGGGAGAGGGGAGGTTGTGAAGTTAGATAAGTAGCATAAATGGGTGAAGACCAGGTCTAATGTGTGTCCGTCTGTGTGAGTGGCTGAGGAGGACCACTGAGTAAGTCCAAAGGATGAAGTAAGGGACAGGAGCTTGGAGGCTGCTGTCTGGTGGGTGTCAACGGGGATGTTGAAGTCACCCATGATGATGGTGGGAATGTCAGCAGACAGAAAGTGAAGGAGCCAGGTGGAGAATTGGTCAATAAAGGCAGTGGTCAGGCCCGGAGGTCGGTATATGATGGCCATTTGGAGGTTGTAGGGGGAGTAGATGCGGACAGAGTGGATTTCAAAAGAGGGGAGGATAAGGGAGGGTAGAGGTGGGATTGGGTTAAAGGTACAGTTGGAAGAAAGGAGAAGGCCCACTCCTCCACCGTGTTTGTTGCCAGGGCGAGGAGTGTGGGTGAAGTGGAGGCCACCATAACATAGTGTAGCAGGGGAGGCTGTGTCAGAGGGTGTCAGCCATGTTTCGGTGATGCCCAGAAAGAAAATATTATGACAGGTAAAGAGGTTGTGAATCACGTGGAGTTTATTGCAGATGGAGCGAGCATTCCATAGTGATCCAGAGAGAGGGTGTAGGGGGTTGGGAGTCATGGGCACGGATTTGAGGTGGGCAAGATTTCAGGTGTTTATATTGGGTTGGGAGCATTAGGAGGGGGTAGTAATAGGAGGTATGAGCTGTGGGGGCCCAGGGTTGGGAGATATTTCTCCAGCAGTGAGGAGAAGCAGAGAGAGACAGAGCAGGTGGGAGAAAGAGAGTGGGCGGCTTGTTTTGTGTTTTATTAGGAGAGATCTGAGGTTGAGGAGCAGGTCAGCAGAGGAGGTCAGGTGGGGAGGCAGGAGGGAAGGAGAGATTATTACTTGGTTAGGGGGTGTTGAGGTTTGAGGATAGCGAAGGAGAGTGAGGAGTAAGGCTAGGGTCACATTGCGTTAGTGCAATCCGTTTAGCGCTAGCGGATTGCGCTAACGCAATGTTTTTAAAGGGTCGCGTTTCGGGGTCGCGTTAACGTCCCCGCTCTCGCAGATCCCCGATCTGCGAGAGCGGGGAACGGACCTTGGGCGCGCCGCGGACACTGCAAGCAGCGTCCGAGGCGCGCTACAAAAGACCGGCGCGTCGCTAGCGCGTGCCGAAAATGACACGCGCTAGCAATGCGCTGGTACATTGCGGGCAATGGGAGCGCTAACGGACGCGTTGCATGGCGTTAATTTCGCCGTGCAACGCTGTCCGTTAGCGCTCTGACCAAAACGCAATGTGACCCCAGCCTAAGGGAGCCAAAACTGTTAGAGCGTATGTCAGCATGATGAGACTAAGTGTGGCGGAAAGGGAATGAAATTTAGTACATTTATTAACAGTGGTTAGCCTTACCTTCTGTTCACTTCTGGCTCATTTCTGGCATATTTCTGGTATCATATTTGCTGTTATCTTTTTAGAGACATCCTTCTAGTGACAGACCAAGGTCCAGACAGACCTGTGTCTCTGAATTTACAACAGGCTAAGGCTACTTTCACACTAGCGTTTTTTGCAATACGTCGCAATGCGTTGTTTATGGGAAAAAACGCATCCTGCAAAGTTGTTTGCAGGATGCGTTTTTGCCCCATAGATTAACATTAGCGACGCATTGCGACGCATTGACACGTCACAACCGTCGTGCGCGGTTGCGCCATGTTATGGCGGACCGCCGGGAGCAAAAAACGTTACATGTAATGTTTTTTGCTGCCGACGGACCGCTTTTTCCGACCGTGCATGCGTGGTCGGAACTCCGCCCCCACCTCCCCGCACCTTACAATGGGGCAGCGGATGCGCAGGAAAAATGCATCCGCTGCCTCCGTTGTGCAGCGCATTCACTGCTAGCGTCGGAACCTCGGCCCGACGCACTGCGACGGGCCAAGTCCGACGCTAGTGTGAAAGTAGCCTTAGTGCTCATGAAATAGGCCAGGTATGATCAGGAGGGAGGGGCAGCAGGAAGACTGGTCACAGACACAGGAGGGGATTAATTAGAAGGATTAATTAGAAGTCAGAAGGGAAAATGCAAGGGGAAATAGATCCAAATGGAAAGATGAAGCCAAACTATGTATTGGCATCAAGGAATTAAAATGAGAAAACATGCAGGGGAAGAAAAAAAAATCATAGCAGCAAGCAGACATACCAGGAAGGAATAGCACGGTGAGGAAGATCAGGAAAGTTGGGTGATGGTGATGGGATTGGGGTAGCAGCCAGCGGACATACCTGAGGATGAAGCAGATAAGTTGTCAGATTAATAGCAATAAAGCATAGCAAAAACAAAAATAAAAATGAAGCATCTACAGCAGGGGGTTATTTTTCTGGCATATTTCTGCTATCATATTTGCTGTTATCCTTTTAGAGACATCCTTCCAGAGACCGACCAATCTTCAAATAAACTGCCCAATGCTGCCTCATCTCCATAGTGAGCTCCTGTCTCCAAGATGTCGCTCCCGCATCGTCCAGTCCTCTGCGGTGCTCTGATGACGTCGGGCCAGTAGAAAATCTCAGAAGTACCCGTACTCACATCTTCATTTGTATTCACATCTGTAAAGACACAAATAAAAATGAATGCTAGCAGACCGTGCGCTGCCTCCCCGCATCCCCGGCACAGATGCCGCACCGGTGGAGGGGGTGGGGATTTTACGGTCGCCTCCTTCAACTCACTGCCCCAGGCGCCAGACCTCTAGTGCCTAGTGTAAAACCCAGCCCTGCTGCACAACGACAGTCAGGTATGTTTTTCTCTGAAACGTTCTGGCCTTTCAGAGAAAACTAAAGGTACCGTCACATTAAGCGACGCTGCAGCGATCTAGACAACGATCCCGAGCGTTGCTGTTTGGTCGCTGGAGAGCTGTCACACAGACAGCTCTCCAGCGACCAACGATGTCGGTCCCCTGGTAACCAGGATAAACATCGGGTTACTAAGCGCAGGGCCGCGCTTAGTAACCCGATGTTTACCCTGGTTACCAGTGTAAATGTAAAAAAAAAAAACCACTACATACTTACATTCCGGTGTCTGTCCTCCGGCGCTGTGCTTTCCTGCACTGTCAGCGCCGGCCAGCCGTAAAGCAGAGCGGTGACGTCACCGCTGTGCTTTACGGCTGGCCGGCGCTCACAGCCAGTGCAGGAAAGCACAGCACCGGGGGACAGACACCGGAATGTAAGTATGCAGTGTTTTTTTCTTTTTTTACGTTTACGCTGGTAACCAGGGTAAACATCGGGTTACTAAGCGCGGCCCTGCGCTTAGTAACCCGATGTTTACCCTGGTTACCAGTGAAGACATCGCTGAATCGGCGTCACACACGCCGATTCAGCGATGTCTGCGGGAGGTCCAGCGACGAAATAAAGTGCTGGACTTTCTGCTCCGACCAACAATGGCAGATCAGGATCCTGATCGCTGCTGCCTGTCAAACTGAACGATATCGCTAGCCAGGACGCTGCAACATCACGGATCGCTAGCCATATCGTTCAGTGTGACGGTACCTTTAGTTTAAAGAGTCAGCCAGGAATCATAGATAGTGACTGGCCCTGTCCTGTTCTAGGTGATTGGGAGTGATCTGTCAATCAACTGGAGCAGTGCGGGGATCTTCAAACTATGTTTTCTGTGAAATGCCAGAGCAACGAATATCACGTCTGCACAAAGTAATATCCAATATTAATAAAAGTTACTGTGAAAAATCATTTGACTGTTATTCAGTTCTTTTGACTGAATGGACTCCTTATGAGCAGACATGGTCTCAGGGCAAAATAAACACGATAAACTTCACTAGAATAGAACAGTCTAATCACGACTGCAAAACTGAATGTTTAGGGTTTTTTGTTCACTATTTAATGTAAAATTACGTCATTAATGTTACTAAATTAAAGGAGATGCCCACGACTAGACAACCACTTATTAATGGCCCAGATGTGCTGCATACAGAACAGTGAACACTGCAGCTGATCGGCAGCTGTTGGTTGGCTGCAGCAGTCAGGAGACCAGCAGGGAATACAGAACTGAAGAGAGAGGCACTAGTCATAGAGACTAGTATAGTTTTTTTTTTTACTTTGAAAAGCACTTTGGGGTGATTAATAAGTAGTTGTTCAGTAGTGAACAATTCCTTTAAGATTTATAAATGCCTATGTCTTATAACTGCATTTTTGTTTAAAGAGAATCAGCTGATACATGCTCCCAACTCCGTCCATCAGGGCGGGGCCAATCATTTAAATACACCTTCTTACCTCTATTACCTCCCCCCTCTTCTTTGATTGACAGCTCTCGCTTCATAAAGCCAGGGAAAGGAGGAGATAGATGGAAGCCAAGCAGATGAGAAGGTGTATATAAATAGACCCACCAGGGGAGCACCTGTCCCCTCTGTCAATCCCTTCACTCGCTCCCCATTACCCAGAGACTCCAGTACAAAAGCCTAACCATGACATACAAAGCCATCCACAACCTGAGTCCTCCATACATCTGTGACCTCGTCTCCCGGTACTTACCTACACGCAACCTCCGATCCTCACAAGATCTCCTTCTCTACTTTCCTCTTCCCACAATCACATACAAGATTTCTCTCGCACATCACCCCTACTCTGGAACTCTCTACCGCAACATATCAGACTCTCACCTACCATCGAAACCTTCAAAAAGAGCCTGAAGACCCACCTCTTCCGGCAAGCCTACAACCTGCAGTAACCACCGATCGACCAAACCGCTGCATGACCAGCTCTATCCTCACCTACTGTATTCTCACCCATCCCTTGTAGATTGTGAGCCCTCGCGGGCAGGGTCCTCTCTCCTCCTGTACCAGTTGTGACTTGTTTTGTTCAAGATCACTGTACCTGTTTTTATTATGTATACCCCTCCTCACATGTAAAGCACCATGGAATAAATGGCGCTATAATAATAAATAATAATAGCCCAGCAAAATTTTCCTTTCTTGGCCTTTATTCAGAGAATATGAATGATAACACCAAAACTTTTCACCAAAACCACTGGTTAGTGGTTGGGTGAAGCCATTTATTGACAAACTATTGTGTTTTCTCTTTTTAGATCTTAATGACAACCCAAAACATCCAAATGACCCTGATTTAAAAGTTATAAGAACGGTTTGGTCTCACTATGGACTCACCATGATTAAGACGTCAGTCGAAATGCGTCGGAAGAACGCTGCCATATGTGCATAATGCTGTAAGAAATTATAACTTATTTACAAGTGGTGTACCATAGGATATAACCCTTTCCTTTAAAAAAAAAAAAATGAAATAAATTCACTGATTTTATTACATTCCTGCTGGATTCATCGATTTTTCTGCGGACTGAGTGCTCAACTTTTCCGTGCAGGAACAGATGTGGAACAGCCGACATTCAGGCGAGCTGACTATCTTTTGTTTTTTTGTGATTTTTTTTTTTAGGGACCACATCACATTTGAAGTCACTTTGATGGGGTCTATATGATAGAAAATAACCAAGTTTGAGACCATTCTAAAAACTGCACCCCTCAAGGAGCTCAAAACCGCATTCAAGAAGTTTATTAACCCTTCAGGTGTTTCACAGGAATTTTTGGAATGTTTAAAAAAAAGAAAACGAACATTTAACTTTTTTTCACAAAAATTTTTAAAAAATGGACCCCAAAAAGTTGTTGTACAATTTGTCCTGAGTACGCCGATACCCCATATGTGTGGGTAAACCACTGTTTGGGCGCATAACAGAGCTCGGAAGGGAAGGAGCGCCATTTGACTTTTCAATGCAAAATTGACTGGAGTTGAGATGGAATGCCATGATGCGTTTGGAAAGCCACTGATGTGCCTAAACATTGAAACCCCCCACAAGTGACACCATTTTGGAAAGTAGACCCCCTAAGGCACTTATCTAGATGTGTGGTGAGCACTTTAACCCACCAAGTGCTTCACAGAAGTTTATAATGCAGAGCTGTAATAATCAAAAATAATTTTTTCACAAAAATGACCTTTTCGCCCCCAATTTTTTATTTTCCCAAGGGTAATAAAAGAAATTGGACCCCAAAAGTTGTTGTGCAATTTGTCCTGAGTACGCTGATACCCCATATGTGGGGAGGAACCACCGTTTGGGCGCATGGCAGAACTCGGAAAGGAAGGAGCGCCGTTTGGAATGCAGACTTAGATGGAATGGTCTGCAGGCGACACATTGCATTTGCAGGGCCTGTAATGTACCTAAATAGTAGAAACCCCCACAAGTGACCCCATATTGGAAACTAGACCCCCCAAGGAACTCATCTAGATGTGTTGTGAGAACTTTGAACCCCCAAGTGTTTCACCACAGTTTATAATGCAGAGCTATGAAAATAAAAAATAATTTTTTACCCACAAAAATGTTTTTAGCCCCCAGCCCCCCAATTTTTTTTATTTTCCCAAGGATAACAAGAGAAATTGGACCACAAAAGTTGTTGTCCAATTTGTCTGGAGTACGCTGATACCCCATATGTTGGGGTAAACCCCTGTTTGGGCACACGGGAGAGCTTGGAAGGGAAGGAGCACTGTTACTTTTTCAACGCAGAATTGGCTGGAATTGAGATCGGACGCCATGTCGCGTTTGGAGAGCCCTGATGTGTCTAAACAGTGGAAACCCCCAATTCTAACTGAAACTCTAACCCAACCACACCCCTAACCCTAATCCCAACCCTAACCACACCCCTAACTCCAACACACCCCTAAGCCTAATGCCAACCATAACCTTAACCACACCCCTAATCCTAATCCCAACCCTAACCACACCCCTAACTCCAACACACCCCTAACCCTAAACCCAACTGTAAATGTAATCCAAACCCTAACTTTAGCCCCAACCCTAACTTTAGCCCCAGCCCTAACCCTAACTGTAGCCCTAACCCTAGCCCCAGCCCTAACCGCAACCCTAGCCCCTAACCCAAGCAGGAAAATGGAAATAAATACATTTTTTAAAGTTTATTATTTTTACCTAACTAAGGGGGTGATGAAGGGGGATTTGATTTCCCATTTATAGCGGGTATTTTAGCGGATTTGTATGATTGGCAGCTGTCACACACTAAAAGACGCTGTTTACTGCAAAAAATAGATTTTGCGTCTCCACATTTTGAGAGCTATAATTTTTCCATATTTTGGTCCACAGAGTCATGTAAGTCTTGTTTTTTGCAGGACTAGTTGTTGACGTTTTTATTGGTATCATTTTCGGGCACGTGACATTTTTTGATCGCTTTTTATTCTGGGGGGGGGGGGGGGGGCGTTTATACTGTTCCACAGCTGGTAAAATTGATAAAACAGTTTTATTCTTCGGGTCAGTATGATTACAGCGATATTTCATTTATATCATTTTTTTATGTTTTGGCACTTTTTTTACGATAAAAACTATTTTATGGAAAAAATAATTATTTCAGCATCGCTTTATTCTGAGGACTGACTTTTTTATTTTTTCACTTATGATGCTGTATGGCGGCTCGTTTTTTGTGGGACAATATGATGTTTTCGGTACCATGATAATTTATGTCCGTCTTTTTGATCGCATGTTATTCCACTTTTTGTTCGGCGGTATGATAATAAAGCATTGTTTTTTTGCCTCTTTTTTTACGGTGTTCATTGAAGGGGTTAACTAGTGGGACAGTTTTATAGGTGGGGTCATTACGGATGCGGCGATACTAAGTATGTGTACTTTTATTTTTTATTATTTAGACAAAGATATGTATTTATGGGAACAATATATATATATATATATATATATATATATATATATATATATATATATATATATATATATATATATATATATATATATATATATATAAAATGGAACAGCACAATGCTCACCAATGGTGGGTGCCTAGCCCCCTGGATAAAAATGGTCCAAACATTAATCCAACATGTATACCAAATAGCAAAAAGAAGGCAGCACTCCAAAAGTTTCAGATGAAAAAGAGGTGAAGTTTTAAACGACCCACATCACTGCGCGACGTTTCGGCTCACTGAGCCTTTTTCAAGCCTTGAAAAAGGCTCAGTGAGCCGAAACGTCGCACAGTGATGTGGGTCGATTAAAACTTCACCTCTTTTTCATCTGAAACTTTTGGAGTGCTGCCTTCTTTTTGCTATTTGGTGTATATATATATATATATATATATATATATATATATATATATATATATATATATATATATATATATATATATATATATATATATATATATATATATATATATATATATATATACACACACAGTGGGGCAAAAAAGTATTTAGTCAGTCAGCAATAGTGCAAGTTCCACCACTTAAAAAGATGAGAGGCGTCTGTAATTTACATCATAGGTAGACCTCAACTATGGGAGACAAACTGAGAAAAAAAAAATCCAGAAAATCACATTGTCTGTTTTTTTAACATTTTATTTGCATATTATGGTGGAAAACAAGTATTTGGTCAGAAACAAACAATCAAGATTTCTGGCTCTCACAGACCTGTAACTTCTTCTTTAAGAGTCTCCTCTTTCCTCCACTCATTACCTGTAGTAATGGCACCTGTTTAAACTTGTTATCAGTATAAAAAGACACCTGTGCACACCCTCAAACAGTCTGACTCCAAACTCCACTATGGTGAAGACCAAAGAGCTGTCAAAGGACACCAGAAACAAAATTGTAGCCCTGCACCAGGCTGGGAAGACTGAATCTGCAATAGCCAACCAGCTTGGAGTGAAGAAATCAACAGTGGGACCAATAATTAGAAAATGTAAGACATACAAGACCACTGATAATCTCCCTCGATCTGGGGCTCCACGCAAAATCCCACCCCGTGGGGTCAGAATGATCACAAGAACGGTGAGCAAAAATCCCAGAACCACACGGGGGGACCTAGTGAATGAACTGCACAGAGCTGGGACCAATGTAACAAGGCCTACCATAAGTAACACACTACGCGACCATGGACTCAGATCCTGCAGTGCCAGACGTGTCCCACTGCTTAAGCCAGTACATGTCCGGGCCCATCTGAAGTTTGCTAGAGAGCATTTGGATGATCCAGAGGAGTTTTGGGAGAATGTCCTACGGTCTGATGAAACCAAACTGGAACTGTTTGGTAGAAACACAACTTGTCGTGTTTGGAGGAAAAAGAATACTGAGTTGCATCCATCAAACACCATACCTACTGTAAAGCATGGTGGTGGAAACATCATGCTTTGGGGCTGTTTCTCTGCAAAGGGGCCAGGACGACTGATCCGGGTACATGAAAGAATGAATGGGGCCATGTATCGTGAGATTTTGAGTGCAAACCTCCTTCCATCAGCAAGGGCATTGAAGATGAAACGTGGCTGGGTCTTTCAACATGACAATGATCCAAAGCACACCGCCAGGGCAACGAAGGAGTGGCTTCGTAAGAAGCATTTCAAGGTCCTGGAGTGGCCTAGCCAGTCTCCAGATCTCAACCCTATAGAAAACCTTTGGAGGGAGTTGAAAGTCCGTGTTGCCAAGCGAAAAGCCAAAAACATCACTGCTCTAGAGGAGATCTGCATGGAGGAACGGGCCAACATACCAACAACAGTGTGTGGCAACCTTGTGAAGACTTACAGAAAACGTTTGACCTCTGTCATTGCCAACAAAGGATATATTACAAAGTATTGAGATGAAATTTTGTTTCTGACCAAATACTTATTTTCCACCATAATATGCAAATAAAATGTTAAAAAAACAGACAATGTGATTTTCTGGATTTTTTTTCTCAGTTTGTCTCCCATAGTTGAGGTCTACCTATGATGTAAATTACAGACGCCTCTCATCTTTTTAAGTGGTGGAACTTGCACTATTGCTGACTGACTAAATACTTTTTTGCCCCACTGTATATATATATATATATATATATATATTTTACACATCTAAATATTTTTTTTTTACTTTATAACATTGCCCCAGGAGGGCATCATGTTATTAGGTCAGATCGCTGATCTGACACTTTGCAGAGCACGGTGTCAGATCAGCGATCTGACATGCAGGGCTGCAGGCTTACCAGCGCTTGCTCTGAGCAGGCACTTGTAAGCCACCTCCCTGCAGGACCCGGAAGTAGCCCCATGACCATTTTGGATCTGGGACCTGCAGGGAGGAGACGCTCAGTACAAGGTGAGCACATCGCCTTGTACCGAGGGTCTCAGGGAAGCACGCAGGGAGCCCCCTCCCTGCGAGATGCTTCCCTGTACCGCCGAAATGCTGCGATCATGTTTGATCGCAGTGCACAACCAAAGAAAAAGGTTAGCATGTATATAAAAGGTATATCAAACTATAACAATTTTATAAACAAGTGCCTGGTGTCACCCTCTTATTTTACCACCTTCTATTGCCTCGACCTCTCATATGGGGACTCTACCTGGGGAACCTGGTACACTTTGTCAGGTGATATAGGACGCCCTATACCTGGCTTCTTTCAGCCATAGGGGGGCTGTTTATCCCTTCATTTCCTTATCCCTCAGGTAGTCTTCAGGGTGACACTTTGGTTTGACCTTATCATTGGTCTGGTTTGTATTATGCTGCTTTGTCTATGCATTTTTAATTGTTTTTAATTGTATTGTGTAGTGTTCATTATATGTGTGGTTTAATAATAAAATTGTTATAGTTTGATAAACCTTTGTGGTGATCCCTTTTATATACATGCTACCATTTTTCTTTGGTTGTTCATTGTGTCTTCTTGTAGCATGTTATAGGTGATCCCCGGCGGTTGTGCCCGCCTTCACTTTGTGGTTCATACATGTTTGATCGCAGTGTTTCGGGGGTTAAGGTGCCATGAGCGGTCCGTAACCGCTACTGGCACATAGTGCCGGATGTCAGCTGTGATAGTCAGCTGACACACGGCCGCGCTCCCCCCGTGAGCGCGGCCGATTGCATATGACGTACTATCCTGTCACTGGGAATTAAAACCCAGGTCACCTCGACGGGATAGTACCTCATATGGGATTAAGGGTTTAAGCAAAGAAAGTATCTGACCTGACCAGTTTCTCTCTAAGGGTAAGTTCACATTTGGCATTTTTTCAGCGTTTTTTTCTACAGCAATACCTGATCTCTGGCAGGAAAGAAGCTGCAGAAAAAAAAATCATGTTTACCTTGATTTTTCTTGTGTTTTTTTTTGCAGCAGTTTTGGCATGCTGATAAAGTGTAGTGTTCAAAAAATGTCCTGTTCCATGGAATCAGGTTTTGGCACACAAAAAACACAGGAAAACATGATACTTGCGTTTTCACAGCATTTTTTCACCACCCATTCAAGCCAATGGGCGAAAAATGTGGAAAAAAAACACTGAAAAAACGCTGAAAGAAGTGCTCAAAAAAACATGCAAAGCTCAAAAGACTGATGACAAAAAACTGTGCGCATGGGATTTCTGAACTCTCATGGGTTTTGGTAGTACTGAAAATTAGCATAAGTGTGAATTTAGACTAAGACTGGGTGATCTATGGTAGGAAAAAGGTGGAGGATAATCAAATTCCTTGACATATCTTAGATTAATAGACAGCATATGCAAATGTTTACAGATCCGTATATAGGTGGTGACAAAGGGGATTCTACCATCACAGCCCAGACCACGTCTTACGGCTTCCAGGTCTTTGGTGAGCATTCTGAACCCTTTAAAAGGGAACTTGTCACCAGGTTTGGCCTATGTAAGATATGGCCACCGCCTTTCAGGGCTTATCTACAGCATTTTATAACTGACCTGAAGAAAAATAAGTTTTATTATACTCAACAGCGGGGCGGTGTCGCAGGTCCGGGTCCAGCACCTCCCACTGCAGTGCGCAGGTGCCGGGCCTCTCTGACCTTTCCCAGGACCTGTGCACTGCAGTACTTTACTCTGCCCTCAATAGGGCAGATACGTACGCCTGCGCATGAGCGTGATACCTGGGAGCCATGAAGCCAGCAGGAGGGCAGCATCGCAAGAAGATGGGAGGCGCCGGACCAGCACCTGCGACACCCATCGGACCAGACCGCCCCACAGGCGAGTAGAATAAAACATTTTTCTTCTTTTGCAGCATTATAGAATGCTGTAGATAAGCCCTGAAAGGCGGTGGCCGTATCTTATATAGGCCAAACCTGGTGACAGATTCCCTTTAAAGGGAACCTGTCACCCCGAAAATCGCAGGTGAGGTAAGCCCACCGGCATCAGGGGCTTATCTACAGCATTCTGTAATGCTGTAGATAAGCCCCCGATGTTACCTGAAAGAGGAGAAAAAGAGGTTATATTATACTCACCCAGGGGCGGTCCCGCTGCTGGTCAGGTCAGATGGGTGTCTCCGGTCCGCTGCGGCGCCTCCCATCTTCATTACAAGACGTCCTCTTCTGATCTTCAGCCACGGCTCCGGCGCAGGCGTACTTTGCTCTGCCCTGTTGAGGGCAGACAAAGTACTGCAGTGCGCAGGCGCCGGGCCTCTGACCTTTCTGGTGCCTGCGCACTGCAGTACTATCCTCTGCCCTCAAGAGGGCAGAGCAAAGTACGCCTGCGCTGGAGCCGTGGCTGAAGATCAGAAGAGGACGTCTTGTAATGAAGATGGGAGGCGCCGCAGCGGACCGGAGACGCCCGTTTGACCTGACCAGCAGCGGGACCGCCACTGGGTGAGTATAATATAACGTCTTTTTCTCCTCTTTCAGGAAACATCGGGGGCTTATCTATAGCATTACAGAATGCTGTAGATAAGCCCCTGATGCCGGTGGGCTTACCTCACCCGCGATTTTCGGGGTGACAGGTTCCCTTTAAGGACCTAGCCAGGTTGTAGGTTAATGACCAAGCCCCATTTTTTATTTTTTTAAGTCAGGCCACTGTCACTTTATGAGGTAATAACTCAAATGCTTTAACGTATCCCACTGATTCTGAGATGGTTATTTCGGGACATATTGTACTTCATAATAGTGGTAATATTGGTTCTCAATATGACTAGTGTTTATTTGTGATATCAGACATTTGGTGAAAATTTTGGAAATTTCACAATTTTCAGCTTTTAATTCTTATGCCCTTAAACCAGAGAGATATACACTGTGTGCAGAATTATTAGGCAAGTTGAATTTTGATCACATGATACTTTTTATACATGTTGTCCTACTCCAAGCTGTTCAGGCTGGAGAACCAACTACCAATTAAGCAAATCAGGTGATGTGCATCTCTGTAATGAGGAGGGATGTTGTCGAACGACATCAAAACCCTATATAAGGTGTGCTTAATTATTAGGCAACTTCCTTTCCTTTGGCAAAATGGGTCAGAAGAGAGATTTGACGGGCTCTGAAAAGTCCAAAATTGTGAGATGTCTTGCAGAGGGATGCAGCAGTCTTGAAATCGCCAAACTTTTGAAGCGTGATCACTGAACAATCAAGCGTTTCATGGCAAATAGTCAACAGGGTCGCAAGAAGCGTGTTGGGCAAAAAAGGCGCAAAATAACTGCCCATGAATTGAGAAAAATCAAGCATGAAGCTGCCAAGATGCCATTTGCCACCAGTTTTGCCATATTTCAGAGCTGCAACGTTACTGGAGTAACAAAAAGCACAAGGTGTGCGATACTCAGGGACATGGCCAAGGTAAGGAAGGCTGAAAAACGACCACCTTTGAACAAGAAATAAAACGTAAGACTGGGCCAAGAAATATCTTAAGACTGACTTTTCAAAGGTTTAAAGGAAACCTGTCCCCCCCTAGGTGTTTTTAACTAAAAGAGCCACCTTGTGCAGCAGTAATGCTGCATTCTGACAAGGTGGCTCTTTTAGTTCTGGGTGCTGTAACTGCCGAAATAATCAGTTTTGTAATTTGCCTGTGAATCCCAGCCCCATAGTATGAATAAATTAGAAGACACTGCGGGGCTGTGATTCACAGGCAGGGCGTCCGCAAAGGCGCAGTCAGCTGGACTGCATATGAGGACAGACGGGCAGTGCTCACTGCGCCTGCCCAAGGCAGGAGAAAAGAGCACAGGCACCGGCTCATTTCAAAACAGCGGTGAGGAGTCGGCGCCAAGAAGATTTGAGTGATGGCTGCGTGGCGTCTGTAGCAGGGGGGAAAGGCCTGTCTCCAGGACTGAAGAAAAGGTATTTAGGACAAATTACAAAACTGATTATTTCGGCAGTTACAGCACCCAGAACTAAAAGAGCCACCTTGTCAGAATGCAGCATTACTGCACAAGGTGGCTCTTTTAGTTAAAAACGCCTTGGTGGGGGGGGCGTGTGACAGGTTCCCTTTGATGTACTGATGAAATATAAGTGACTCTTGATGGGCCAGAGGCTGGATCAGTAAAGGGCAGAGAGCTCCACTCTGACCCAGACGCCAGCAAGGTGGAGGTGGGGTACTGGTATGCGCTGGTATCATCAAAGATGAACTTGTGGGACCTTTTTGGGTTGAGGTTGGAGTGAAGCTCAACTCCCAGACCTACTGCCAGTTTCTGGAAGACAACTTTTTCAAGCATTGGTACAGGAAGAAGTCGGTATCGTTCAAGAAAAACATGATTTTCATGCAGGACAATGCTCCATTACATGCCTCCAACTACTCCACAGCGTGGCTGGCCAGTAAAGGTCTCAAAGAAGGAAAAAAATAATGACAAGGCCCCCTTGTTCACCTGATCTGAACCCCATAGAGAACCTGTGGTCCCTCATAAAATGTGAGATCTACAGGGAGGGAAAACAGTCCACCTCTCAGAACAGTGTCTGGGAGGCTGTGGTGGCTGCTGCACGCAATGTTGATTGTAAACAGATCAAGCAACTGACAGAATCTATGGATGGAAGGCTAGCGAGTGTCATCATAAAGAAAGGTGACTATATAGGTCACCAATTTGGGGGGGGGGGGGCATGTCAGAAATGTTTATTTCTAAATTTTGTACAGTTTACCTGGTGAAAATAAACAAGTGAGATGGGAATATATTTGGTTTTTATTAAGTTGCCTAATAATTCTGCACAGTTACAATTACCTGTACAAACAGACAAACTCCTAAGATAGACAAATCTATATAAAAAAAACAAAAAATAACACCAACTTCCAAAAATATTAGGCTTTGATATTTATGAGTCTTTTGGGTTCATTGAGAACATAGTTGTTGATCAATAATGAGAATAATTCCCTAAAATACAACTTGCCTAATAATTCTGCACACAGTATGTTACACAAATCAATAATAAATAACATTTACCACATATTCTAGTTAGAAGGGTTAAAAGCTGCAAAGCCAGTTTTTTTTTATTTTTTTTAGAGACCACATCACAATTGAAGTGATGGGGGGGGGGGGGCAATATGTCAGAAAATACCCAAAGTAACACCATTCTAAAAACTGCATCCCTCAAGACGCTCAATACCACATTCAATTAGTACGGTATATTAACCCCTTAGTGACAATTCTGACCACTGTCACTTTATGAGATTATAACTCTGGAACGCTTTAACGGATCCCGCTGATTCTGAGAATATTTTTTCGTGACATATTGTACTGCATGTTAGTGGTAACATTTCTTCGATATTACTTGCGATTATTTATGAAAAAAATGGAAACATGGCGAAAATTTTTAAAATTTTGCAATTTTCAAACTTTGTATTTTTATGCCCTTAAATCACATAGATATGTCATGAAAAATAGTTAATAAATAACATTTTCCACATGTCTACTTTACATCAGCACAATTTTAGAACCAAAATTTTTTTTTGTTAGGAAGTTATAAGGGTTAAAAGTTGACCAGCAATTTCTCATTTTTACAATACCATTTTTTTTTTTTTTTAGGGACCACATCACATTTGAAGTCATTTTGAAGGGTCTATATGATAGAAAATAACGAAGTGTGACACCATTCTAAAAACTGCACCCCTCAAGGTTCTCAAAACCACATTCAAGAAGTTTATTAACCCTTTATGTGCTTCACAGGAACTGAAACAATGTGGAAGAAAAAAATCAACATTTAACTTTTTTTTGCAAACATTTTACTTCAGAACCATTTTTTTTTTATTTTCACATGTGTAAAAACAGAAATGTAACCATAAATTTTGTTATGCAATTTCTCCTGAACACGCTAATACCTCATATGTGGGGGTAAACCACTTTTTGGGCGCGCCGCAGAGCTTGGAAGTGAAGGAGCGCCGTTTGACTTTTTCAATGCAGAATTGGCTGGAATTGAGATTGGACGCCATGTCACGTTTAGAGAGCCCCTGATGTGCCTAAACAGTAGAAACCCCCCACAAGTGACACCATTTTGGAAACTAGACCCCTTAAGGAACTTATCTAGATGTGTGGTGAGCACTTTGAACCCCCAAGTGCTTCACAGAAGTTTATAACGTAGAGCCGTGAAAATAAAAAAAAATCGCATTTGTTTACACAAAAATGATCTTTTCGCCCACAAATTCTTATTTTCACAAGGGTAACAGAAGAAATTAGAGAGCCCCTGATGTGCCTAAACAGTAGAAACCCTCCACAAGTGACCCCATTTTGGAAACTAGACCCCCCCATGGAACTTATCTAGATGTGTGGTGAGAACTTTGAATGCCCAAGTGCTTCACAGAAGTTTAGAATGCAGAGTCATGAAAATAAAAAATATTTTTTTTCCACAAAAAAATTTTTGTAGCCCCAAGTTTTTATTTTCACAAGGGTAACAGGAGAAATTGGACCACTAAAGTTGTTGTCCAATTTATCCTGAGTACGCTGATGCCCCATATGTGGGGGTAACCCACTCTTTGGGCGCACGGCAGAGCTCAGAAGGGAGGGAGCACCATTTGACTTTTTGAGCGCAAAATTGGCTGTCGTGTTTGGAGACCCCCTGATGTACCTAAACAGTGGAAACCCCCCAATTCTAACTCCAACCCTAACCCCAACACACCCCTAACCCTAATCCCAACCCGATCCATAATCCTAATCACAACCCTAACGATAATCACAACCCTTACCCCAAAACAACCCTAATGTCAACCCTAAACATAACCCTAATCAAAACCCTAAATCCAACACACCCCTAATCCTAACCCTAATCCCAATACACCCCTAATCCCAACCCTAAACTTAACCCTAATCCCAAACCTATCCCTAATCCCAAGCGTAACCCTAATGCCAACCCTAACCCTAATACCAACCCTAATCCAAACCCTAATCCCAACTCTAACCCTAACTTTAGCCGCAACCCTAGCCCTAACTTTAGCCGCAACCCTAGCCCTAACCCTAAATTTAGCCCCAACCCTAACCCTAAGGCTACTTTCACACTTGCGTCGTTTGGCATCAGTCGCAATCCGTCGTTTTGGACAAAAAACGGATCCTGCAAATGTGCCCGCATGATGCGTTTTTTGCCCATAGACTTGTATTGCCGACGGATCGCGACGTGCACTGGATCAGTTGTGTTTTGGCGGACCGTCGACACAAAAAAAACGTTCAATGTAACTTTTTTTTTGTACGTCGCGTCTGCCATTTCCGACCGCGCATGCGTGGCCGTAACTCCGCCCCCTCCTCCCCAGGACATAGATTGGGCAGCGGATGCGTTGAAAAACTGCATCCACTGCCCACGTTGTGCACAATTTTCACAACGTGCATCGGTATGTCGGGCCGACGCATAGTGTAAAAGAAGCCTAACCCTAAATTTAGCCCCAACCCTAACCCTAAATTTAGCCCCAACCCCAAATTTAGCCCCAACCCTAACCCTAATTTTAGCCCCAACCCTAACCCTAATTTTAGCCCCAACTACTTTCTCCTGCCGGCCGGCAGATGGTGACAGATGGCAGGCGCACTGCGCATGCGACCGCCATTTTATTTCCCAAAGAAGACGCCAGCGGCCAGGAGAAGCAGGAGGACCCAGTGACATCGGTGAGTATAATAGGGTCCCCGAATCCCCCTATTTCTCTGTCCTCTGATGTGCGATCACATCTCTTTTAGTTTATAACGGCTGGAGGGGGGTGACAGTGGCCCTTTAAGGTGTCCTTTTTGCGAAGGTAGGCCATCGCCTCTAACATTACTTTGGTGAAGATCCTCGGTGCTGTGGAGAGACGAAAGGGCATGGCCGTGTACTGGAAATGATGAATCTCCCCCTCAAGAGTTACCGCCACTCAAGTATTTTTGATATCTGTTATGAATAGGGAGATGCTAGTAGGCATCCTTTAAATCAATGCCGCCCATTTTACAATTTGGATAAAGGAGCTTAATGGCAGATCTAATAGATTCAATTTTAAACGTATAATTTTTAATAAACGTATTGAGTTTTTTAAGATTTATAATTGTTCGAAATGAACCATCGGGTTTAGGGATTAAAAATAACGGAGAGTAGAACCCTCTACCCTCTTGTCCCTTTGGCACCCTAACTAAGACATTTTTAACTATGAGACTTTGGATTTCCAGTTCAAGGGCCCTTTGTTGTATTGGTGAGGAAAGGGCTGTTAAAACAAAAGAATCATGGGGAATTTGGAGGAATTCTATTTTCATTCCTTCTTTAATAATATTTAGAACCCAGGAATTTGACGTAATTTTTTGCCATTGGGGAAAGAAAAATTTTAACCTACTGGGGTGACTGGTGCTTTAATATTTATTGTCTCTACGGAAGGGGGGCCCTTTAAACATAGTGCCACTCTGTTTTCCCTCTCTTGTGGCCCACCGCGACGGTCTTTCATTTTGTGTTCTTTTCCCGAACGGTCTCCTCCTAAAGGTCTTCCTATAGAAAGATATTGAGGGGTCAGGGAAGGCTTTTTTCCTCTCTTTAGCTTTTTTGAGTATCTCATCCAACGCTTTTCCAAATAGAAACTCACAGTCACACGGAATAGCACAGATCTTAGCTTTTGATTGTGTATCCCCCTTCCAGCTCTTCATCCACAACGCACATCTGGCATTATTTACTAGACCTGCCGATCTTGCTGCGAGGCGTAGAGAATCAGCTGACGCATCAGCCATAAATGCTGCTGCTCCTCTAATTAATGGTATTGCATCCCGCAATTTTTGTCTGGAGACCCCCTGTTCGATCTGTTGATCTAACTGATCAATCCAAACTAGCATGGATCTAGCTGTGCACGTGCTGGCAATTGTTGGTTTAAATATGCCCGTGGAAGCTTCCCATGATCTTTTCAGTGACGATTTCGCTTTCCGATCTAGAGGATCAGAAAGTAGGCCTGCATCCTCGACTGGTAAAGCTGATTGTTTTGAAGTGGAGGTCACTGCTGCGTCCACTTTAGGAATTTTAGTCCATGAAATTAATTCCTCGTCACTAAAGGGGTACTTCCTTTTGGAGGCTGATGGGAGAAAACCTCTCTGGTCCTGTTTTTCCCACTCCCTCCGTATTAGTGCCTTAACGGCAGGAATTACTGGAAAGGCTCTTCTCTTCCGCTCTGCCAACCCTGCAAACATGAGGTCTTGTGCAGTTTGGTCGTCTTTTGTATCCTCACAACCTATTGTATTCCTGATGGACTTTACTAGGTTGTCAACCCCCTCAAGGGGAAACCAAGCCCAACCTTCAATGTCAAATTGTGCTGAGGAAGAGGATGATGTATGCGAGGACTGAGTGGATGACGCCTTCCTCATCAGACTCAGAGCTGGATACTGCCTTCTCTTTACTGGACTTCTTAGGGGGTGCACTGGCTTGTGTAATGGCCTGTAACTCTTCCCTAATTATGGCCCGTATATCTGTAACCGACATAGATGGACTCTGCATTGTTTCGGTAATACATTGGTTGCAGAGCTTTTTGCGGTGGGAATCTGGGAGAGGTTCGTCACATAATGCACACTGTTTGTGCTTAGACTTTTGTTTCTTTTTGGCCTGGGTGAAGAAGATGTTGTGGAAAAGTGTGTCAGCTTTATAGGTAGAGGGGTTTTACACTCACCCAGTGAAGCTGTACGGTACCGGATCAGATGGCCGAAGCGTCTTCTTGAATCCGTGGCATCGCTCCTGCTGCTGGCATCTGAGGACCTCCTGCTGGTTGGCTCACCTGCTGGGTCCACCGTCTTGCCTGGGTACGACATGTTGCATCGCCTGTGCGCTTGCAACCATCCCCTTTTTTATAGGCAAAGATCCGGTTCCTTTTTTTTTTTTTTTTTTACTCTCACACAGCGGTGTACTGCGGATGCGCGAAACCGCACTTCCCCTCACCGCTGTGTGAGTGACCCGGAAGTGCTCCAACACCTCCGGGTCAGTATGGGGAATCTTACACCGCTCCCCGCATGCGCGGCCGCCATTACCAGGCCTGCATCAAGGAGCGGTGTACCGGCTGCCGCTGCTGCTGTGCCACAGATCGTGGACCCTTTACTTGCCGGTCCTCATCCGGAGCCTTTCTCGGCCGCACCTCTGCAGCGTTGCTCCATGGAATCGGGGGAGCCGTCTAACGGAGTCTCTCCCGATGCTGCTTCTGGACCGCATCCCTGCCATTCCCACAGAGACCGCACAGGCAGATGCTTGTGGCCCAGGTATGGTGTTCTGTAGTTTCGGAGAATCCAGAGATCCTGTCCCCTGGGAACAGGAAACCTAAACTGAGGAGGAGAGGGGGACCGCCCCCCTTTTATTTCTCTGTAGGTTTCCTGTTCCTTGGGGTGGATCCCTATCTCTCCAGTGGGTGCTGTCATGGCGAAGGTAAAAACTACTGTTTAGGGTGGAAGGGAAGGACCACCATTTGACTCGTTGAATGCAAAAATGGATAGAATCAAGAGCGGATGCCATGTCGCGTTTGGAGAGTCCCTGATGTGCCTAAGCAGTGGAAACCCACCACAAATGATTCCATTTTGGAAACTAAACCCCTCAAGGAATGTATCTAGATGTGTGGTGAGCACCTTCAACCCTCAGGTTCACAAACGTTTATAACAGAGCCGTGGAAAAAACAAAAAAAAATCACATCTTTTCTCATAAATAAATGCACAATACAGTTTTTTTGTGTGAAATTTCTTCCGAGTACGCCGATGCCCCATATGTGGGGGAATATTACTTTTGAGACACAATGAAAAGCTCAGAAGAGAAGCACCGTAATGGAGTTCAGATTTTGCTGGAATGGTTTGAGGGTGCCATGTCACATTGGCAGAGGCCCTGAGGTGCCAGAACAGCAGAACCCCCCATAACTGATGACAATTTACAGACTACACGTCTCAATGAATTGAGCACCACATCTGTCTCACAGAAATTTATTGGGCGGTGACGAAAGAATAATTATATTTTTACCACTAAAATATTGTTTTAGCCCCAGACTTTTTATAAGGGCTAATGGGAAAAAATGGATCTCAGTTTGTGGTGAAATTTCTCCCGATTGCGCCAATACCCTCCATGTAATTGGGAAATACTTTTCAGGCACAGTACAAAGCTCAACAAGCCAAACCCAGCCCACACATTGATTTGATTTGCTGGGTACAAGTAGGCAGGGTTTCTGCCACAGGTGGGTGGGGTTTTGGCTGTGTTAATTTTACTTTAAATGTGTGTTCACCTATGGCAATGTGGAGGAAACAAGAAAAGAAGTGTGTATATAATATTCGAGATCACCCAATATGATTAATAAAAATGTATTTTTGTAAACAAAAATTAACACCACATGTAAAAACAATTAAAAAGCCCAAAAGATGGCTTAACAAGTGACCACTAGACGGTCCGTATAGGGACCAATCAATAACCTCCTCCAAAGTGCTAGCTGCAGGCAGACTAAATACAATAGTTCTATTTATTAATGCTTGTACCACAACATGCAAAAATAATGATCACACTCAAAAGCCTCATGTATTAGTAAGTTAGCAATGCTAAGGAAACCCTGAAAACATGACCTGTGAGGGGCCCTAAGGACTGGAGTTTGGGAAACATTGCCATAGGTGTGTTAAGGAGACTTGAGGGTACAACAAATATGCTACTGTCCTCAATTGTTCATTCAAGTGTGTGGTCAGTGATCCCCTAAATATTTGTTGTGCCCTGAAGTCTCCTTAACACTCCAATAGCAATGTTATCCAAACTCCAGTCCCCAGGGACACTCAAAGGTCATGTTTTCAGGATTTCCTTAGTATTTGCACAGGGGATAGAATTATCATCAAGGCAGCAGAAATTGTCACTGGTTCGCTCACCTGTGCAATACTAAGGGGATCCTGAAAACAATCTGTTGGGGGCCACGAGGTCTGGAGTTAGGGAAACACTACCTTTGGTGAAAACCTATTTAATAGGCATACATTTAAAATCCAAAATAGATGGCTCTTTTTGGTGAGTGGGGCAAAGTGAGCCAGATTACCAAAAAGAACTGGACTGCCCATGAGGAGTCTGCCTATGGTGGGAGGAATTATATTGTATAGATTCTGCCTATGGTGGTACATTATACTATACAGAGTTTGCATTATACTATATAGAGTGTGCCTATGGGGGGGGTGCATTATACTCTATTGCCTGATGAATGGGCATCTGTGCTCAGAAACCGTGCATATCCTTTTCTGGTTAGTTCAAAGGTATCATCCCTTAATATGCAATTCTAAAAAGGACAGCGCCAGATTACGGGTCAGATGGCATCCACAGTGCCTTCCTCTGCCTCATTATACGGAATCTTCCACCTTCCACCAGAGGTTCCATCTGAATCATGGTATTTCAGAAATTTAGATGGAAACCCCCGATGTAAGTGCTCAGCGCAAAGCGCAGGATAGATGTGCGCCGAACCTTACTGCGATCTTTGGGAGGCAGGATGAAAAAAGACAAAAAAAAAAAACATGTGAAGAATTGGTTTTATTATTTAATTTACTTTGCTCATGCGGTATAAATGATTAGGCAACTTTATTCTTCGGGTCGGTGCAATTAAAGCAATACCAGATTTATATATCGGGTTTTTAATGTTTGACTGCTGTCACTAAACGACGCTTTTTATTGCAAAATATTGTTTTTGCGTCACCATATTTTGCTCAACAGTCATGTGAGGGCTTGTTTCTTGCGAGACAAGTTGACGTTTTTATTGGTACCATTTTTGGGCACAGGACATTTTTGGATCACTTTCCATTCCGATTTTTGGGAGGCAGAATGAACAAAAAACAGCAATTAGGGAATTTCTTTTCTTTTTGGACCGGGGGGGGGGGGCCAATCAGCAACACGGGATTTCCGTTATGGAAGTTGAGGACAGAGACGAAAGTACCCCTTAGAGATAGATTGTATACAGTTAGGTCCATATATATTTGGACAGACAAAATTTTTCTAATTTTGGCTATAGACATTACCACAATGAATTTTAAACAAAACAATTCAGATGCAGTTGAAGTTCAGACTTTCAGCTTTCATTTGAGGGTATCCACATTTAAATTGGATGACGGGTTTAGGAGTTTCAGCTCCTTAACATGTGCCACCCTGTTTTTAAAGGGACCAAAAGTAATTGAACAATTGACTCCAAGGCTATTTCATGGGCAGGTGTGGGCAATCCCTTCGTTATGTCATTCTCAAGTAAGCAGATAAAAGGCCTGGAGTTGATTTGAGGTGTGGTGCTTGTATTTGGAAGGTTTTGCTGTGAAGTAAACATGCGGTCAAAGGAGCTCTCCATGCAGGTGAAACAAGCCATCCTTAAGTTGCGAAAACAGAAAAAAACCATCCGAGAAATTGCTGCAATATTAGGAGTGACAAAATCTACAGTTTGGTACATCCTAAGAAAGACAGAAAGCGCTGGTGAACTCATCAATGCAAAAAGACATGGGCGCCCACGGAAGCAACAGTGGTGGATGATCGCAGAATAATCTCCATGGTGAAGAGAAACCTTTTCACAACAGCCAATCAAGTGAACAACACTCTCCAGGAGGTAGGCGTGTCAATATCCAAATCTACCATAAAGAGAAGACTGCATGAAAGTAAATACAGAGGGTTCACTGCATGGTGCAAGCCACTCATAAGCATCAAGAATAAAAAGGCTAGACTGGACTTTGCTAAAAAAAAAAAAATCTAAAAAAGCCAGCACAGTTCTGGAATAACATTTTTTGGACAGATGAAACCAAGATCCACCTGTACCAGAATGATGGAAAGGAAAAAGTATGGCGAAGGCGTGGTACAGCTCATGATCCAAAGAATACCACATCATCTGTAAAATACGGCGGAGGCAGTGTGATGGCTTGGGCATGCATGGCTGCCAGTGGCACTGGGTCACTAGTGTTTATTGATGATGTGACACAGGACAGAAGCAGCCGAATGAATTCTGAGGTATTCAGAGACATATTGTGTGCTCAGATCCAGCCAAATGCAGCAAAACTGATTGGTCATCGTTTCATACTACAGATGGACAATGACCCAAAACATAAAGCCAAAGCAACCCAGGAGTTTATTAAAGCAAAGAAGTGGAATATTCTTGAATGGCCAAGTCAGTCATCTGATCTCAACCCATTTGAGCATGCATTTCACTTGTTAAAGACAAAACTTCAGACAGAAAGGCCCACAAACAAACAGCAACCGAAAACCACCACAGTAAAGGCCTGGCAGAGCATCAAAAAGGAGGAAACACGGCGTCTGGTGATGTCCATGAGCTCAAGACTTCAGGCAGTCATTGCCAACAAAGGGTTTTCAAACAAGTACTAAAAATAACCATTTTATTTAAAATTATTCAAATCTGTCCAATTACTTTTGGTCCCTTTAAAAACAGGGTTGCTCATGTTAAGGAGCTGAAACTCCTAAACCATTCATCCAATTTAAATGTGGATACCCTCAAATGAAAGCTGAAAGTCTGAACTTCAACTGCATCTGAATTGTTTTCTTTAAAATTCATTGTGGTAATGTCTATAACCAAAATTAGAAAAATGTTGTCTCTGTCCAAATATATATGGACCTAACTAAAAAAAAATATATATATATATATATATATATACATATATACATATGCACATACACACACACACACAATATCTTTTGCCGTAATTATGTGTTTTTTAAAATATTTTTACAATTTAAAACTTTTTTTTTTTTTTTTTTACTTTGTCTTACTATGGGACTAATCATTTTTTGCAGGCTAATTGCTGTTAGGCTGCCGTCACACTAGCAGTATTTGGTCAGTATTTTACATCAGTATTTGTAAGCCAAAACCAGGAGTGGGTGATAAATGCAAAAGTGGTGCATATGTTTCTATTATACTTTTCCTCTATTTGTTCCACTCCTGGCTTTGGCTTACAAATACTGACCAAATACTGCAGCAGCCTTAGGCTATGTGCACACGTTGCATTTTTTGCTGCGGATCCACAGCAGTTTTCCATGAGGTGTACAGTACAATGTTAACCTATGGAAAACAAAAACCGCTGTGCACATGCTGCGGAAAAAACGCACGGAAACGTTGAAGGTTGCTGATCAAGTAACTTTCCTAGCTCTGGTGACCCGGATGTCATCATAACGACTTTGGATCACCATGACAACGATCGGGAGCCCTCGTCACGACACTGGGTCTCCGAACCAAAGGCAGAGAGTCTGCCAGCCCTCTGTCGGCTCTTGGAATGCTGCAATGGCATTCAATCACAGCATTCAGGGGGTTAAAGTACCGCAACCGCTCCAGGCACTTAGTGCCGGATGTCATCTGTCAGAATCAGCTGACATCTGGCAGCGATCGCCAGTGCACCACTTCTGTGTACGGGCGATCGTGATGACATAATCCGTCCCTGATCATATAGGCTCAGGGAACATGGACTGATTATTACGTCAGATGTCAGAAATGGGTTAAAAAGGATCCACGGGAAGCATGAATCAGGCATTGGATGCATGATTTCACCCATAAATGCGGCATTTCAGAGTTAAACAAAAAACACTTTAAAAGCTGCAGAGGACAGAGCCACATAGACACCTATGTGGAAAGGTGGATCCCCAGTGGTTTCTCCCTCCCCACTCTCCAGGAGTCGCAGGTCTCTTTCTATACCTGAATGCCAGGAGAAACCAGTTACTCAAGGGGAGTGGGTGAGGAGCTACCAGTGACCAACTTTTCCGCCTAGACCACACCTTTATAGCTCAGCCCATGGCGGCTTTTAAACTTTTTTTTTCACTGAAAAATGGCAGTGTTTGAGTCACACATACATTATATCACAAAAGTGAGTACACCCCTCAAATTTTTGTAAATATTTTATATCTTCATGTGACAACACTGAAAATATGACACTGATAATGTAAAGTAGTCAGTGACCAGCTTGCATAACAGTGTTAATGTGGTGTGTCCTCTAAACAACCTACTTTCTCTTGGGGTACTGCCCCTCGTCAGTGCACAGTGTCTGCAAATTCAGATTGCGGTTTTTATCCCAAGTCATGTGACAAGGCTCGTTGAAGAGTCGATATTGACTTCTAGGATTGCTGCTTCCTATAGATGGCGCTAAAGTTCTAGTCCTCTTCCTCTCTGAAGAGACAATTTGCTCTAAATAACACAGGTTTAAACCCCTGGCAACAAAAGTGAGTACACTTAAGTGAAAATGGCCAAATTGTGCCCAAGCATGCCATTTTCTCTCCACGTTGTCATGTGACTTCGTATTCTTAAAGGTCTCAGGTGTGAATGGGGATCAGGTGTGTTAAATTTGGCATCATCACTCTTAGGCTACGTTCACATTTGCGTTGTTGTGTGCTGCGTCGGCGACGCAACGCACAACGCACGCAAAAACGCATGCAAAACGCTGCGTTTTGTGATGCATGCGTTCATTTTTATAGCGCAAAAAAAATGCAACAAGCAGCGTCCTCTGGGCCCTGACACTTGCGCCCCAAAACGCAACACAACGCATGTCCATGCGCCCCCCCCCCCCCCATGTTAAATATAGGGGCGCATGGCGCATGCGTTGCCGCGGTTGCGCCCGACGCACCGCAAATGTGAACGTAGCCTTAGGCTGCCATCACACTAGCAGTATTTGGTCAGTATTTTACATCCGTATTTGTAAGCCAAAACCAGGAGTGGAACAATTGGAGGAAAAGTATAATACAAACATATGGACCACTTCTGCATTTATCACCCACTCCTGGTTTTGGCTTACAAATACGGATGTAAAATACTGACCAAATACTGATAGTGTGACGGCAGCCTTACACTCATCACGGGAAGTTCAACATGGCTCCTCATGGCAACTAACTGTTTAAGGATCTATATATAAAAAAAAAAAAAAATTGTTGTTCTACAAAGAGATGGATGGACTCGCCTACAAGACATGCTGAAACAGCTGAAGCACTGTGGCCTGAAGACAAGCAGACTATGGACATTGCTTACTGGAACCATGCCCTGTGGTCTGAGGAGACCAAGATAAACTTACAGTGAGGGGAATAAGTATTTGAACCCTTAAAGATTTTGTAAGTTTGCCCACTGACAAAGACATGAGCAGTCTATAATTTTAAGGGTAGGTTAATTTTAACATTGAGAGATAAAATATCAAAAATAAAATCCCCAAAAAAAAAAAAAATCACATTGTATAAATCATATCAATTTATTTGCATTTTGCAGTGAGAAATAAGTATTTGATCCCTCTGGCAAATAAGACTTAACACTTGGTGGCAAAACCCTTGTTGGCAAGCACAGCAATCAGACTTTTTTGTAGTTGATGATGAGTTTTGCACACGTCAAGAGGAATTTGGTGCACTCCCCTTTGCAGATCATCTCTAAATCATTAATGTTTTGAGGCTGTCACTTGGCAAATTGGAGCTTCAACTCCCTCCATAAGTTTTCTATGGGATTAAGGTCTGGAGACTGGCTAGGCCACTCCATGACCTTAATGTGCTTCTTTTTGAGCCACTCCTTTGTTGCCTTGGCTTTATGTTTTGGGTCATGTGCAATGTGCCTTCTTGAACAGGGGGACTTTGTGGGCACTGCAGGATTTTAAACCTTTACGGTGTAATGTGTTACCAAAGGTTTTCGTGGCGACTGTGGTCCCAGCTACCTTGAGATCATTAATAAGTTCTCCCTGTGTAGTTTTAGACTTATCTCTCACCTTCACGATAAAGGATACCCCATGAGGGGAGATTTTGCATGGTGCCCCAGATCGATGTCGATTGACAGTCATTTTCTAATTTCTTCTATTTTCTTACTATTGCTCCAACAGTTGTCTCCTTCTCACCCAGCGTCTTACTTATGGTTTTGTAGCCCATTCCAGCTTTGTGCAGGGCTATGATCTTGTCCCTGACATCCTTATAAAGCTCTTTTGTCTTGCCCATGTTGTAGAGATTAGAGTCTGACTGATTAGTTGAGTCTGTGGACAGGAGTCTTTTATAAAGGTGACTATGCAAGACAGCTGTCTAATGCTGGTAATGAGTTGATTAGGACTAACTCAGGGATGGGGAATCTTTTTTCTGCCAAGGGCTATTTGGATATTTCTACCATCCTTCGGGGGCCATACAAACTCCGCCCACAAAGTGCATCCTGACTCTGGCACTGGTGTCAGGACGTAATCTTTCGTTGCATGCCCTTCAGTGTTCAGTAGTGAACACTGCGTGTGTGTGTGCTAACAGAGCAAGAAGAAATTAATGAGTTGGTTGTGATCAAAATACACCTCCCTGCCCAAGAATGCGGTCCCTGAGAATCTGCTCGGGGGCCTGATAAAAGGTCATCGAGGGCCGTAAATGGCCCTGAGGTTCCCAACCTCTGGTCTAACTGGTCTGTAGGAGCCAAAACTCTTAATGGTTGGTAGGGGATGAAATACTTATTTCTCACTGAAAAAATGCAAATAAGTTTATATAATTTATACTATGATTTTCTGGATTTTATGTTTGATATTCTCTCAATGTTTTAATTAACCTACCCTTAAAATGATTGACTGTTCATGTCTTTGTCAGTGGGTAAACTTACAAAATCAGCAAGGGATTAAATTTCCTTCACCATTTGGTTCAGATGGTGTCAAGCGTGTCTGGCGGCAACCAGGTGAGGAGTACAAAGACAAGTGTGTCTTACAGTTAAGCATGGTGGTGGGAGTGTCATTGTTTGGGACTGCATGAGTGCTGTCAGCTGTGGGCAGCTACAGTTCACTGAGGGGACCGTGAATGCCAACATGCACTGTGACATACTGATGTAGAGCAGGATTTTAGAAACTGACCAGCACGGCAGTATTCCAACATGATAACTACCTCAAACATACCCAAGATGACCCACTGCCTTGCTCAAGAACCTGAGGGTAAAGCTGTTTTACATATTCGATAGAGGTGCACCCGTCTATAACTAGGTAGTTGACAGATACCTTTTCCTACAACATTACTCTATATACTGTTACATCTGCTATAAGTAGGAATGTCTACATCTTTAACTCCTTGGATGCAAATCTCCCTTGTTTTACTTAGGAATGTGACTACCTGAGCCATCATTTTTTAAAAAAGGAAAAAACTAAAACATTTTTTAACAATAAGCTGTGCATGTGGCATATCACTTCTATCTTAAGTATATCTTCTCTCAATATTTTACTATACTTAAGACCTATTTATTGTAATGGGAGAGAAGGTAGAGGAAGGGCAAGGAGGGGGGGTTAGAAGGGTAAAGGAATGGGTATATCCAAATCTAGGATAAAAACAGGAGTAAATGCTATATAGTCCATTTTCTCAAAAAAAACAAAAACAAAAATCAATAAAATGATTTATCTGTTTAAACAGTTATAATCATACTATTCGCTATTGTTCATTATACCAACTTTATATCCGCCAGTAATACACTATATTTAATTCTAATTATGTTTCTAATAATTCTACATTTAATAAAACACATGCTTTTATTCCAAGCCTACATTTCTTTTGCAATTGTTAATTCCCCCATTGCAAAGGAGGGATCTTTACTGATTTTTGGGATATGATATAAAAAAAAATTGCTATACATCTTTTAAAACAGATTTTCTTTACTCCTTGTCCTCCTGATTTTGCAAATATTCAGGACTTATCTGTATCTAGCCCAGAAAAAACAACATATGCCCAAAGAGTAAATAACATAGGAACATTTTATTATAAAGCCATTAAAAAATTACAGTTATGGAAATATCCACAACTAGCGCTCAATGTGTAAACAGCCAGTGGGTGAGACATGAGAGAGTGAACAGGTTACATGAGAATATTGCAATAAATTTATTCGGCATATACCGTTTCTTCCAATTTCTTTAAAATCCTAGGAAACTTATGGAAATGAGGTCTCTAAGTGACGATAAAAATCAGAGGAATTCTTCATACCTTGTAAACAAATCTGAGTTGTGCAACCTATGACAGTACCAGGCGGCTATTGATTGATAACGCGTGGTAAGTCATAATGCCATCTGTTATACAACCTTTGTCCCTGTAAACGATTTTGGCACAGTATTCTTGCACAGCAGGAAGATTTTATCTAAATGAGGCCAGTCATTGAATTCCATGCAAGAGGAAACACAACGGATTCCTTAGATGTTTTCAAGAAGACTCAAAGGCAACAAGGCTCCTGCAAGTTCTGAGTAAACAATCACGGAGGGGCTTCCACTCCAGGCATCAGGGTATCCAACAAACAGTTTTACTGGATCAGACTGTCCGTAACTCAATTCTGGACCAAAAGAACACATCTTGACCCGGAATTGCTTATAATCATAATTAAAAACAAATCAGAGGAGTCCACAGCAGCCGCTTTTCTTTTTTTGTGACTCAATGTACTGGTGGATCTGGAATTTACGCTCATCTGGACTACTGGATCTTTGCTTCAACTCCCTGCAGAGGAAAAATAAAAGGACAAAGAGTGAGGAATGTGTCCTGGACACTTTAGATTGGCAAGTGCGAGATACTGAGTTTTACTTAAATTACATGAAAAAAATATATTTCTACCACACTGTTTCGGGGGTGCTGCCTCTCGTCAGTGCAAAGTGGAGATCTGGTTTGGCTGAGTGAGAGGCGTCTGACCGATATCCAAGAAGTATCGTTTCTCCTTGTGGAGAGTGACATGCTAAGCATGCGGAGATGAGGAGACTTAAAGCCGCAATGCTCCTCTGGGAAATATGCAAATTGCCTCTTCAGAGAGGAAGAGAACTAGAGAGAACTAGTGCCACCTATTGGAAGCAGCAATCCTAAAAGGTACCATCACATTAAGCGACGCTGCAGCGATCTAGACAACGATCCCGATTGCTGCAGCGTCGCTGTGTGGTCGCTGGAGAGCTGTCACACAGACAGCTCTCCAGCGACCAACGATGCCGGTCCCCTGGTAACCAGGGTAAACATCGGGTTATTAAGCGCAGTTCGAACTCGGCTTCAGGAAAATGGCCGCCGCGATGTCCATCTGCGCACGGGTGGCATCCCGCAGCCATTTTCCTGAAGCCCCGGGAAGCAGGAGACTCCATCTGCGCACGCGCGGCCTCAAGAAGATGGCCGCGCCCACCGAGAAACCGCTGAATAGCGGCGAGCGCGCTCTTTTTCTACAGCTGCGCAGTGCATTCGGCACTTGCGCATGCGAGAAGCCCTACGCCACCAACAGAAACATAAGCAAGATGTGGGGGAGAAACAGCGCTGTGACCATGCCCATCTGACCTGACCAGCCTGATTGACAGGCGAAAAAGGCCACTTTTGTAAGGTATTTCGGTAGCATAGTTAGGGAATCAGGGGACAAAAAATACCTTATTGTGAAGCACAGCTCAGGCCCTATTTAACGGTATTTTTATCTCCTACTGAAAACACGGGGTGACCGGTTCCCTTTTATTATACATCCATCTGCGAAAAACACTGATGGCACCAGTACTGTTTTTTACATACGTGTTTAAGCACAGACGTGTAAATGAGGTCTATAGTGATTTTATTTTTCTCCCTTAGTACTGGTGCTGCAGATTTTACAATAAGCTCAGCAAAATCTGTGCATTTGCATTAAATGTTTGATTATTTATTTTATTTTATTTTTTTTTTTACACACTAAATTTTTTTAGCCACACCATTTAAAGCAATTGTTCCATGGCCTGTATATAGGTTTGTAACAGCCTGGCAGGGACCTGCTCTGGCACAGCTCAATAGAATCACTAAAACAGCAGGCCAATATCTTCCTTCTGCTTAACCACAGATATTGTGGTGAATAGCTAGGCTACAAGCCATCTATGTGGTTAAACAACTGAGATGGAAGTTATCTCTATTTCTGTCTGTTGCATATGGCAGTGTATACAGATGGCTCTCTCCTGCTGTGTATGGAACAAGCTCAGCCCCTGAGCCCATTTTATGGCAAGGGGCCAAGCATTACGTAACCCCTTCACCCTAAAGAATGTATTCACTTTCCTTTCCTGACCAGGCCAAATCTTATAATTCTGACCAGTGTCACATTATGACAGGGGTGGGGAACCATTTTCTGCCAAGGTCCATTTGGATATTTAAATCAACCATCGGGGGCCATGGAAAATCATCAACTTGAAAATTACCCTGCCATATATGGTCAACCATTTAACTCATCCCTAATATGATGCTGGAGCTACTTCTCTTTGGTGCAGCTGTGATGCTAGGTAGTATGAATGATATTGGTAGCTGTAGCTGCTTCTGAAGGTTTGCATTGGTCTGGTGCACATGAAATTCTTTGCAATGATAAGTTTTGTAAAGAATTTGCAGCAGTAAGTTGTACCAAACACCGATGTATAATAGATCTCCTCACAGTGGGAAATTCATCACTGCTAGAGATGGGCGAACCCGAACAGTAAAGCTTGGCATCAGTACGGAACACCTACTGTTCGGGCACAGACACGGAATACGGATTTCACCAGGAAGTCAGTGTTGCTGTTCAGGGTTGGCCCCACAATATCAGGTGTTTGTCGGGCTGTCATGTGCTTGACAGCATGGCAAACACTGCTTCTAATTGGCAGTATAATCTTGCCACACATAATTAAGTCTTGTTTGCCAGAGGGATCAAATACTTATTTCTCACTGCAAAATGCAAATAAATTTATATAAATTTATACAATGTGATTTTCTGGATTTTAGTTTTGATATTCTATCTCTCAATGTTAAAATTAACCTAACCCCTTAACCCCTATCTGACCTCGGACGGGATAGTACGTCCGAGGTCAGATCCCCTGCTTTGATGCAGGGCTCCGCGGTGAGTCCGCACCAAAGCCGGGACATGTCAGCTGTTTTGAACAGCTGACATGTGCCCGTAATAGGCGCGGGCAGAATCGCGATCTGCCCGCACCTATTAACCCCTTACCGGCATCGGACGTACTATACCGTCCGATGCCGGCTCCCCTGCTTTGATGCAGGGCTCCGCGGTGAGCCCGCACCAAAGCCGGGACATGTCAGCTGTTTTGAACAGCTGACATGTGCCCGTAATAGGCGCGGGCAGAATCGCGATCTGCCCGCACCTATTAACTAGTTAAATGCCGCTGTCAAACGCAGACAGCGGCATTTAACTACCGCTTCCGGCCGGGCGGCCGGAAATGACGTCATCGCCGACCCCCGTCACATGATCGGGGGTCGGCGATGCTTGTGAATGGTAACCATAGAGGTCCTTGAGACCTCTATGGTTACTGATTGCCCGTCGCTGTGAGCGCCACCCTGTGGTTGGCGCTCACAGCACACGTGCAATTCTGCTACATAGCAGCGATCAGCAGATCGCTGCTATGTAGCAGAGCCGATCGTGCTATGCCTGCTTCTAGCCTCTCATGGAGGCTATTGAAGCAGGGCAAAAGTAAAAAAAAAAAGTTTAAAAAAAATGAAAAAAATAAAAAAAATATAAAAGTTTAAATCACCCCCCTTTCGCCCCAATCAAAATAAATCAATAAAAAAAATATCAAATCTACGCATATTTGGTATCGCCGCGCTCAGAATCGCCAGATCTATCAATTAAAAAAAAGTATTAACGTGATCGCTAAACAGTGTAGCGGGAAAAAAATTCGAAACGCCAGAATTACGTTTTTTTGGTCGCCGCGACATTGCATTAAAATGCAATAACGGGCGATCAAAAGAACGTATCTGCACCGAAATGCTATCATTAAAAACGTCATCTCGGCACGCAAAAAATAAGCCCTCAACCGACCCCAGATGATGAAAAATGGAGACGCTACGAGTATCGGAAAATGGCGCAACTTTTTTTTTTTTTTTAGCAAAGTTTGGAATTTTTTTTCACCACTTACATAAAAAATAACCTAGTCATGTTTGGTGTCTATGAACTCGTAATGACCTGGAGAATCATAATGGCAGGTCAGTTTTAGCATTTAGTGAACCTAACAAAAGCCAAACAAAAAACCAATGTGGGATTGCACTTTTTTTGCAATTTCACCGCACTTGGAATTTTTTTCCCGTTTTCTAGTACACGACATGCTAAAACCAATGATGTCGTTCAAAAGTACAACTCGTCCCGCAAAAAATAAGCCCTCACATGGCCAAATTGACAAAAAAATAAAAAAGTTATCGCTCTGGGAAGGAGGGGAGTGAAAAATGAACACGGAAAAACGAAAAATCCCAAGGTCATGAAGGGGTTAAAATTATATAGACGGTTCATGTCTTTGTCAGTGGGCAAACTTACAAAATCAAGGGATCAAATACTTATTTCCCCCACTGTACATCACAGGAGGAGACATGCGGCTGCAGATTATACATCACAAGAGGGAACATGGATGCTGCAGCCAATGCCGCCCACAAAGTACATCCTGAGGCTAGCACTGGCCAGGATGTTTTCTTTAATTGTACCTGCTGTAGCATTCAGTAGTGTGCTCACTCGCAGAGCAATTAGAAATTAAAGGGCCGGCTGCTAATAAAACGCAGCTGCTGACCCAAACACTACGGTCCCTGGGAACCTGCCAGGGGGCCAGATAAAAGGTCATCGAGGGCCATAAACAGCCCTTTGGGCCTGAAGTTCCCCACCACTGCTTTATGGAGGTAAACGCGTCAATGGATCCCACTGAATTTGAGAAGGTTTTTTCATGACACGTTATAATTCATGTTAGTGGTAAATTTAGACAGAAATCCACTAATAAACACAACAATTTTATGCCCTTAAATCAGATAAAACCTACAAGAAACAAAATGAGCAAAAACCCTGCTGTAACTAAGTAAAAAGCAAAAGTGTATTTAAATAACACAGGGTTCTTAGCAATACTGTTTTTGATCAAAAATAGCATAAAAGCCATCCCATCAAACACAAAATTGTCTATAATCGATAGCAGAAACCATGTCATGTTTGCAGAGCCCCTGATGTGCCGAAACAGTGCAATTCCCCACAAGTGACCCCATTTTGAAAACTACACACCTCAAGGAACTTATCTAGCGGTGTGGTGAGCACCTTGAACCCACTGTTGTCACAAAATTTTACAATGTTGAGTCGTGAATTGTTTAACATTAGGCTGACTAAATGGAAATTTGCCATTTTTTCCACTAAAATGTTGCTTTGGCCCCCAGTTTTTCATTTTCAAAAGGAATAATAGGAGAAAATGAATGGTACAATTTGCAAATTTTCCCGATTACGTCAATACCCTGGTCAAAAACTACTTTTAACCCCTTAATGACCGCCGATACGCCTTTTAACGGCGCTGTGGAAAAAGTGTATAGTGCCCCCCACAGTCGGATTTTTTCTGGAGTCTCGGTTGCCAAGGGTAGCCGAGACCCCAGAGAACATGATTCGGGTTGCAATCGCCGGTAATTAACAGTTTACCAGCGGCATTTCATTTCTCTGTCCTCTGATGTGATCACCCATCAGAGGACAGAGAAATGGGATCCCCGATCGCCCCTGATACTTACCCCATGTCCCCCAGTGCTCCTCGTGGCACCCGATGGGCGCCTCCACCTTCTTCCGGGAAAAAAATGGCAGGCGGATCTTTGGGGTCTTGGCTGCCGGGGGTACCTGAGACCCCAAAGAACATGATCGGGGTCGGTTTTTACCGGCGACGCAAAAAAACCAAACAAAAAACGATGTCTGTCATTCTCTGTCCTCTGATGTGCGATCACATCAGAGGACAGAGAAATAGGGGGATCGGGGACCCGGTTATACTTACCGCTGTCCATGGGTCCTCCTGCTTCCCCTCCTGGCCGCCGGCTTCTTCCTCCGGTATGAAAATGGCAGGCGCATGCACAGTGCGCCCGCCGTGATCTGCTGGCTGGCAGAGGAAGATTCTTCCTCTTGTTTTATTTTGGTCACTGTGAGATCCCATCACAGTGATCAAAATAGAAAAAATAATAAATAACCCCCCCTTTGTTAGGAAAAAACAATAAAATAAAAATGTATGTATTTCCATTTTCCAATTAGGGTTAGGGTTGGTGCTAAAGTTGGGGTTGGCATTAGGGTTAAGGTTGGTATTAGGGTTTCGATTAGGGTTAAAGTTGGCATTAGGGTTAGGGATGGCATTAGGGTTAGGGTTGGGATTAGGGTCAGGGGTGTATTGGTTTTAGGGTTGGGATTAGGGTTAGGTTTGAGGTTAGGGTTGAGATTAGGATTAGGGGTGTGTTGGGCTTAGGGTTTTGATTAGGGTTATGGTTAGGGTTGGGATTAGGGGTGTGTTGGGGTTAGGGTTGGATTTAGAATTGAGGGTTTCCACTGTTTAGGGACATCAGGGGGTCTCCAAATGCGACAGCCAATTTTGTGCTCAAAAAGTCAAATGGTGCTCCCTGCCTTCTGAGCTCTGCCGTGCGCCCAAACAGTAGTTTACCCCCACATATGGGGCATCAGCGCACTCCGGACTAATTGGACAACAACTTTTGGGGTCCAGATTCTCTTGTTACCCTTGCAATAAAAAAAGGGGGCTAAAAAATAATTTTTACATCATGGGCTCTGCAAACGCAACATAACGCCCACAGACCATTCTATCAAAGTCTGCATTCCAAAATGGCGCTCCTTCCCTTCCGAGCTCTGCCATGCACCCAAACAGTGGTGCCCCCCACATATAGGGTATCAGCGTACTCAGGATAAATTGCATAATAAATTTTGGGGTCCAATTTCTCCTGTTATCCTTGTGAAAGCAAAAATTTGGGAGTGAAAAGATAATTTTTGTGGAAAAAAATGTGATTTTTTGTTTTCATGGCTCTACATTATAAACTTCTGTGAAGCAGTTGGGGGTTCAAAATGCACACCACACATCTAGATAAGTTCCTTGGGGGGGGTCTAGTTTCCAAAATGGGGTCACTTGGAGGTTTCTACTGTTTAGGTACATCAGGAGCTCTGCAAATGCAACATGACACCCGCAGACCATTCCATCAAAGTCTGCATTCCAAAACGTCACTACTTCCCTTCCGAGCCCCGATGTGCACCCAGACAGTGGTCCCCCCCACATATGGGGTATCAGCGTACTCAGAACAAACTGGTCAACAAATTTTGGGGTCCAATTTCTCCTGTTGCCTTTGAGAAAATAAAAAATTGTGGGCTAAAAAATCATTTTTGAAGAAAAAAAAAAAGGATTTTTTATTTTCACGGCTCTACGTTATAAATTTCTGTGAAGCACTTGGGGCTTCAAAGTGCTCACCACACATCTAGATAAGTTCCTTAAGGGGTCTAGTTTCCAAAATGGTGTCACTTGTGGGAGGTTTCCACTGTTTAGGCACATCAGGGGCTCTCCAGACACGACATGGCATCCGATCTCAATTCCAGCCAATTCTGCATTGAAAAAGTCAAACGGTGCTCCTTCTCTTCCAAGCCCTGCCGTGCGCCCAAACTGTGGTTTACCCCCAGATATGGGGTATCGACGTATTCAGGAGAAATTGCACAACAAATTTTGTGGTTCATTTTCTTTTTTTACACTTGCGAAAATAGAAAAAATTGGTTCTGAAGTAAAAGGTTTGCAAAAAAAAAAAATAAGTTAAATGTTTAGTTTTTCCTTCCACATTGTTTCAGTTCCTGTGAAGCACGTAAAGGGTTAATAAACTTCTTGATTGTGGTTTTGAGCACCATGAGGGGTGTAGTTTTAGAATGGTGTCAAGCTTGGGTATTTTCTGTCATGTACACCCCTCAAAGTGACTTTAAATGTGAGATGGTCCCTAAAAAATGGTTTTGAAAATTTTGTTGTAAAAATGAGAAATGGCTGGTCAACTTTTAACCCTTAACTTCCTAACAAAAAAAAAAGAAAAAAAGGTTCCAAGATTGTGCTGATGTAAAGTAGACATGTGGAAAATGTTATTTATTAACTATTTTGTGTGACATCTCTCTCTGATTTAAGGGCATAAAAATTCAAAGTTTGAAAATTGCAAAATTTAAGATTCGCCATATTTCCGTTTTTTTATAAATAATTACAAGTAATATCGAAGAAATGTTACCACTTACTTGAAGTACAATATGTCACGAAAATACAATCTCAATCAGCGGGATCTGTTAAAGCGTTCCAGAGTTATAACCTCAAAGTGACAGTGGTCAGAATTGTAAAAATTGGCTCGGTCATTAAGTACCAAATTGGCTGTCATTAAGGGGTTAAGTTACAATGCAAAACTCAGAAGGGAAGCGCCATATTGGAGTTCAGATTTTGCTGGAATGGTTTGAGGGTGACATGTCACATTGGCAGATCCCCTGAGGTGCCAGAACAGCAGAACCCCTCCATAAAATCGATACCATTGAATTAATCTAGGGCTGCAATGATTATGTTGACACCACATGTACCGCACAGAATTTTATACCATTTAGTGGTGAAGTAAAAATAAATACATTTTTACCACTAAAATGTTATTTTAGCCCCAAGTTCTTCTTTTTTATAAGAGCTTATAGGAAAAAATGTACCACAGGCTGTTGCGCAATTTCTCTTGAGTTCACCATTACCCTGTAATTGGGAATGTAATGTAATTGGGAAGTTTTTTTTCAGGCATTGTGAAAAGCTCAGAAGGTAAGGAGCGCCATATTATAGTGCAGATTTTGTGGTTATGGTTTACAGGTGTCATGACCCACTGAAAGGTGCCAGGACAGCAAACCCACCATTAGTGACCCCATTTTACAAACTACACCTGTCAATGAATTTATCTAAGGGTGCAGTGATCATATGGAAACCAAAAAAAGTGTCACAGATTTGTATAACATTGGGCAATGAAGAAAAAAAATACATTTTTAACTACACAAACTTTGTTTTAGCCCCAAATTTTGCATGTTACATTTTCACAAGGAGAAATGAGTAAAAATGTCAACAAAATTTGTCACAAATTTCTGTTGAACATGGAAATACCCAGTGTGTGCAGTACTGTTTAGCCATGTGGTGAGACTGAACGGAATGAGCGCCATTTCATTTGACTCTTGGAGAACAAATTACTGTACAATAGTCAGCGGACTCCATATACAGAGCTCCTAAGAGCAGAGTCTCCTACCTAGTGATCCCATTTTGGAGATTGCACCCCCCTAGGAATTTATCCACAGGTGTAGTGATGATTTTGACTCATGGGTTTTTTTCCAGAAAAAAACAATAGTGGATGTTGCCCCGCTTGCGCATCTGGAGACATGCACCCGTAAATTTAGCTGTCTCATCATTATAGAACTGCCAAACATGTGGACACAATGTCGTTTAGGCATAGTACGGGGCTCAGAAGGAGGAGGGGCATTTTTACTTGGGGGGCAATTTGTCTGAAGCTGGGGAGAGTGAAGCCAGCACTGACTGACACGTGATCCCTACGGCCAATGTTACACGATCCCCAGGAGAGCCAGTGCAGTCACCGCTGTTACGGCACTTGCACCGGAAGAGAGTATATAAGTGTCATTGTAAAGGTGGAAATATAGGAGTTGTCCAACTTATATAACACTTTCTTAATGCCTAACAGTAGCTAGCAGAAAATTATCTATTGCTTAAAATCAGGTTTTTGTGAAATATATATAGATTTTTAAATTTGGCTGTTTTTTTCATATTACAGTTTTTATTCAAAAACTAAAAACTCATTGACTTTCCAATTGCTTTTTCAGTCACAATATGTGATGTCACTGTTCGTGATTAGCAAGTGTGCTCAGATAAGGTGTTAAAGCACACTCATGCGCGAATAGTATTCAAGCACATCAAAGATACTCTATATTCGAATTGCCGTTGCTGCATGTCTTGCAGCTGTTCAACAGCCCCAAAACATGCAAGGATTGCCTAATAAACAGGTAATTCCTGCATGTGTTGCAGCTGTTGAACAGCCGCAAGACATGCAGCCACGGCGACTTGAACATAGTATTCAAGCACTCTGAAGTTACTATTCGCACACAAGAAAGCTCGGATAACACCTTATCCGAGCACACTCGCTCATCACTAGTCACTGCTGATCTTGCTCCCCCTTCCTTCAAGGACCTTCGCACAGGCTCATTAGATACTTCAGTACAAGAGACTAGGACGGGGTCTGATTATTATGGCTATGCGCATGTTATTTCCTGAAAAAAGAAATTAGAGTCTAAAAAATAGGGATTTTTGTGTACTCACCGTAAAATCCTTTTCTCCGAGCCATTCATTGGGGGACACAGACCGTGGGTGTATGCTGCTGCCAATAGGAGGCTGACACTAAGTGATACAAAAAAAGTTAGCTCCTCCCCTGCAGTATAAACCCTCCTGCTGGCTCTCAGCTAACCAGTTCGGTGCAAAAGCAGTAGGAGATCAATAACAATATATGAGCGTATAGCATGTCATATTATATATGAGAGCATAGCATGTCAGACTATAAAAAACAATCATAAGCTAATAACAGGGTGGGAGCTGTGTCCCCCAATGAATGGCTCGGAGAAAAGGATTTTACGGTGAGTACACAAAAATCCCTATTTCTCCTTCACCTCATTGGGGGACACAGACCGTGGGACGTCCCAAAGCAGTCCCTGGGTGGGAACAACAACAGATCAGGCCCTGTGTAACCGCTACTTACAAGTGCGCCACCGCGGCCTCCAGAGTCCACCTGCCCAGACTCACATCTGTGGAAGTGTGGGAATTATAGTGCTTCAAGAATGCATGCGGACTGGACGAATCCGCAAGCTTGCAGGCGTGCCTTGCTGACGCCTGGTGCCTAGAACCCTTGATAGACAGGGAGATAGGCTGACATCTAGCACGGGACGACTCCTGGATGGTGAAAAGAATCCACCATGCTATCATGGCCGATGAAACGGCTAAACCCTTCCTGAAAATGTCAGGAAGCCTTCCTCTACCGTCAGGAAGCCCAAATAAAACGTCCAACCTTCAGAAGGACGCCGTCCTCAAGACGTACCTACTCAGAGCACTCACTTCGTCCAGAATATGGGGGATCTTATTCCATTTTGTGGACTGGAGCCAAAAGAGATGAGGGAAGAACTATGCCCTCATAACAGTGGTAATACAGTACCACCTTGGTAACAAGGGATGGAGATGGCCTGAGGACAACCTTGCCTCGAAGGAAATAAGGGAAAAAAGTCTGAAAGAGCAGAGAAGCTAGCTCCGAAGACTCGTCAGAGTGAGAATATCGCAGAGGAGAACGGGACGACTTTCCCTGATAGTAAAGTCTGCCCGGATGAAAAAGGAGCCTACTGTAAGGCTCCTAGGAATAATAAGGTCCCAATGATCTAACGGTATGCGATAGGGAAGAACTACGTGTGAAAACTCCCTGTGAGAAAGTCCCTACTTGCGGTTGTGCTGCGATAAGGCGAGAAGATACTAGCTCCGCAAACAAAAAAACGGACGTGGTCAGTGCGGATCTCTGAGGATCACTGGGGCCTCTTTCTGCTTCCGAAAGGCTTTCGGAAGCAGTGGAAGGGGAGTTATGGAAACTGGTACCACAGCAGAACCAGAGCATGGAGAGCGATGGCTCTTGGATCTCGAGGCCGAACCACGAACTCGAGTACATTGGCCTTCAGTCTGGATGTCATCCCACCTACAACTGGAGAGCTCCAGTAAGGACAGATCTGATGGAAGACTTTGGGGTGAAGTTCCCACTGACTTGAGGCGGAACCCTGACGGCTGAATTTGTTTGCCGTTCAGAGTTCTACTTCTGGGATATATACTGCCGAGATCACCGAATAATAGACTTCGGCCCATCAGAGAAAGTGAGGTACCTCGGTCATGGCGCCTGACCGTGGGTACCTGCTAGATGACTGACGTAAGGCACCGCCGTGGCATTATCCAATTGAATTCGGATAGGGAGTCCCGCCAGAAGGCAGTGGACCTGCTGTAAGACTACCGTTCGGATCTCCAGAACAATGATGGGGAGAAGAAGACTGGCATTGGAAGTTACTAATAACCATTGAACTGGGAGAAAGGCCCTGGATGAAGAAGGAGCTCAGAGACTATTGTCTGAAAGTCTGCTTGACTTGCTGAAAACTAGCGGAGCGAAGGAAACCGCTTCCATTGTCGTCGCCATTTTTGCTCAGAACTCTCTTAGCAAATCGAATGAAATGAGGGGGTGAGTAATCAAGTCCTCAGAACTCTCCTTGCGCGAGCTCCCTGTTGAAGGGCCATGACCTTGTCTCGAGGAAGAATTACCATCCTTCTAGAAGTGTGCAGGATCATCCTCAAAAAGGATATCTGCTGGGCTGGAAATGAGGAGAACTTGTCTAAGTGTAGCTGCCAGCCCAGGAGAGAAGGTATCGCAAGAGATATAGACGACTCAGCGTAGTCCTGGAAGGGCGGCTAGACAGACCAAACAGGGCAGGACGAGCACACCTCTAGAGTGCAAGAGAAACATGACATCCGCCATGACCCGATCGAACACTCTGGGTGCGGAAGCAAGGCCGAAGGACAAGGTTGTGACTTGAAAATGCTGTTGATGAATGGAAAGGCGAAGGAATTTTTGCAGAGGGCAAGCAACCTGAATGTCGATGGATGCCGGAAACTGCACCTTTTTCTGTTGAAGTAATGGCTGAGCGGAGGAACTCCATCCAAAGAAGGAGGACCATGTCAAAGGTTGTTAGAAGTTTGAGGTCCAGGGTCGATCTTACTTTTCGTTCCCCTGTTTGGAACCAAGATCCCTTAGGTCTAGACTGTGCTGGACAATCCTTATACAATCCTTTGTCAGTCTCCCGCTCAAAAGATTTGATTGGCCAGTTGTTGCTGGTGTGGATCAAGGTAGTTAAGGTCTCCAGCCAGGAGACCATTGCTCTAGCAATCCATGCGGCCGCTAGGGAGGATAGAGCGCTGGACCCGAAGCCGCAAGACGGAACGAACCAGATTTGCTATCTGACAGTCCGTGGTATTTTTAATTGATGACCCATCAGGTAGGGATACTGGTAGGTATACCACAGGAGATTCTACCCGGTTAAACTGCCCCATGGCAGAATGTGCGGCTGCATCCAGCAGGTCATAGTCTCTTGCCATCTCCTCTTTTCACGGTGCAGAGATAAAAATTAGGAACCCTCGATCCATCAACCTCTTAACAGGGAAGTGGAGAGGAATTGTCCGCCCTCTTGCATCATCCACTAAATAGTGGTGATGCAGAGGGGGGAGCTCGTACGCCAAAAAGGGTGCCTCTATATGTCCACAGAGTTCAGGTCTCCAGGTGGACAGGACAGGTTGTCTGGCGTTAGGCCTGGATGCAGAAGAGGAAACATGGAGACGACACTCCGTGTGCTCGTCTGTTGATGGTGTGGGGAGATCGGTGCCCTTTAAAGGACCCGTCGCCCTTAAAAAACAGGCCAGGCATGGCATCCCACGTAGAGGCTTCTGTCAAGTGAATCGCTTATCCGAATTGAATGGCAAATGCTCTCGAGGGAGTTTAGTCTCTGAAGCTCTGGCAATATCCAATCCATATTCAGAGCCTTGTTGTCATCAAATCATTGGTGAGTGAGCAGGAAACGAAAAACTTCCGTTTTCTAGATGCCTGTATGTTTCTAGACGCCTGCACATTTCTAGAATACTTGCGGCCCCTGCTAGCCGATGGCTCCCATGTAGGATAGGGACCATGTATATTGGTCCTGCGAGCACTCCAAACACAGAGGGTACACAGAGGGATTCAATCTCTTGGTCCGAGAACCATGGATTGGTCAGTGAAAAAGTCCACTGAGGGGAACTAGAGGATAAAGCTGGGGTTGGCGGCGAAGGGCTCCTCGGACTGATCAAGCGCCTTTAAGACCAGGAAATACTGGTCATACGCCTTTAAGACCAGGGAATACTGGTCATGCGCCTTTAAGACCACGAAATACTGGTCATACGCCTTTAAGACCAGGGAATACTGGTCATGCGCCTTTAAGACCAGAGAATACTGGACATGCACCTTTAAGACCAGAGAATACTGGTCATGCACCTTTAAGACCAGAGAATACTGGTCATGCACCTTTAAGACCAGAGAATACTGGTCATGCACCTTTAAGACCAGAGAATACTGGTCATGTGCCTTTAAGACTGGGAATCCTGGCCACATGCCTTTAAGACCAGGGAATACTGGTCATGCGCTTTTAAGACCAGGAAATACTGGTCATGTGCCTTTAAGACCAGGTACTTCCTTACCGGGGTACTGATGTAGAGTCGATGTGCCCCTTTAATGCAAAAATACTGTCACCCCAGTGTGAGCTGGCTGGGTGGACCAAGATGGCCACCGGGAGCTGCAGAGTTGATAAAATCTCGCAGAGAGCGAGAAGCGCCAATTTGGGGGGCGGAGCCACAGACACGATGTTGAATAGGCCTAAGCCGGGGCCTAAATTTCTGTAGCCGGCGGAAGTCACCAGTGGGTCGTTCCAGGCAAGACTTCCAGGATGCGGCCTACAAATCGGCCGAAGCCAGGGGCTAAATTTTTGCAGCCATCCAGAGCGTTACCTCAGAGAGGTGGGCCACAGGGAAGTGGCTGAGGCTGCCTGTCAGCATGTGAATATCCCACTGAAGATGGAACCACTCACCGTTGATGCGCGTCCCGGCATGGAGCTGCCGCGGATGTGGGTTTCAGCGCTGTTCTGTGCAGCGTGGACTGTGCAGGGATAAGCCTCAATCCATCATCTGTTTGTTAGGGAGGTGGAGAGGAACCGTCCGCCTCCTTGTGCCATCCGCTTTCACAGTGGTGGGACAGTGGGGGCTGCTCGGACGCCATAGAGAGGGGCCTCTGTACAGCCACGGAGTTCAGTCCGGGTGGACAGGGCCAGTTGTCCGGCATTAGGCCTGGCTCCAGGAGAGGATACATGGAGGTGACACTCCATGTGGTCGCCTGCTGCTGGTGTGGGGAGATCGAGACCATGAAAGGAACCGTCGCCCCTGAAGAGAGCTCAGGCATGGCTTCCCACGTCACAGGAAAGGGTACGGGGAGGTATACTCGCTGTGCTCGCCTGTTGATGGTTCGGGGGAGATCGGAACCTTGAAAGGAACTGTCGTCCCCTTCACTCCGTTAATTAAAAAATAAAAAATTTACAGAAAAGTAAACAATAAAATAAAAACGTTGGGGTCTGAAACAGACCCATGTGCCTCCTACAGACACTAAGCAAGAACTGGTTAGCTGAGAGCCAGCAGGAGGGTGTATACTGCAGGGGAGGAGCTAACTTTTTTTGTATCACTTAGTGTCAGCCTCCTATTGGCAGCAGCATACACCCACGGTCTGTCCCCCCCAATGAGGCGAAGGAGAAATACCCAGTGGCTAATGAAAAAAACGGTAATTAATCTTACCGATAATTGTATTTCCAGGAATCCATCCTGACAGCACCATGGAGGACGTCCTTCTTATACGCAGTGGGACAGGAAACACGAGTTTAAAAGGACCCTCCCCCTTCCACCCTTCAGTGATTTTCCAAAGTAACACATCTGGATGGATGCAAACAGAAAATTTATTTTGAACATAACAAGATTAACACCAATGTTACTTCACATAAGTATAACACGTATTCACATTAGGGAGGGAACTATCCGTGCTGTCAGGATGGATTCCTGGAAATACAATTATCGGTAAGATTAATTGCCGTTTTCCAGGTCACCACCTGACAGCACCATGGAGAAGTACCAAAGGAGACTTCCTAGTTCTAGGCTGGGACTACCGCTTGAAGCACTTTCCTGCCAAAAGCTAAATGAGAAGAGACTACGTCTAATTTGTAGTGTTTTGAAAAGGTGCTAATGTTAGACCAAGATGCCGCTTTACAAATCTGATCTACTGAGGCCCCCCCTTTTCGGCCCAAGACGCGGCCATAGCCCTGGATGAATGAGCTTTAAGGCTATCTGGAGGATCTTTTCCCTGCACCTGATAGGCCGTGGTAATAGTGGATCTAATCCACCTAGCAATAGTGGATTTTGATGCCTTCTTTCCCCTATTAGGACCCCCGTACAGGACAAAGATTACTATCCTGTCTCCAGGCGCTAGTCATGTCTAAGTATTTCAGCACCGTCTCCCTAACATCTAAGTTATGGAAGAAGGCTTCTTTTTGATTTTTAGGAAACTGGCAAAAAGACGGAAGAACGACCTCTTGGTTAATATTTGATACTGAGGCTACCTTGGGAAGAAAACCTGGGTCAAGCCTCAAAAGCAACCTATCATCAAATATCTGCAGATAAGGGTTCTGGATGGATAGGGCCTGAAGTTCCCCCAATCTTTTGGCTGATGTAATGGCCACTAAAAAAACTGCTTTTAGGGAAAGATTAGCGATATTTATATCCTTGTCTATATCAAAGGGCTCTTTGCATAATACATTAAGGACTAAATTAAGGTCCCAGGGAGGGACAGACTTCCTGATTAGAGGTTTCAGCCTCGAGACCGCTCTAGAGCAGAGGTCCCCAACTCCAGTCCTCAAGGCCCACCAACAGGTCATGTTTTCAGGATTTCCTTTGCATTGCACAGGTGATGCAATTATTACCTGGGCAAGACTAAGGAAATCCTGAAAACATGACATGTTGGTGGGCCTTGAGGACTGGAGTTGGGGACCTCTGCTCTAGAGAACCGAGCGATCCAAGGGTGGATGGCAAGGGAAGAGTCATAAAATACACTGCAGTTTGAACCCTCAAAGTACTCGGTTTGAGCCCCTTCTTGAATCCCTGTTGTAGGAAATCAAGAATCCTGGGTATGTTAGGGTGATCAACATCGATTGTTGCTTCTCCACAAAAACTGCAGAATTTCTTCCAGGTTCTGAGGTGTATGGCTGAAGTCACCGGTTTCCTACTTGCTTGTAGAATAGAAATCACTTCTTCTGAAAGGCCTCTTGCCCTCAGGATCTGCCGTTCAGGATCCAAGCTGTTAACCGCAGCTTCTCTGGGTTCTGATGGAGGATCGGACCCTGAGAAAGTAAGTCCCCCCTGACTGGAAGATGGTAAGGACTGTCCACTGCCAGCTTCTTTAGAAGGGGGAACCAGCTCCTTCCGGCCCAGAAAGGGACCACCAGGATCACCAGAGCTCTGTCCTCGCAAATTTTCCTGAGTACCCTTGGTACTAATGCCAGAGGGGGAAAGGCGTATAGCAGACCCGAGCTCCACGACTGAGAAAGGGCATCTACCCCTGCTGGATTCTCCTGAGGATTTAGTGAGAAGAAGGTTCTTATTTTTGCATTCCTACTGGTTGCGAAAAGATCCACGGTTGGGGTTCCCCAGCGCTGACACAGGGTATCGAAAATTCTGCTGTTCAGTTCCCACTCTATGGGTGATAGTTTTTCTCTGCTCAGAAAATCCGCAACCTAGTTCTTTGAGCCTTCTAAGTGGACTGCTGAAACCGAAAGTACCGATCTTTCTGCCCATTCGAAGATCTGATCCGCCAGATGTTGTAGCTTCGGATGCCTCGGGCCCCCTTGATGGCGAAGAAAAGCTACCGCCGTCGTGTTGTCCGATAAGATCTTTAGATGTCTGTTCTTTAATAGGGTCCGTGCTGAACACAGAACCATCCAAACCGCCTGTAGCTCTCTGTGGTTTGAAGAATTGTTGCTCTCTTCCGAATTCCATTGCCCCTGGTAGTATCTTCCGAGTACCTGGCAGCCCCAACCTTGTTGACTTGCGTCCGTGGTTACCGTGACTGCCGGGGTCTGGATCCATGGGACCCCCACCTGAAGGTTCTGACACCGTCCACCATCGTAGGGATTTCTTGACTCGATAGGATAGGACAAACTGTCTGTCCAATGAAGACTGTCTTCTGTCCCATGTTGTTAGAACCGCTCTTTGTAATTGACGAGAATGGAATTGGCTCCAGCTGACGCATGGGATACAGGCTGTCATCAGGCCTAGGATTTTCATTGCATCTCTTATTGTCACCCGAGTTCTTGCAAACTGTCGAACCTTCTTTATCAGGTCTGACCGCCTTCTGTCCGGAAGAAAAGACTTCCTGATGTTTGAGCCTAGTATTACACCCAGAAACTGTCTCCTTGATCTTGGGGTTAAGTGTCATTTCTCCCAGTTCAACACCCAACCTAGTTTCTGCAGTGTGGAGATCACCAATTGAGAATCGATCTTGAGTTGGGTCACTGAGTCTGCCACTAACAGGAAATCGTCTAGATATGGTATTATGATATCTCGCTTCCTTAGATAAGATACGATCTCTATGATGAGTTTTGTAAAAACTCTTGGAGCCGATGCCAGTCCAAATGGAAGGCAACGGAATTGATAATGGAGGACTGAACCCTCTTTATCGCAAATCTTAGGTACTTTTGATGTTGCGAAAAAATTGGAACGTGATAATACGCACTTTTTAGATCCAAAGTGCACATTACCACGTTCTTCCCTAATAGGGGAATTGTGGAGCGAATGGACTCCATCTTGAATTTCTTGTACGACAGCCATCTGTTTAGTGGCTTGAGGTTTATGATGGTTCGGGATTCTCCTGATGGTTTTATTATAGAGAAAAGACCCAAGTAATGACCTGTTCCCATTTGGTGAGGATGTACGGGAGATATTGCCTCCATCCGGAGGAGATCCTGAATGTCTGACCACATTGGTGAGACTGAAGAGAGACGGGCGTTGGAAATGAAAAATCTTTCTGGGGGACGAGATACGAACTCTATCCTGTACCCCTGAGAAATAACCTGAAGGACCCACGGATTTGAGGTAATTTTTTCCCATTCCCCCAGGTAATTCAACAACCGACCCGCTATCCTGGTGGCGTCATTTCCTTCAGAACTCAGACCTAGGATTTGAGGGACCTGGATCTCTATTTCGGTTCCTATTTTCTCCCCCTTTCGGATAACTCCATCTCCCTTGTTTACCTTTACCCCTATAGTCTGATCTCTGACTGTAATAGGGTCTACGAAAGGGCTGGAATTTTTTATTTTTCTCTTCTGGAAACCCCTTCTTTTCATCAGAAGCTTTCTCCAGAATGTCATCTAATACAGGCCCAAAAACACGGCCACCTGAAAAGGGAATGGAACATAGTTTGTTCTTAGAAGGAACATCCCCCGACCAGCTTTTTAACCAAATGGCCCTATGGGCTGCATTAGATAGCGATTGCCCTCTGGCTGTGAACCTGACAGATTCTGCCGTAGCATCTGCAAGAAACCCTGTGGCTAGTTTAAGTAAAGGGACAGCATTGATGATAGTCTCCCTAGAAGTTTTGGCTGACAGTTGATCCTTTAAATCGTCAACCCACAGATGCATGGCTCTCGCCACAGAAGTCGCCGCAATATTTGTGCGGATCACAGCGGCCGAACTTTCCCAAGCTTTCTTAAGGAGACCATATGCCTTTCTGTCCATGGGCTCCTTTAAATTCGAGGAGTCCTCGAATGGTATCACAGTTCTCTTGGACACTTTCGCTAGAGGGATGTCAATTTTTGGTATATCTTCCCAGTCTTTGACCTCCTCATGGTCAAAGGGAAGACGGAGTCTAAAGTCTCTCGGGATCGATATCCTCTTCTCTGCCGCCTCCCACTCTTCCAAAATCATTGAGCTGCGGGAAGAGGTGAAGAAGGGGTCAGTAGCTGCAATCTCTGAGCAAAAGCCGAGACTGAACTCGGACTCACCGAATGTGGGCATTAACCGGAAAGACTTTTGAAGTCTGCGGACGCAGCCCCCCGAACATCTCATCTTGCACGGAGAGAGAGGTCGAAGGTTCTTCAACCTGAATAGTTTGTCTGACCGCACCCAGCAGTTCGTCAATATCATTGGAAGAGAATAGATACTTTTTCCCCTTATGAGGAGGGTCTCTACATACTTCCTCCTCTTCCTCTATGTCAGATTCTGATGGACTGTCCTCAGATGACGAATCTGACTCTCTCTGCCTCTTCCTAGACCTGGGAGGATCCTGGAACTCAGGCTGGATCGGCTGGGAGGCAGATAGGTTAGATATAGAAGCCTGCACTTCTTCTCTAACCATAGCTCTCATGCTTGTTATTAGAGAGGCCTGTTCCTCTCCTACAATACGAGCGGTGCAGGACTCGCACAGAGGCTTCTGCCAGGAGGCTTTAAGTTTTGTGGCACATATTGGACATCTCTTAGTTCTGCCCGTCTTCTTATCCCCAGATGAAGGACGCCCCTGGAACAGACAAAGGGGACCACTACTAGTACCTTTAATTGGGCTATAAGGAGCGCACCTCTTAGTGGGGACTCACATGCGTCAGGGAATCCTGTTTCCCCGGGGCCTCTACGCTGACAGCCGGTATAGCACTTAGATCCATTACAGCTGCGGTGCCTAGCGCTATCTAGCCACACTTACCTTAAATCCTTTTGCTTGTGTCCCAGTACTCCTACAGGAGCGATGAGGAAGACCGCCCCCTTGCTGCCGCCGTGACCCGGAAGTTCAATGCCCGTTTACCGCCGAGGAACACATGGAGTCCGGCGCCTCTCCAGCGCTCTGCCGTACCTGCCTCTCCTCGCCGGAATGTCTGCGAAGGGATCGCCCTGCAGAGACCACACGCAGGTACGCTTGGGGTAGCCATCTGAGGTCGAGAGCCCCCCTCAGGGGGAAGCGACCTCCTCACCAGGAGCAGCGCTGCACTGGCGTCGCTGAGGGACCCGATTAATTGGGTGTCGGCGATACAGAGAATCGACCCGAGGGAAGGAAGAGGCTGAGCCCCCCCGATCCGCACGCTCTGTAGGGACAGTGATCTCTCGTCGTTCCTATCCATAGTGGGACAGGAAAAACACTGAAGGGTGGAAGGGGGAGGGTCCTTTTAAACTCTCGTGTTTCCTGTCCCACTGCGTATAAGAAGGACGTCCTCCATGGTGCTGTCAGGTGGTGACCTGGAAAAATGTATTTCTTTTTTTATTCTCAAACTGTTGTGATATGTATATCTACTATATAATTGTCTAAGGGTCACTTCTGTCTTTCTGTCTGTCCTTCTGTCTGTCACGGATATTCATTGGTCACGGCCTCTGTCTATCATGGAAATCCAAGTCGCTGATTGGTCGTGGCAAAACAGCCACGACCAATCAGCGACGGGCACAGTCCGGCAGCAACATGGCCGCTCCTTCCTCCCCGCAGTCAGTGCCCGCTCCATACTCCCATCCGGTCACCACTCACATAGGGTTAATGGCAGCGTTAACCGACCACGCTATGCTGCGGTGTAACGCACTCGGTTAACGCTGCTATTAACCCTGTGTGACCAACGTTTAACTATTGATGCTGTATGCGGCATCAATAGTAAAAAGATCTAATGTTAAAAATAAAAAAAATTAAAAATCGTTATATACTCACCGTCCGTCGGCCCCTCGGATCCACAACAGGCCTTTCCTGCTCGCGACGCTCCGGTAACCGGTCCATGCTGCGATCTCGCAAGATGAGGACGTATCGGTCTCACGAGACCACTACGTCATCATCTCGCGAGACCACAATACACTCTTCAGACCAGAGCGCGCGAGGACTGAGCGTCGGTAACCGCTTCGCTTGGATCCGGGGGCTCCGGAAGGTGAGTATATAACTATTTTTTATTTTAATTCCTTTTTTTAACAGGGATATGATGCACACATTGCAATATACTACGTGGGCTGGGCAATATACTACGTGGGCTGGGCAATATACTACGTGGACATGCATATTCTAGAATACCCGATGCGTTAGAATCGGGCCACCATCTAGTATTTGCATATATATGCAACACAAGTCCCTGATTTTAACAATAGGTCCTTTTTTGATAATTGTTTCCCTTTAAAGCACCACTCTGATGATGCAAACAAAACAAAACGCCAGAGTGGTATGATTAATGTCTGCTGCCTGCAACTAGGAAAATACTTACCAGCCACAGTTGTTTTTCCAGGCATCTTGTCACCGTGTAAGGGGTGTGAACAGAACTATCGCGTTCCTACGCCTGAAGACACCAAGTAATGTGTATTATGCCCTGCTTATTTTGTACATGTTGTGTCATGTGAGGTCGACCTGTATAATGTGTGGAAATGTAAGATAAGTAATGTTGGTAACGTATAGTGCAGTGTAAAACATATTTTAGGACTTGGGGCATAAGATAGGTAGGATATGATAGGGACTGTAGTTAGTTGGCAACATTAGGGTAAGGATAGAGTTAATGTTGGGACAAACCCATAGTGGTGTTAGGGAAAGAGACTACTTGTAATTAGTCAGATAAGGAAAAGTTCAAGTATAAGTAGGAAATGTCTAAGCAGTGCTGCCATTGTGGGTGAACTACAGAAAAAAGTGGACAAGGGAGTAGCGCGACCTTGAAGTGACCGGAGACAGTTCTATCCAAGGACCTGTTTTCTATGTGTCATGAGAAATCCTGCTTGCTAAACGCCGAAGGTAACGGACCTAAACAGGACTGAGTTCGAGGAACAAGTAGGGGTCTCAAGAAGTAGATTCAGGGCACCAGTAGTTAAGAAAAAGGACTTGAAACTGCCGAGTTTGTAGACACTTGTTGAACAGGACTGTGGCGACAAGCTAGGCTGTGACGAAGTAGGGCAAAACTGTAGTCTACCTAGGGCCGGTGACAAAGTGGAAGGATACTTTGCGTATAAAGATGCTTTACACCAGGGGTGTCAAAGTGCATTCCTCGAGGGCTGCAAACAGGTCATGTTTTCAGGATTTCCTTGCATTGCACAGGTGATAATTTAATCACCTGCAGAGAATAATTCCAGCACCTTGTGCAATGCTAAGGAAATTTTGAAAACACGCATGGTTTGAGGCCCTCGAGGAATGCAGTTTGACACCCCTGCTTTACACTGAAAGAATTGTCCATAAGACTTTGAACCCGCTGCCCCTTGTATATAACCCTTACCAAGTTGCCGTTCTGAAAAGATTGTTTTAGAATGGGGGGGGGGGGGGGGTCTCCTTTATGGAACACTGAAACCTATGGTCCTAGCCGGACAACACAATCTGCTACAGGCAGCCTGCACGGGCAAAAGACCTCACATAACCAACACCCAGCCAGGACCCACTATGTTATGTAGCACGCCGGGGCGCAACAGGATAAGGCAAGTGCCTTGCCCACGGCTACTACCCTCGACTAGAATTGAAAGGTAATGGTTACAAACCCTCATTTTAAGTCTATGAGAGTGTTCTTCTGGTTCTTATTGACTTACATTGAGAAGTGACTTCTAGTCTGTCCAGTACACATTGGAGTGATCCAGCAGGTCACACCCAGCAGAAGAGGCTAGCAAGTCTTTTACACACAGGAAACATACATTAGTGATACCACTCTGGTAAAAAAAAAAAAAAAAAAAAACTGCCGCAGCGGTGTTTTAAGGAACTGTAGGCTTACCGCTAAAGCAGATGGGATAGATTTTACTCACAATTTTTTTCAAATTTTAAATAAAAAAAAAAGGCTACTATGCAGAAACATTACTCAAATATATACTAGAGTTACTTGCTACCTATCATACTTACTTGGCTACAGCCATAAATGCAAGTTCCACATTTACTCCTGTCTTTGCACTCGTCTCCATGAAAGGAATGCCATACTCCTAAGGATTAAGAATCAATACATAATTATTATAGCTCATTGTCAGATGCTTTTAAAAACAAGTCACAGCTATGTGTTTCATTTAAATCTTATGTTCACCTTGGAACTGAATTTCATGATTATAAAATTAATCCACCTAAAAAAAAAGTATTACTGTAAATGCTTTAATGTGCTTCTCTTTAAACTGATCAGAAGTCATAGCCTGTATTATACATCTATGCTGCATTAAAAACTGCAGAAATCTTCTGGTATTCTTTGCTGGCTTTATATCTGCACAGAGCAGATTGCCTAATAGCATCCCACTAAGACAAATTTCCATATGCAATCTTAAAAAGGAATATGTCTTTAGGATCAACCCTCCTAAGCCGTCTATATGAGCATGTAGGTCATAGGAAGCTGAATAAAATGACACCTTGATATCTGGGATCTCATTTTTATTTCAGAAAAATCTAAGTTTTTCTTAAAATGTAAATGAGCCGTTAAGATCTATGCGCCGGACACTGATCTTTCTGAGAATCTACATTTAGTGCTTACTGAGAATGAAAGGGGGAGTTACCAGTGTGGGACATGTAATGACTGACCGCTCGCCTTATCTACATGTCTCACATGGGTAACTCCCCTTTCATTTAAAATTAGCTCTGGAAGAAAAAGTCTCATGCAGAACAGTGTCTGGCCCAATAGATCCTAACATTTACATATTAAGAAAAATGTGGATTTCTTGGGAACAATTTAATTCAACTTCCAATGATCTGAGTACCCATATAGACGGCTTAGGAGGGTTGAGCCTACTGACAGATTCCCTTCAAAGGGTATCCCATGGTCAGTAGGAAGCTACCATAAAAAAGGGCTCATGATTTGGTGGACCTGGCTTGTTTACAATGCAGTAGTAATATACTGTATGGATAGTAGTGATTTCTCTCAACATTGAAAGCCAATCATGTAAACTTCTTACGCTGGACCCATGGCCATAAATTGACCAGAATGGAAGCCTGTCACTCAGGATTAGTACAAAAGACATTATGAATTTGCACAACATTTTACAGTAGCTGCAGTTATCCATAAATTGAATACAGACTTATGAATTCTGGTTAGGAATAGAGAAAAATAAAACTCCAGCAAAAAATAAAATGTATGCATGGATTTAAAAACAATATATACTTTTTTTTAGGTTTTGAATAACCCTTTGTATTGGGTTCAGATATTTACATACACTACCTTCGCCAAATTCTCCCCATCTTCTGTTCGAATAACTCGCCCACTGTTTACGTCACACTGAAAGCCAGAATATAACAAATCAATACTGTATTAAGATGCATCCAAGAATGTGACAGTATAGTCCCATCTGGCTCATCTAACCCTCAATGACCAGCTGATTGCAGCAAAATAACCAGTGTTCCAATCATTCTCTCGAGCTTTTCTCTTCTCCCTTCGGCTGGATCAGAAATTTACCTGCATAGCTTACAATAGCAGACATGTGGGGGAAATTATGACAGGTATTCACATGCTGCTACATTTTTCCCTCAAGGAAAAATAGCAAAGGTGTAAATCATTAATATTACTTTATTACTTCAATTTCTAATCTGTTGTGAATTCTCCCTGATTGGAAAGACGGTCCATAGCAACATGAAAAAGACCCCTTTAATTTAAAGATTTACTAATTTATTTAGACTCATTAAAAAACACCCAACCACCATAAAACTATACATATAAATAGGGGGAACAAGAGGATCCACTTAAAAAACAATAGAGTAGGAAGGGGAAAGGGCAGCCACAGTATCCCTGTAAGACCCTAATACTTAGTGGCCTATACCTGAGCCGCAAAGGTTGGCACCCTAAAATTGCATAAGGTCATGCCTGCTTAATGTAGGCTAAACCCAGTTATTCCCATAATTACTTAGCCTACTGATAATAGGAAGAACAAAACGGATAATATACAGTTTATATGTAGAGCTCCTCATCTGGCGTCCCTCTGCATTGTTCTATATACGACTATTTTTTGCATGTTTGTCACACTTAAATATTTCAGATCAAACAAAATGTTAATATTAGATAAAGATAACAAAAGTAATCACAAAATGCAGTTTATAAATGGAGGTCTTAATTAAGGGAAAAAGAAATACAAACCTACAGGGCCCTATGTGAAAAAGTGATTTTGCCCCACCGTAAAATAAACTCTGGTTTTTAACATTTTTGGGAAGTGGAGTTCAAATTCCCTAGCTACACGCAGGCCTGATTAGTGCCAACCCTGTTCTCAGTTAAGAAATCACTTAAATAGGACCTGCCTGACAAAATGAAGTAGACCAATATATCCTTAAAAACTAGACATCATTCAGTGATCCAAAGAAATTATGGAACAAATAAACAAAGTATGGTAATTGAGATCTATCACTCTGGAAAAGGTAATAAAGCCATTTCTAAAGCTTTGGGACTCCAGCAAACCACATGTAGCCATTACCCACAAATGGCAAAAACATAGAACAGTGGTGAACCTTCCCAGGAGTGGCCGGATGACCTAAGTTACCCCATAATCAGTGACAACTCATCTAAGAGGTCACAAAAGACCCAACAACATCAAAAGACCTGCAGTCCTCACTTGCCTCAGTTAAGGTTAGTGTTCATGAATCCACCATTAAGAAAGACTGGGCAAAAATGGCCTGCATGGCAGAGTTCCAAGATGAAAACCACTGCTGATCAATAACAAAGGTTCATCTCATAATATTTGTCTTGTAGATTTACCCGGTGGATTCTTAGTCTGATGGACATGACCCAACTTGCAAACTGAAAGAAACTGTTACGCCGCTGATGAGTAGGTCATCAAGCAGCATGTATGATTGCGAGATCAGACTTGTTAGAAAAATGGAACTGCATTGACCGAAGTCTGGGTAGGAGCTGTATACTTCATATTTTGGGCAAGGGAACACAACACTAGCAAATATGTGTGCACAGCCTTTACACCATGAATTAAATATCAGCATGGTTAAGGTAATTTCTTCTGTGGAGTGTTTGTTTTTGGGTCCTTACCCAGCAGCACATACTGTGATCAGAAAGTTGCCCTTGGAAATTTGTGAGCTTTTTGGTTCAGTGTAGAACAGAGCTCTTACACTATGTAAGTATGTCTAATAAAGTGCATGTGGAGGGAGGTAGACATGTCACGTATACATAGAGTAGGCTTGTGAGTCGAGTGGGTGTCACAATTCAGAGATCTGCGGAGTAGCAGGAAGTTACCAATACCTTGTTGCCAAGCAGCATGATGACCACATCCTTGTGGGCAAATTCGTGAACCTCTGTAAGCCAAGCCTGAAAAATGTACAAGTCAAAAGACACTAAAAAGAGGACATAAAACATAAAAGAAAAAGACATGACAATAAGACACAGTACACAAACATCTGGAAGATTACATACATGACTAAAGTATTAACAGCCGTGCATTTGGGTTTATCCATACCGAACACCATTATAGCCCTTGTAGCAAAGTCTCTGACAGTGCACGGATGCGGCACATACAGGCTTTGTGCACAGGGTAGTAGTGTATTCATGAGCCAGAAAACTGAAAATATACCGTACTTGAATGTTGAGCTTTCACCGCTAATTTTTCATTTCAAGATTTTCATTTCATTCTTCAAAAGAGCCATAACTTTTTGCTGATTGTCTTTTGCGCACTGAGCACCTCTAGACTTCATTGGTATAATTTTGAAGGAAATCCTAAGTTTTTGCTTACTTAACCTTTTTGTTGGGTTGCGCAGTGAATATTTTTTCAATAATTAAAATATGTATTTTTAATATATGTAAAAACAGTATGGTATGATAATTTACAGTATTGTAGTATAAACACCAAATTTTTCGTACCATAAGACACCCCAAATTTTCAGAGGCAAAATAGGAAGAAAAATTAATGCATCAAGTAAGGGTCTGTCTTACAGTCTGAATTCAGCTTACCGGGGGGGGGGGGGGGGGGGAGAGAGGGTTGATCGAAAGAGCTGGTGGAGCAGGGTCACAGGAGGTGTTCGGTGGTCAGGTGATGATCTGACTCATCCCAGCCTGGTGCGGCAGGGTCGGTGGTGCGGGGTCTCCGCCGACATTTCGTGAAGGCCCGGTACCCACTGCACTTCTATTGCAGAAATGCTGTGGTCTCCAGGAAAATGGCCACCAGAGGCAGCGCATGCACAAAATGAGAACTCGGCAACAAGATCTTGTCTCCCGAGATCTCAATCTACACATGCGCCGCCTCCGGTGGCCATTTTCCTGGAGACCAACGCAGTACAGCAATGGAAGTGCGAAGGCTCCGGGATTTAACAAAATGCCGGCAGAGCCCCAGCACCACCGAGCATCGCCGAAATTGCCGTACATCAGCCTGGTATGAGACTCCTGGTAAGTACATCCAGACTATAAGAAGCACCCCCATTTTCCTCCCAAAAATTAAAAAAAAAAAAAATATGGTAGTCTTTATCTTTGTCTTCTATGAAATGCAGCCTACACAGGTGTAAATGGCAACCCATAGGAACTGTGCGGTCAAATCGCAAAGGGAATGCAACGAGCACCCAGGCAAAATTGCGCAGCTTAAATGCCGATGTTAGTGACTGCGCAATATTCAAGGGGTTAAACAGCAGCTATAGGCGCTTGCTCTAGTTGCTGGCTTTAGGAAACAGCTAGCAACTTGAGTCTTCTCCATACAATCATGCAATGGAGTAAATGCACTGTATGCCAAGTAGCAGAATGAGTTATAGTGGTCTTGAGCTTGCCAATTTAAGCTTCATTGGCAGGCCATCTAACCCAATCGGAAATATCCCAATACTTTCCCAACAGCAGATGTAAGAGAAATGACGGGTCAGGCGTGTTGGATTTCAACATGACCAAACCTTGTGTTCTCACATGAGAAGCCTCCAAAAAGCTGTCTGGAAATGTTTTATTCCCCTCCAATACAGTATACAAGCACACATGACCTAATGAATGGTGGGATCAGGGCAAAAAAAAAAAAAAGCTGTTTGCTGGAGAAGCAGTCAAGCTGACAGCTATGTACGGTGAATGGCCACTTGATGTATAAGATATGTAAACTCAATGCCTTAGGCTACTTTCACATTTCCGTTTTTGTGTGTACGTCGCAATGCGTCGTTTTTGGAAAAAACGCATCCTGCAAACGTGCCCGCAGGATGCGTTTTTTTCCCATAGACTTGTATTGCCAACGGATCATGACGTATGGCCACACGTCGCGTCTGTCGTGCACTGGATGTGTTGTATTTTGGCGGACCGTCGGCACAAAAAAAGGTTCAAGGAAACGTTTTTTTTGAATGTCGCATCCTGCACTTTGGAGTGCGCATGCCCGGGCGGAGATCTCTAGCTCCTCCCCAGGACTTTAGAATGGGCATTGGATGCGTTGAAAAACTGCATCCGCTGCCCACGTTTTGCCAAATTTTAACAACGACGCTTAGCGACTGCCGCCTACCGACGGAAATGTGAAAGAAGCCTTGTGTGAATAATATGTCACGTATAGCAGTACAGAGTATTTTGGGAACTGGTAACTAAGACAACACAATTTTCTAGTGGTTTCAAAGTCTAAAACGTAACTTAAAATATGTGAAGGTGAAAATATTGACTGACCCCCCCCCCCAGGAGATTTTCATACCAAGACCCCTGATTCATCGAGCAAGTCCACCAGAATTCTTGGATAAATTGCTTTGAATAGCTTTGTGACTTTTGTTGTTTTCACATCAGTTTCCCGCAGCTGGGATAAAATGGGCAGAGCTGGTGCTGAACAGGGCGTAACGCCAAAGTTATTCTACATCATCACTAGCTGTGCATGCCTTACACCAGAAATTTGACTCCAGTTATGGACTGGAGTAAAATTTCTGGCATAGCACATGCCATTCATCTGACACTCCCGATTCATTAACCGTGCGCCTCTTCATGAATCAGGAACATCTGACTAAAACACAGCCCCTCCTCAAAGCCAGAGTAAAAAAAACAAAAACCCTGGTCTTGCTGAATCAGGGCTTAAGTTTAACTTGTACAATCAAAAAAAGAAATTTGGTTCGGTGTCAATTTTATTATTATTTTTTTATTAAAAGGTTTTTCCTACCATTTTTTTCTGTTGATTGAGCAGTGTTAGATAGAGCTTGAATTTTGGCTGCCTTTTGGTTTTATTAATACCAATCATTTTGATCCCTTCCTTTTTTTTTTTTTTTTTTTTTTAAATTAATCCTGGATCATCCAATTGCCCACACTATATACTGAAATATGGCATTGTAGTATATAGTGAAAATCATGGTCTATGAAGCTCAACCCGTGGCTGAGCTTTACAAGAGTACAGAGATGGCAGCAATATGGGTCTTTTAGCACGCCCTTGGCTGCCACAGTAATCCAGTGTTCACAGAAAGCCAATAGGAGCCAGTGCGTGCGAGCATCAGAAACCACTTCATTTAAATGCTGCTGTGACAGACTGACCATGGCATTTCTGTGATTAACAGCAGCAATCGTGCTGTTAGACACAGATTCCGGCCATGGAATATAATTGGCATCTACCAGCAGCCACCCAGCAATATTGTACAGATACTTCAATTTGTATTAAAGGGTTCAAGTAATTGAAATTCCCCCTTCTTTGAAGTCCATTTTACTCTTCCAGGTTGGACAACTAAGGGTAACAATTATTTGCTTGTTATTTGTACGCGGCTAATAAGATTTGTACAGACAATTTGAAAGCCGCTTTCCTGATGGGAATACTTAGCACATGATAGCTTAGAGTTACAAGCACAACACTGAAGCTGCCTGGATAAGAACCCCTGATGACAACCTGCCTCCTAATCTCTTCAGGGGTACGTGACATGAAGACTGGCAGGTGTGTGTTTATTCAGATGTAAAGTGATAAAATGGATCCTCATATCCATAACACTGCACCTGAGGCGAGTCTGCACAGGACATGTACTTGGGGCCCATGAAACAGTTGCCATGGCTAGTTCATAGCCATGGTGTAGCTGCAAAGCAACTTCTTTATAAAAGCCATAATGGATTTCTGCTATATCATGGCTATAGAACCCACATAGGCAATATCATCAAGTACTGTATATACTCGAGTATAAACCGACCAGAATATAAGCCGAGACCCCTAACTTTGCCACAAAAAACTGGGAAAACTTAATGACTCGAGTATAAGCCTAGGGTGGAAAATGCAGCAGCTACCGGTAAATTTCAATAATAAAAATAGATACCAATAAAAGTAAAATTAACTGAGATATCAGTAGGTTAAGTGTTTTTGAATATCCATATTTAATCAGGAGCCCCATATAATGCTCCATACAGTTCATGATGGGCCCCATAAGATGCTCCATATTAAAATATGCCCCATATAATGCTGCACAGAGGTTAATAATGGCCCCATAAGATGCTCCATTGAGACATTTGCCCCATACATTGCTGCATAAAAATTAATAAGGGCCCCATAAGATGCTCCAGAGATATTTGCCCCATATAATACTGCACAAATGTTGATTATGGCCCCATAAGATGCTCCAGAGATATTTGCCCCATATAATGCTGTGCAAATGTTGATTATGGCCCCATAAGATGCTCCAGAGATATTTGCCCCATAGAATGCTGTGCAAATGTTGATTATGGCCCCATAAGATGCTACATAGAGATATTTGACCCATATGCTGTTGTGTGATAAAAAAAAAAATAAAAAAAATGACATACTCCCCTCTTGTCGCTCAGGCCCCCGACACTTGCGATATTCACCTGTCCTCGTTCCACCGCCGCGCGCCGCTGTGTCTTCCGCATCCTCTGCATGGACGTTCAGGCAGAGGGCACGCACTACCACGTCATCGCGCCCTCTGACCTGAGCGTCACAGCAGAGGACGCGGAAGACGGAGCAGCGCCCGGCGGTGGAACGAGGACAGGTGAATATCGTGCAATGTTGCTCACCCTCCCCATTATACTCACCTGCTCCCGGCACGGTCCCTGGCAGCTTCCCTGATTGTCTTCAACGGGCGCTAACCGCTTCTTCCAGCGTTGAGCGGTCACAGATACCGCTCATTACAGTAATGAATATGCGGCTCCACCCCTATGGGATTGGAGTCGCATCCATATTCATTACTGTAATGAGCGGTACCATGTGACCGCTCAACGCTGGAAGAAGCGGTCAGCGCCCGGAGACCATCGGAGGTGCAGGGACCTCGCCAGGAGCAGGTGTGTTTGTCACAGCCGCCTCTCCCCCTCCACCGCCGACCCCCCTGGGACAATGACTCGAGTATAAGCCGAGAGGGGCACTTTCAGCCTAAAATAAAATATGGGCTGAAAATCTCAACTTATACTCGAGTATATACAGTAATTTGTTTGCATGTAACAGGACAGTGCTGTAGCATATATAACATGGCACACCTTAAACTTTCCGGGATGCCAGGCTCAGAATATGCCATTGGGAGTAATGTTTGCCCGCTCAAGGCACTCTTCAATTGAGCAGAGAGGACAGTGCCTACAAGGTCTAGTTTTGGAGGACACTTCTTGGGAGCAGAAGCATTTTTAAATTTTGTTTACTGCCTAGGTTACGTGTAGTCCATCAGAGGTGGTGCAGCATTTGCAACCTCTTTACTATAAAGCTTGTAAGTGCTGATCTGTAGCAAGATCACTTGATCCAGTCAGCTTCAGTGCCCCTTGCGCTCCTCTGATACTGCAGAGGTAAAGCTGCCTCTGCAAACCCTGAATAGGGAGTGAATAACTCCTACTGTAAATCTTTGACTGCCTGAATTGAGCATCACTCCCTCAGTGGTATCACAATGCATTACTTTATCGATAATTAACCTAGGAGGAGTTTATGACATTATTAAATAGTTATATGAAACTTGTAAGGAAAAAAAGTTTGTAAGCTTGATAGTATTCTCTACTTGTGTTCACATACTTCCAAACATGGCAAGTGCTGATTCAACATAAAACGTTACTGGAAGGTAGGACAGGGACAAGAGAGACAGGTTCAGTTTTAGAAGAATTTTGTTACATACACGGATGTTGTCAAATGACGTCTTGCTTGTGATATCATACAACAGGAGCAGAGCTGGAGGGTAGGAGAGAAAAGTTACCAGCACCTGTCAATGTGTCTGCCATCTCATAACATCGGTCAATTCACATACCCTGAGCGTCCCTGTAATACGCATGGGTGACACTTCGAAAGCGTTCCTGACCGGCTGTGTCCCAGATCTGCAGGATGGGAAAAGTAAACAAATTTTGTATGATATTCTTGAGTATGACAGTCAGTCACGGACTAATAGTCTTGTTTGCATGTAGGATATTTAAAGCTTATCTACTAGGCAACAGAATACAACCTTCTGCATTAAATATCAAATTACTCTAGATCAATCATGAAGTGTTAATCTGTGCTGTTACCATTTCTTCACCATCCCCAACCCATAATAACAAGGACTAGAAATAAGACTAGTCAGGGCATCTCCATTGTGCACCAGCAGACCCAGAATGAGATAAAATAGGATTTGGCGAGGAAACCATACAATTCCTAAAGCTGACCCTAAAAAAAAGCCAAAAAACTCTATGGTAATCAAGAGCTCCACGTTTTAATAACTCTTTAAATGGTGCAATAGTCTGGATTACTTTCTTTAAGGGTTATTCTCACAATGACAATTTTTTTTTCTACAAAGCAGTGTACCTGCATAACTAATGTTAATAGACAGTGCAAGCCCAACAGTTTCAATTTCTTTCCACCCTGCCCCCCCGTCTCCTTCTGGCCCTTTGGGCATCCAGTTTTCCAGATCTGAATGGGCAGTCCCATTATGTGCAAAAACTAGCAGCACACTACTTCTCCTCAATGCTGTAGACCCCGTTTTCTGCTCCACGCTTCCTAATAAAGATATACAGTGGATACGGAAATTATTCAGACCCCTTTAAATTTTTCACTCGTTTCATTGCAGCCATTTGGTAAATTCAAAAAGTTCATTTTTTTCTCATTAATGTACACTCTGCACCCCATCTTGACTAAAAAAAAAAACAATGTAGAAATTTTTGCAAATTTATTAAAATAGGAAACTGAAATACCACATACTGTAGATGGGTAGATTTCAACATGGGCAATTTTTGTGGTGACCATTGATAGTACCGTAATTAATATTGGTCAAATAGTGAGTTATACTCACTACATTCCAATACTCACTACATTCCAAACTATGTATTAACTCCACATTTCACTTGTGGTTCATGGGACCTTCAGAACATGGCTATGTTGTCCCCTGCTACTGCTTGGAGAGCACAGCTATGTGTCAAGGCAAGGAGAACGCAATCAGAGTCTGGGGGATGTTGTACTAGACATAGACAGTGCATCTCTAAGTTTTCCGTGAATTACACAAGATCATTAGGTGCATCTAGTATCAGTGGGATCTTCAGCATAGCATAATTGAGCTGTGCTAAAACCCAGATGTCAGATTTATTAGACAGGGTCATTGTGTGCCTCCAAGCACGAGCAATGAATTTTACAAATGATGGAGGATGGATCCAGTGCAACGGAGAGTAAAGTGAGCCCTGATCATAGGAGGAATCATCATTACGTGGAGGGAGGTGGTATTTGTAAGTTTGCATTGATTTACAGTTGTTATATTGCCAAACATGCACAATTCTCTATGTACAGAAAACAGACCACGTGAGGATTTGAGAATAACTCTTTAAAAACATTTGTATGTGGCTAGAGAAGTTTATCCTAATTTGCAGCTCCAAATCTCTTGCATAGCTATCAAATAAAATTCTGTCTGCCAGCATTTAGTTCTAGAAGGAACAGGCGGCATGGTGTTTTATGATTTAGTTAACATGTATAACTGGTATGCATACTACTGTCAAGCCAGTGACTCGACAGTCAAGCAAAAGAAGGTGGCGCTTGGCAAAGAACAGAACCAGGGAGGCAAACAAATTGGGAAGTACTTGGTTCATGCCCAGAGAACGTCATCCTCATTTGCATGTGACTTTAAACAGCTCATCTTTGAAGGCGCTAAAAGGTAATATACAGTGGGGTTGTGAAAGTTTTTGCCTCCTGGCTTTTTAACTATTTTGTTACAATACAACCTCTGTTTAAATATTTTTGTAATCAGATTTGTGGGTGATGTATCAGCACTAAATGAATAGTTTAGGTTGTGAAGTGAGAAAAATATAAGCAAATTAAATTTATGGGATGAAATAACTAAAACCTGTCATGTGCATATGTATTCACCCCTTTTGCCATGAAGCCACTAAACATTTCTGGTACAAGCAATTTCCTTCATAAAAGTCACATGCTAAGTAAAGAGAAGTCCATCTGTGTGCAGTCTAAAGGTACCGTCACACTCAGCAACTTTGCAAAGAGGACAACAATCCATGACGTTGCAGCGTCCTGGATAGCGATCTCGTTGTGTTTGACACGCAGCAGCGATCTGGATCCCGCTGTGCCATCGCTGGTCGGAGCTAGAAGTCCAGAACTTTATTTCGTCGCCAGGTCGGCGTGTATCGTCATGTTTGACATCAAAAGCAACGACGCCAGCAACGAGCATAGGGCCCCTAGATGCAGGGCTGCCACTAGAAATTTCGGGGCCCCATACTGGCAAAATTTTCGGGGCCCCCTTGAAACTCCGCCCAGGCTCCACCCCAGCCCCGCCTCCAGGCTCCACCCCACGAACTGTCCACAGTCCCACCACTCTCTCTTGGAAAATCTCCACTTCTCACCTATCACACATTAACAGTTCCCATCACCAGATCACACATATAGCCGACAGCTTTTGTTTTGGCCAAAAGATTTTTTTAAGCCGCCACCACAACAAGGTAGACACTTTTGGCCGGGTCCTACTCTACTGTAACCTACTAAATATTTGTTAAAATATGCAATACAATTTAGGTATATTTTTATTTATTTTTCAATTTTTAAAATGACCTATAATACTACATACAAGGAACAAATACCACAACACTATGACCAGATGACATATTACCACCACAGTGATCGAATAATATAAAATAGAAGGAACAAATACCGCTACACCATGACCAGACCACATATTACCTCCACATCATGACCAGACCACATATTACCAACAATGACTGAATACTACAATACTGATCAGTAATACAAAAAAAAACCCACAATACTATCACCATCAGTGCCATTATGCACAGGAGATCTGTAATTAGTAAGCAGTGTCTGTGTACAGGTAATACAGTGATCACTGGTGACATTACACACAGGAGCTCTGTATATAGTATACAGTGTATAGTGTAAGTGTATAGGTAACACTGACTCACCAGTGACGTCTCTAGGTGAAGTCCTTCATCTTTCATCCAGCACAGACCGCCATCACTTTATCCAGCCAGGACTCGTCTCTGCAGGAAATAAAACAGTTATCTCGAGTTCCGCTTGTAGAACACATTACTTAATTTTCCCAACTTCTACATTACACCACATGAAGAAGGCAACATAGTATCACACTACACAGTAACAGGACCGCCCCCCCATTTAAAACAGTATACTCAAAAAATAAAATAAATACATCACTGCAATAATAATATCCCTTAATTAGCCCCTATGGTAATATTCGCCATCCTGGCCACCGTGTGTCTCATTCCAGGCTCCAGCCATATGTTCTCCCATCCTGCCCTCATGAGTATCCATTCTACCCCATATGATCTCCCCATCCTGCCCCATCTGTCTCCATCGTATCCATCCTGCCCCATCTGTTTCCAATCCTGCACCATCTCTGTCCAGCACTCTGCCCCATCTCTGTCCAGCACTCTGCCCAGCACTCTGCCCCATCTCTGTCCAGCACTCTGCCCCGTGTCCAGCTTTCTGCCCCCCATGTGTCCAGCTGCCTTCTGCCCCCTCCGAGTCCAGCTCTACTGCCCCCCTGTGTCCAGCGGCCTTCTGCCCCCTGTGTCCAGCGGCCTTCTGCCCCCTGTGTCCAGAGGCCTTCTGCCCCCTCTGTGTCCAGCTGCCTTCTGCCCCCTCTGTGTCCAGCTGCCTTCTGCCCCCTCTGTGTCCAGCTGCCTTCTGCCCCCTCTGTGTCCAGCTGCCTTCTGCCCCCTCTGTGTCCAGCTGCCTTCTGCCCCCTCTGTGTCCAGCTTTACTGCCCCCCTGTGTCCAGCTGCCTTCTGCCCCCTCTGTGTCCAGCTGCCTTCTGCCCCCGTGTTCAGCTGCCTTCTGCCCCCGTGTCCAGCTTTACTGCCCCCGTGTCCAGCTGCCTTCTGCCCCCCTGTGTCCAGCTGCCTTCTGCCCCCCTGTGTCCAGCTGCCTTCTGCCCCCCTGTGTCCAGCTGCCTTCTGCCCCCCTGTGTCCAGCTGCCTTCTGCCCCCTCTGTGTCCAGCTGCCTTCTGCCCCCCTGTGTCCAGCTGCCTTCTGCCCCCTCTGTGTCCAGCGGCCTTCTGCCCCCGTGTCCAGCTGCCTTCTGCCCCCCCCCCCCCCCCCCCGTGTCCAGCTGCCTTCTGCCCCCCCCCCCCCGTGTCCAGCGGCCTTCTGCCCCCGTGTCCAGCTGCCTTCTGCCCCCTCTGTGTCCAGCTGCCTTCTGCCCCCCTGTGTCCAGCTGCCTTCTGCCCCCTCTGTGTCCAGCTGCCTTCTGCCCCCTCTGTGTCCAGCTGCCTTCTGCCCAAACCCCCCCCCCCCGATCGCCGCTCTCCATAGAAAAAAAAAAAAAGTTCTACTTACCTGCCGCGCTCCTCTCTCCACGCAGCTGCACTGTGCACTCGCCGGCGACTGACAATGACGTCAGACGCCGGCGACATGCACGCTGCGGCTGTTAACTATTGACGTGCGGGCGCGGGCCCGCATGTCAATAGCGTACAGCTGCAGCGCCGGCCGCCGCTAAGGGCCCGGTTCAGCCTGCGGCTGCCGGTAGGGGCCCGGTGAGCAGGTAAGAGGGGGCCCGATGCGGGCCCCCTCTGCTCACCGGGCCCCTTACGCCAGTCACGGCTGTAATGCCCTGATGGCGGCCCTGCCTAGATGTGTGTCGGAACGGTACACTCCGGCTGTTTGACATGGAGCTAACAACCAGCGAGAACGAGAAGTGAGTCACCGTTACGTCACTGGATCGCTCCTGCATCGTTCTGGAGTTGCTTTGTTTTTGACATCTCTACAGCGACCTAAACAGCGACGCTGCAGCGATCTAGTTTAGGTCGGCTCGTTGTCTATATCGCTGCAGCGTCGCTGAGTGTGACGGCACCTTAAGTGTCACATGGTCTGTCAGTATATACACACCTTTTCTGAAAGCCAAAGAGGCAGCACCACCATTAAGCAAGAGGCACCACTAACCAAACACCATGAAGACCAAGGAGATCTCCACACAAGTTAGGGGCAAAGGTATTCAGAAGTACAAGTCAGGGCTGCGTTATAAAAAAAATATCCCAATCTCTGATAATCCCCTAAGCGCCATCAAAAGGAAATAACATGATACCACAACAAACCTGCCAAGGTACGGCTGCCCACCAAAACACCCAACCCGGGCATTAATCAGAGAGGCAGCACAGAGACCAAAGGTAACACTGAAGGAGCTGCAGCGTTCCCAAGCAGAGACTGGAGTATCTGACCATATGACCACAATAAGCCGTACACTCCACAGGAGGCAGCCTTTATGGAAGAGCGGTCAGAGAAAGCCTTTCCTTACACAAAAAGAAATTGTAAGGCTCCGTGGTTATACAGTGGGGCAAAAAAGTATTTAGTCAGTCAGCAATAGTGCAAGTTCCACCACTTAAAAAGATGGGAGGCGTCTGTAATTTACATCATAGGTAGACCTCAACTATGGGAGACAAACAGAAAAAAAAATCCTGAAAATCACATTGTCTGTTTTTTTTTAACATTTTATTTGCATATTATGGTGGAAAATAAGTATTTGGTCAGAAACAAAATTTCATCTCAATACTTTGTCATTGCCAACAATGGATATATTACAGAGGTCAAACGTTTTCTGTAAGTCTTCACAAGGTTGCCACACACTGTTGTTGGTATGTTGGCCCATTCCTCCATGCAGATCTCCTCTAGAGCAGTGATGTTTTTGGCTTTTCGATTGGCAACACGGACTTTCAACTCCCTCCAAAGGTTTTCTATAGGGTTGAGATCTGGAGACTGGCTAGGCCACTCCAGGACCTTGAAATGCTTCTTACGAAGCCACTCCTTCGTTGCCCTGGCGGTGTGCTTTGGATCATTGTCATGTTGAAAGACCCAGCCTCGTTTCATCTTCAATGCCCTTGCTGATGGAAGGAGGTTTGCACTCAAAATCTCACAATACATGGCCCCATTCATTCTTTCATGTACCCGGATCAGTCGTCCTGGCCCCTTTGCAGAGAAACAGCCCCAAAGCATGATGTTTCCACCACCATGCTTTACAGTAGGTATGGTGTTTGATGGATGCAACTCAGTATTCTTTTTCCTCCAAACATGACAAGTTGTGTTTCTACCAAACAGTTCCAGTTTGGTTTCATCAGACCATAGGACATTCTCCCAAAACTCCTCTGGATCATCCAAATGCTCTCTAGCAAACTTCAGACGGGCCCGGACATGTACTGGCTTAAGCAGTGGGACACGTCTGGCACTGCAGGATCTGAGTCCATGGTGGCGTAGTGTGTTACTTATGGTAGGCCTTGTTACATTGGTCCCAGCTCTCTGCAGTTCATTCACTAGGTCCCCCCGCGTGGTTCTGGGATTTTTGCTCACCGTTCTTGTGATCATTCTGACCCCACGGGGTGGGATTTTGCATGGAGCCCCAGATCGAGGGAGATGATCAGTGGTCTTGTATGTCTTCCATTTTCTAATTATTGCTCCCACTGTTGATTTCTTCACTCCAAGCTGGTTGGCTATTGCAGATTCAGTCTTCCCAGCCTGGTGCAGGGCTACAATTTTGTTTCTGGTGTCCTTTGACAGCTCTTTGGTCTTCACCATAGTGGAGTTTGGAGTCAGACTGTTTGAGGGTGTGCACAGGTGTCTTTTTATACTGATAACAAGTTTAAACAGGTGCCATTACTACAGGTAATGAGTGGAGGAAAGAGGAGACTCTTAAACAAGAAGTTACAGGTCTGTGAGAGCCAGAAATCTTGATTGTTTGTTTCTGACCAAATACTTATTTTCCACCATAATATGCAAATAAAATGTTAAAAAAACAGACAATGTAATTTTCTGGATTTTTTTTTCTCAGTTTGTCTCCTATAGTTGAGGTCTACCTATGATGTAAATTACAGACGCCTCTCATCTTTTTAAGTGGTGGAACTTGCACTATTGCTGACTGACTAAATACTTTTTTGCCCCACTGTATATATATAATATATATATATGTATATATATATATATATATATATATATATATATATATATATATATATATATATATATATATATATATATATATATATATATATATATATATATATTTATTTATTTAGATTTATTGTGTCACTGGCAATAATGTTACATCTGTCCTGAAGGCTGCAGGTTCGCACCCAGGTGTTAATATGTATTTTCCTGGGACAAGTAGAATTCTGTCTCCAATCTCACTAGGGGGTCCTGCGGGAAACAAAGAAGAAAGGTAACATTTGACGCCTCCTAGCTCTTGGAAGAGAGATGTTAATCACGGCCTGATAGGATCTCTGTAAGAACGTTTACACAAAGGATCTCAGGAGAAAAGAATATATTCATTGGGAGGGCACGGCCGTGGTCCAATCAAAAAACAAGAAATTATGATATTAACCTGAGGGGCTGGTCTAGAAACCTGACCTCCAGACCAAAGCTATAAAGTAGACCTGATACCTAAAAAGATACAAAATGACCTGCTCAAAAAATACCAAAATAGGAGGACCATAAAGGTAACCAAAAAAAAATGTAGGGCCAAACAAAAATCCTCCAATCTGGAGGATTTTGATTGTCCCTACATTTTCTGATACCTAAAAAACATGTTTACATAATGGACGCAGCCAAGCTGATGTGATCCAATCTACATTCATCATACCCTCAGAGAGCAGAAAGCAGACTACCAAGTTAGATGATTTCTGTAAGTTTTCTACAGTTATTTTTATACTATTTTGCATAAGTTGTATATCTTTTTATTATCATATTTTTAAGTTTTCTTATTGTAAGCACTGACCCTTTTTGTATTAAAGTATAAAACTTTAACAAGTTGAACCTTGAATGTTCTAAAAGAATCTTATGATTCTTATGAGCCTTATGAGTGGTAGACAATATTATTATTAATATTTCCAGGACTCATCGCCCGTGTATTCGGTGAGTGGTGGCAGCGTGTATGAGCGGGTGTGTGGCTTGGGTCGGTGGGTGATTTATGCTCCCATTACAGCACAGGACAGAGGTTGGATGCTGGACAGAGAGAGGGTTGATCAACCCTTGCAGGCACAACCCCAAGTCACGTGCTGAGAGCGGGCACGTGAAGAATTAGTTACACCACGGAGAAGGGATCCGTGACAGGCTCATTTTGCTTTTGCCAAAATTAATTTGGGAGACTCCCCTAATGTATGGAGGAAAGTGCGGAGGTGCGACGCCTCCTCTCTTCCTATAATGGCAGTCCTCTAGCTTGCTTTAGGTGCTCCACGTGGATGAAGCATCCATCACCCACACAGCATCCTCTAATTGCACTCTTGCGCAAGTGCACTTCTCTCTGTCTGGGCAAAGTACTGTAGTGCACATGCGCCAGCTTTACTATCCAGGTCATCAGGGCTCTTTGGTCTTTCCTGGCGCATGTACATTACAGTACTGTGCTCTGCCCTCGGCGCAGGAGTGTGATTGGGGTACGCTGTTTGGCTGTCATAGTATGCGTTATCCACATGAAGCTGGTGGACAACCATTGAGGTGGTGCCGGATCAAGACCAAAGATTACCATCGAACTGGACAGCAGTGTCTGGATACTGTGAAAGGTCTCTTGGGATGTGCAGAGTGGGTGAGGGACCTTCTCTTTATAGCATTCTAGAATGCTGTAAAAGAGGAGTTAATGGTTGTACTGTATATGGGGAAACCTGGTAACAGGTTCCATTTAAGTTCTCCCTGGGGCAGGGCTGGGACAAGGGGTTGGCACCCGCTTAGGGTACTACCTCCAGTCTCCCGGAGGAGAGCACCCTTTGAAAAGAGAAAAAAAAAACAAACAAGAACACACCACAACTGACACGGATGAATGCCGGTGGCAACCTGGCATCTTCCTCCAGCCGTAGGCATTTAGAAAAATGACTGCTGAGATCAGGGTGGATAAAAATCAATGTTTTTTTTTTTTAATTTAAATTGGATTTTTTTGATTTAAATTGGATTTTTTTGATTTAAATCGGATTTTTTTCAATAAACTGCTTTTTGAGGAAAATATTTTACCATCCAAAGGTTCTTCCATCATGAGATAAAGCCGAGTTGTTTAACGCAGTAGAATAACGGCTGTATATGTGTAACATTCACAATGCCATGCTCTTCCAGAGGTTTCTGTAGGATTAGTGGGCAGTTTCTCTCCTATATTATCACAGACGCTCGCTTTACTTACGCAGTTCTCAAAACTGAATTTGATTCCGCAGAGGTCCCAGCCTCTTCTTCACGGCAAAAATGTTACAACATGAACAGAGTTGAGAAAAAGACCTTAATCCTATTGTTCTACAAACCTATGAATACAGAATCAACCCCTTCAGTGCCAAGTCCAAGAAGTTAGACAATACGTTTCTGATTGTTTGGAGCGGAATAGATCTGCACAACACAAGAAGAATGTGAATCTAAGTGTGAGGAGGAGAAAGGGCAAGCAGACAAGAAAATGAAAGTGAAACTTTGAGCATAATACTGCAGCATAGCCACAGACAGACAAGTCTGGATCTGTTTGTGTGTACGATCTGAGGTTTATTACATTCTTTCCTTATAATGGCAGCAGGCCGTAAAAGAGACCCAGTTTGGGAATATTTTAATGAAGCTCCTTCGCCTATCGGTAAGGCAGGCATGCGTGCAAAATGCAAACGATGCAACAAAGAGATGCAAGGCCTGGTGGTGCGAATGAGGCAACATCATGAGAAGTGCGGTGATGAAGATGAGTCATCTTGCATAGGCAAAGGAGCTTCATTAAAATATTCCCAAACTGGGTCTCTTTTACGGCCTGCTGCCATTATAAGGAAAGAATGTAATAAACCTCAGATCGTACACACACAAACAGATCCAGACTTGTCTGTCTGTGGCTATGCTGCAGTATTATGCTCAAAGTTTCACTTTCATTTTCTTGTCTGCTTGCCCTTCCTCCTCCTCACACTTAGATTCACATTCTTCTTGTGTTGTGCAGATCTATTCCACTCCAGACAATCAGAAACATATTGTCTAACTTCTTGGACTTGGCACTGAAGGGGTTGATTCTGTATTCATAGGTTTGTAGAACAATAGGATTAAGGTCTTTTTCTCAACTCTGTTCATGTTGTAACATTTTTGCCGTGAAGAAGAGGCTGGGACCTCTGCGGAGTCAAATTCAGTTCGGTAGAAACTTTGATTTAAATCACTGATTTAAATCAAGCCTTACTGACTAGTGATTTAAATCGTGATTTAAATCGTGATTTAAATCAGCTAGATTTAAATCAAATCCACCCTGGCTGAGATATAGACACAATGTTAGTCACTGACTGCACTTACCCCTCTCTGCCTGCGCCCCGGCTGTCGCTCCCTCCATACACCATCATTTTGAGGTGCCAAGGTTTTCTGAATGGATTTCGGGTACTTTGAGTGTACTGAATTCAAAATCCCATTACATTTGCGGAATGGATTCCAGCTTTCTTACATAATTCATGCATGAAAATACATTCCCCTAATGCAATAGCTTTTGGCCTTTTGACTAACAGTGTCTTAGGTAATGAAATATCCCATATACCGTAACTATTTTGTATTTCAGGCTTACAAGGCTATAAAAGTAACATTTTGAAGCCAGAATTCTACTGTAATTAACTATTATATCAGTAAACTGACCAAGCCGGCAAAACCGAAGTCCTAGTCTTAATCAGCACCATAAACTTAATATGAAACCGCTCTTACACCATTGGCACCAAAATCACTGTATACCAGTGTTACTTTACCACTAAACAGGGTTTGCGGGAGACATCGTAAAATAAGGGATTATGGTGACCATACTATATTCACCATTCCGATTGACGTGAAAAAACAAAATATACCGAAACTGTTAATAATAAGTTCTAGTAGAAGATCATGAAAGTGACTAAAAAAATCTAATTGTTCACTATGCTTGTATACATGTATGATGGGGATATAAAAGGCATTTTGTTATTATATCAAATGTGCTATATTAGCACCAAAGTAGTATGGATGCGATACTATTAGCTGGTTATTCAATATATCAGGGTTCCTTCAGTCGCTCTTATTACCGCAGGTGAAACAAGCAGCAGATAATTGTGTTTTTAGTGCTGGATCGTATTCCCTGTGGTATAGTTTTGATAGGGATATTTTTGATGGCAACACTATTTTAGTGGGCACAAATTATACAGCTTATTAGTAGTAGTTAATGTGGCACCCCTAGGGGTATTTGCCACAAAAACAGTTACTGACACTAAATACAAATACTATAATAGCAAGACTGCACTACCACCTCCGGCCAGAAGGGGGAGCTCCAGAGACTCCCCTTGATCCATTCTGGTCTGAGAGAAGAACTGGCAGTTGGGCTAAGGAGCTGAAAGTGAGAGGTCATACAGCTGAATTTCTAACAGCCCTATGACGGTTTCCAGGCCCAAATCACCGGCCTGAGGAGAAAAGGGACGGAGAAAAAGGACATTGTGAGAACCGGGTAGCATTAATCACTACCCAGAACAGGCGCAAAGACGGATACCGGATCCGTGGCTGTATTCATTATATATAATACAGCAACTGGAAAAACGTGAGGTGATATCAGCTTCACTAGGGCCGGACGCAGCAACAGACACAGAGTTCAGCGGTACTCCTGAAGGGGGTAAGCCGATAAAAGGACTCGGGTTGCCCGTCGAACCAGGACCCGGAGGGGACAGATTGGGCCGGCAGCCAGTTCACATACAGCAGCAGGGCCACACAGAAACTGCGTACAATAAGAGGCGAAGACCCCGGCAGGGTCAAAGTAACTCAGAGTTCCTATACAGACTCCGGTGACAGGACTGGTTGTAAATCCCTTTATGTTGAAGTAAACTGTTTAAACGTTTCAGTGCCTCAGACTTTCATTTGGACAATAGCTATCTGTAGACCAGTAGACTGGGACAATATCCTCAGAAATAAGAATACAGATAATAATTGGGAAATGTTTAAGAACATCCTAAATAGGCAGTGTAAGCGGTTTATACCTTGTGGGAATAAAAGGACTAGAAATAGGAAAAACCCAATGTGGCTAAACAAAGAAGTAAGACAGGCAATTAACAGTAAAAAGAAAGCATTTGCACTACTAAAGCAGGATGGCACCATTGAAGCTCTAAAAAACTATAGGGAGAAAAATACTTTATCTAAAAAACTAATTAAAGATGCCAAAAAGGAAACAGAAGCACATTGCTAAGGAGAGTAAAACTAATCCCAAACTGTTCTTCAACTATATCAATAGTAAAAGAATAAAAACTGAAAATGTAGGCCCCTTAAAAAATAGTGAGGAAAGAATGGTTGTAGATGACGAGGAAAAAGCTAACATATTAAACACCTTCTTCTCCACGGTATTCACGGTGGAAAATGAAATGCTAGGTGAAATCCCAAGAAACAATGAAAACCCTATATTAAGGGTCACAAATCTAACCCAAGAAGAGGTGCGAAACCGGCTAAATAAGATTAAAATAGATAAATCTCCGGGTCCGGATGGCATACACCCACGAGTACTAAGAGAACTAAGTAATGTAATAGATAAACCATTATTTCTTATTTTTAGGGACTCTATAGCGACAGGGTCTGTTCCGCAGGACTGGCGCATAGCAAATGTGGTGCCAATATTCAAAAAGGGCTCTAAAAGTGAACCTGGAAATTATAGGCCAGTAAGTCTAACCTCTATTGTTGGTAAAATATTTGAAGGGTTTCTGAGGGATGTTATTCTGGATTATCTCAATGAGAATAACTGTTTAACTCCATATCAGCATGGGTTTATGAGAAATCGCTCTTGTCAAACCAATCTAATCAGTTTTTATGAAGAGGTAAGCTATAGGCTGGACCACGGTGAGTCATTGGACGTGGTATATCTAGATTTTTCCAAAGCGTTTGATACCGTGCCGCACAAGAGGTTGGTACACAAAATGAGAATGCTTGGTCTGGGGGAAAATGTGTGTAAATGGGTTAGTAACTGGCTTAGTGATAGAAAGCAGAGGGTGGTTATAAATGGTATAGTCTCTAACTGGGTCGCTGTGACCAGTGGGGTACCGCAGGGGTCAGTATTGGGACCTGTTCTCTTCAACATATTCATTAATGATCTGGTAGAAGGTTTACACAGTAAAATATCGATATTTGCAGATGATACAAAACTATGTAAAGCAGTTAATACAAGAGAAGATAGTATTCTGCTACAGATGGATCTGGATAAGTTGGAAACTTGGGCTGAAAGGTGGCAGATGAGGTTTAACAATGATAAATGTAAGGTTATACACATGGGAAGAAGGAATCAATATCACCATTACACACTGAACGGGAAACCACTGGGTAAATCTGACAGGGAGAAGGACTTGGGGATCCTAGTTAATAATAAACTTACCTGGAGCAGCCAGTGCCAGGCAGCAGCTGCCAAGGCAAACAGGATCATGGGGTGCATTAAAAGAGGTCTGGATACACATGATGAGAGCATTATACTGCCTCTGTACAAATCCCTAGTTAGACCGCACATGGAGTACTGTGTCCAGTTTTGGGCACCGGTGCTCAGGAAGGATATAATGGAACTAGAGAGAGTACAAAGGAGGGCAACAAAATTAATAAAGGGGATGGGAGAACTACAATACCCAGATAGATTAGTGAAATTAGGATTATTTAGTCTAGAAAAAAGACGACTGAGGGGCGATCTAATAACCATGTATAAGTATATAAGGGGACAATACAAATATCTCGCTGAGGATCTGTTTATACCAAGGAAGGTGACGGGCACAAGGGGGCATTCTTTGCGTCTGGAGGAGAGAAGGTTTTTCCACCAACATAGAAGAGGATTCTTTACTGTTAGGGCAGTGAGAATCTGGAATTGCTTGCCTGAGGAGGTGGTGATGGCGAACTCAGTCGAGGGGTTCAAGAGAGGCCTGGATGTCTTCCTGGAGCAGAACAATATTGTATCATACAATTAGGTTCTGTAGAAGGACGTAGATCTGGGGATTTATTATGATGGAATATAGGCTGAACTGGATGGACAAATGTCTTTTTTCAGCCTTACTAACTATGTTACTATGTTACTATGTATCTATCCAGGATCAGGATCATCACCACTGAGAGAACCTGCTGCTGATCAAGTAAGTGCCTGTTCCCTCATGATACCCCCCCTTACACTGTGCATTGCCTGAGGCCACAGCACCGGGTCAAGCCACCCGTGACATCTCCCTCAAGAGACAGACCCCATTGGTCCGGTGCTGGGTACCCCGGTCTCCTGGGCGTCACAATTGGCGTCACGAACAGGATTCAGCCAGCCCGTATACCGGGTATTGTGTGCCGTGATTGTAGGCCAAAACTTGGATGAAAAATCTTGAAAATTGACTTTATTAAAGAAAATTCCATTTCCCATTAAAAACTATTGAAAGTGACTTTTCCCCATTGGTTATAATTGAGTAAAGATGGCCGCCATCACCTCATAACCATTAGGCACGAGACTGTTAATTGAGCTACGCCATTACCTGAGCCCCAGTCTGACTGAAAAAACTTCAGAATCCGCCATTACAGAGCGCGTGGCGGGCGGGAGCAGCAGGGGGCGTGTCATTGTGGGCGGCACCAAGCTGAGCGCTCTGACGTCAGAGCAAGGGGAAAACCAATCCTGCTGCACAGCGGAACGAATCTACACTATCCCGACGGAAGCGGAGGACCGGAAGGGTCCGGATTAACTAAGGGGGCACAGTATGTCGCAGCACGGAGACGCCGCAGCACCCGGCGACGCTAATGCAGCTGAAAGAGTGTCGATAGAGAGTCCGGTAGCGCAGCGGTGCAAGGAGTGGCGCCCATCATGCCGGTGCTGATGCCATATACCCCGGGTGGCCCATGGCTTCCAATGTATGAAGGTGAGCCTAATACCCTTGACTATTTCAGAGAAAAGATGCTGGCC